>NC_088715.1:42529456-42846331 GCF_963576615.1 Watersipora subatra | reverse complement strand
CATCAATGTGGAAGGTGAATGTTGTGGGTTCTAATCTCATACGTTGCAATCTTTTTCTCCAATTCTCAATTGTGGCTTCAGACGGATGTGGGTCTTATTATAGTAAAGATTAGTATCCTCGCAGTTTAGTGTGAGAGATCGTAATATCCTAACTGATAACTGTACAAATATTCCCAGATATGTAAGAGTATTCGAGTGTCACAGTTGGTGGTGCATGGCCGCACTACCAACTGTGTAATGTACATGAAAGTTAAATATCTATATTAGGTAATCCTTTTTCCTAATGCTCTTAGTAGCCTATAGCTTTGGACAGAGGGACACGGCTCTCATTATAGTAAAGATTATAGTAAAGCTTAATAATTACATCTGTTAGTTGAAAGGGTTAATATTGTTTGTTGTTAGTTTGAGCTCTGATCAGTTAATAATGGGTAGGCTGCAGGCAAAATAAAACCTTAAGTTTTTGTTCAAAAATGAAGTAGTGCTGGGGACTTTATTATGTGAAGGGTTATAGATCAGTGGTATAATTACTATAACTTGCAGTGTGTTAAGGAAGAGGCGTGAGGGTTTTACTGCATACAGGGATATGCATAATGTTAATAGTAATGGCTGTGTAGCCATGCATCCTTATCCGCTATCTATGAATCACCTTAGGTTTGTATCCACGTCCTCCTTCCACCTCCGCTTACGTTCTAGTTAAAATCTCTCTTAGCGTTTGGAATTCTCTGCTTTCATACATGTATATCTACTGACAATTTTACAGGGTAACAATAGAACAATGGCTATTTTTAATTATATATAAGTCGAACAATTTTTCATCACTTGTTTAATTTTGGCCCAAGCAGTAATGCTTTGAGATACGAGCTTAATGCGTTCTAGGATTGAGTTTTTATGTCAACTCACTTGTATCTCAAATCAATTTTTCCTATGCAAAATAACTAAATACTAATTAATCCATTCCCACCCTCTAAAACAGGATATGGTTATCGAAAGTGTGTCTTAATTCTTCTAATTCACCACCTATGCTCACAAACTAACAAATACTAATTAGTGGTTATGATCTGCAATAAAATATAACATTATTATGTACAGTACCGTATGGAGTTCTCACCTTCAAAACAGATGGTTGTGGCTAATGGCGTTGTGAAAGAGACTTGATGGCAACGGGTTCGGTATACTAAATTTGTGCGATGTTATGTAACATAACATAAACAGTAAATTTAACGAAATGAATTCAGCTTACTATTCTTATACTAAAAAAAGATTTAATCTTACACTCAACGTAATTCTCATTTGGTTTTTATTTTATACTTTTTTTCTTACTTGGCTCTCTTTGCCTCGCTTTTTGACTTGTCTTCACTTTTGGCCGGCCTTTGTAAATCCCCTTTGATCAGACGAGAAAGACCGAGCGATGTAATTCTCATAAGAGGCCTATCGCATACTCGGTACCTAGCCGCTACAACGGGAACCACCTCGTATGCTTGTATCTTAAATTTGTCTCATATCTCAGGACAAAAATTTGCTCGGAACTTTCCTCGTATCTCACATTTCTCATATATTGGGACACAATGTTGAGGCTGAACACTTCAGTGTTCAAGTGTTCAAAGGCTGAACACTTGAAAATAATTACACTTGCGCTCTACATGTATATCTAAAAGTGAAGTGGCTTAAACTCCTCTAATGTAAACAGAAAAATTGCCATTGATGCAGCAAACAAGGTTTCCAACAAGTAGTAGGAATTTCTGAAACTATCTCAGATATGGTCAGAGGCTGAAGTGTTTTTAACATATGGATGGTTCAGAGCAAGGCAGTTGAAATCCTAGGCTGTGGTTTCCCTTCTCAAGTAGTGAACTTCAACTTTCTGTATTAACTAATGTACCTATAACAGACAACTCCCTGTTATTAAATTTTAAAAATAAAGACCCACATTAGTAAAAAACCCGATAGTAAATTTACTAGACTGCAGTATTTTAGCCATTATTTTTTAGAGTTGTCCCCCTTATTGCTTACACAGCGCTATGCTCTCATCCCAACACTAGTGTAATCCCTGTTGTAGCATAGAAGGTATAGCACACTTAGCAATAGTTAGTCATGCTATTCATTGTGTAATGGTATCTCCTAAGAGACTGCTGTGTTTACATGTTCATAAGTAAAGACCAGCTACCATCAACCTTGTCCATTTTGATAGTAAGTTCATATCAATGCTGTCCTCCCTGTTATCCCTATTTTATTGCTCTGGCAACTCGATGTACACCAAGTCCATAGCAAATAAAAATTCATACTGGGATATATTACTAATTCTCAACGGTACAAATCGGAACAATTGCTGACTTGTGTTGAACTAGAATCCACTATATGCTCCCGGTGTCTTTTCTATTACATTGTTGGCAATAATGTCATGTCAATTGAAAATATTTTCCAAATTTTGCTTGTACAAGAATCAAAACAAAACAGCAAAAAGAAAAAAGGGCAGCAATTAGCCACTAAAATCAAAGGATTTGATGTATAGTGTTTAAAATACTTTTCTCTGCTAACAGAATGGATATTAGGTGGAAGATTGCTAAAGCAGTTAGTAATGATAAATTTAAAAATAATTGTTAGATGTTGTCTGCCATTTTTTCATATTATGTAAGTTGAATTGAGTTGAAAACCTGTAACTTAAAGACAAAATTGTCCTTGAAAAAAAATTGTAAAGATAACTCCATATTTTGGACTTGGAGCATATTGGCAATAATGCAATAACAAATATGTTTACAGTTGGAAATGTATGTCACAGCCTGCATGGTAAAATTGCTGAAGTTTGTAGTAGATATGTTTTAAAAATAGCTTGAGTTTTTTGCCTGCGATGCATTCTTTCCGCTTGGCCAGTAAATATCAGCGAGCAGTTGTATTCGGCTACCAAGTATTTGCTGGAGACTTCATCTACTAGGACTGATGATGTCCTTATGTGGTTAAGGCCCATTTTTATTGCAAATGGTTGTACTTACATGTATATCTGGTAACATTGATTGATAGGCCCAACACGTGCCCTTCTATGTGAAGAGACCCATCACTCTAGACACATCCTCTCATCCCCATATATTTGGCTATGAGAATGGAGGAAAAGCATCATCATACAGTGTGGATCTGTCACACTCTAGGTCAGTTACGTTTCTTCTCAGAGAGTGAATGAGAATGAGTGAATGATACTTGATTGACAAGAATAAACAGGTAAATGACAGGTGGCTGACCAGTATGACAGGTGACCGACAAGTATGGCAAGTGGCTGACAGGTGTGCCAGGTCAATTCTTAGTAAAGCATGCTTGAATATGTAGTTATGTAGGTTATGCGTTCTTACTGGGGAAAGTAAAAAGTTTTGTCCGACTTTAAATGTTTTTTGATTGAACGTTTAGAGGTGCTCTTCTATCCCTTCACAGTTTTTCCTTGATTTTTATTGAATCTTGCAGTGTTCCTGACAAAACTTTTTTTTACAAGAAAGAAACTCTAAAAAGGTCAAAATGTTTCTCTAGTCTTACTGGTTCCACCATACTGTACCACAACTGTTGGTTTTATTTACTAGAACATATTCAGGTGGAGATAAACAAGAATTCTTTTGTAGCATTTTGTTCATGTGTTTTGATTCTCGTTGCAAATCAATACATTCATATATCGAGCATATAGACAGCAGTGTGGGGCACATGGACAGCAGGGTTGGACAGCAGAAACTGCAATTAAATGAAGTAAATTATAAAGTGGTAGTTTAAATTGCATTAATACAGTTATTAATTTCGGGTTTGTGAATTTTTATTAATAATTGAACTAGCGAATCATCTTTTATTTGTACGTAATAATTTAATGATTTATTGTATACAATTATTCGATCGATCGTATTATTAATTGACCACAATCCTGCTCACCAGGGGACATGTGTTAGTTGTGAACTGCATGGAACTACCCTCTTTTACTGTATTAAATATCCTACTACTTGCATCCCTGTTACCGTAAAACCTCTATTTGAATGCCACCCCTATTTGACTACCACTATTATAATAGAAGGGTTGAACAATAGAGCCCCCATGGCATTCAAATAGAGGTTTTATGGTATTCATAAATGCTGGCCCTGTTCGTTACTGACAGGAACTCACCAGCATCTGCACTGGATTAAATTGATCACAGTAGACGTCTGTGCACCTGAACTTTTGCTGCAATTCTTGTCAAAAGGTTTGTCTGTCACAACAAAATCGTATTGCTAGGCAGCTCAATGTCAGCTTGTCTTAAACAGTAAGTCTGGATAGATATTTGTATTTCATGTACTTTGTCAGAGCTCAGGGCAAAGCCTTTAGTCTGAAAGTAGATTATGGTTGTTCATCAGTGGGATAAGTATGTGTACTCAATTGACTACATAGTCATGAGAGCCGGTATCAAGTGCTAGCGGGTGATGAGAAGTTTTTGAGACGAGAAGCCTTAAGACTACCCAAGGCCGCCAATTCTACCCAATTCCTCAAATTTAAGTTTTTCTCCAAACCTAAATTTCTCTATGCCATTTATATCGATATTGTTTTAATTTTACAAACGCCTCACTTTGCATTGGTTTCACTACAGATGTGCAAGTAATGTCTTGTTTGGTTCAACTCCATTTCTATTAAACCAGTGTTTGCAGAATACTTTCGTGTTGTGTAATGTCTTTGTAGAACTGTATTTAAAAGATTTAAAATGTTATGAACTCGCAGGTTCAGCAGGCCGAGGCACATGGACCAGCTGTCGGAGCCGGTCATTAAAACCCAGAGCAAGAGCCTTAGAGACGTCTTTGAGAAAGCGATATTAAATGGCGAAGTTGCAATACATTCCCCTGGTTAGTATCGCCTGCTTGCATCTTGTGGGTTTATTACAAAAGTATAACAAGTGACTTATACACAAAATTAGCATTGGATTTGTCTCCTCTGACTAATATTATGCTACACTTGGTTGCTGCTGCAGTAGTTTACATAAACAGACAAATATTGAAAATTGGTTACTGATAAATTGGCAGAGTGATGAATACTTTATACTAGTCACGATGAGGGTCCGCTATTATCAAGTCAAAGTTTTCAGTTGTGTATTGCTGAAGAACATCAGTCTGTGGTGTCAATCACTAAGATTCGAGAACAACTGCCCCCAGTAAAATTGTCCTAGGGGCAACTGTCCCTATAGGACAGTTGCCCCCTCATACATAATAAATTTGAAGAAAAAAATTGAAAAATATTTTATACTTTTCTGTTCAAAGTGTAATAATAATTTACAGCAACAATAAAGTTATGTCCCTTCATCAATAGCCACCAAATTAGTATCAGGACACACGGAGATCATACTCATAGAGTTCATCGAAAGTGAGTGTGATAAAATGAAGCTTACTTATGAAGGTTACGTGTTCGTGAAACAAAAAGAACTGGCCCCTACCCCTCCCCCTATACTAAAACTGTAAACTGTATGTTATATATCTCAACAAGTCTTGCACATGGCGAGTTTCAAGGTCTCTTGCGACAGCTAACCTGGAACTCAAATCTTGGAAACTTGTTTTTTAATTTCTAAAAAGTATTATTTGAGAGGCGGTTAACCTACAGGAGTCGTTGCCCTATGGAGGGCAATTGCCCGGAGGCAGTAATGCAAAAATAACTTAATTTGTTGCGCATCTTCTCATCAGCCAGACCACAGCATTGACATCGCTAATTTGTGTCTGTCTTGCCAAAAAAATGGCCTTCTTACGTCACCACTGGTTTTGTTCCAATATAATCATGGAATATCTTGTTTATATTGTTATGAATAAATTTAAGTTAAGCTTGCTGTCAGTTGACTTTTAACTTTTATCACCTGTCAGATTCTTTGAAATGCAATTTCCGCTGAAAGGTGGGAGCAGCACATTCCGTTTTATCTTCTGTTGAAACAAAAAAATGCTACAATACTGTTTTTGTAATGATTGCTCTAATATCTCGTTATACCTTTAATATTGTTTTATTTATGAGATAATAATAGTTCAATTGCTTTGGAATTATTACAACGAAATTAAAAACTAATCGGCCCTTCCAAGCAGTGTGCACACGATTAAATTTTGTTTATATCGTTATGTAACTAATTATTGAATTCTTACTTGCATTAAATTAGGGCTTGCATGGATTCTCCACAATAAAAAACCTCTAAGCTGCTTGTTTGTTCTTTTAGAAGAAGAGCCTGGAGTATTCAGGAATCCTAGTTTTATCACAGCCAGTCTTCCAAGACCCGAGAAATTAAATAAACTGAAACAGAAATCAGCCACAATAGGGGGAGATAACTACCTTCATTTGGGTATGTAGAAACGATTACCTCGATGGAACGAATGTAGAGAATAATGAGTACCTACCTGCGTCTAGTTGGTAGAGATAATGACCTGTGGGAATGTTTTACTGGTACAAGCAATTCAAGCATTAGTAAACCGCCTACTAGAGACCGTTTTTCTACATATACGTCAGTTCTGCATAAAATTATAAATCGTTGAGTCACGTTGTAACTCACCTTCTATACCTCTCAATCACTAGTATTACATGCTACGAATTTTTGAGCTTCGAAGTTGTGGTTTTGATCGTAGGAATGAGGAGGACGAATTTACATGATACGCAGGAGTGGTCGCACAACGCCAAATTATTCGTAGCTGATGAGTTTACGTGCTACAAAGAAATTGTCGTACAACTCCGCGTTTTCTATATTTCCGTACTTTTCAAACTATTAGCCGCTACTTTTTCTGATGATTTGAGCCATGTGGCTTATATAAGGGTGCGGCTAATCTGTGGCTTTTTTTTTCACCGCTAGGGCGCATTAACCAGAATCCTCGGCTATTGCCCCTCCAGCGCTGAAAGAAAATACGAAACAATGCCTAACGGTACTGTTCCGTTAGACACTAGGTTAAAACGCGTCGATTAATACGAAACAGTGCCATCAGGCACTGTTTCGTTTTAAACAGCAAAGTTACTGTCGTGTTAAAAAGCATCGTCCTGAGTTCTGCAGCCTATACAAAGGTGCGGCCTATGTATTGTTTTATTATTGTTTTTTTGAAAATAAAGTAGATGCGGCTTATATAGGGGATCGGTTTATAGTCCGAATAGTATGGTAATCTGTTGCGCTTCTATCTACAACGGGGCATATAATTTATATTGCCGCTGGCACTCCTGAAATGCGTCTAAGGTCAACTGTCAATGTCAAAGCATGTAAAAAAAATTTCTTTAAATTTTGGGGTTATCATTTTTTATTTTGAAGATAATATTTTTAAAACAATGTGCATTAAAAATAGGGATGCTGTGAGGACGTCAATAATGAAAACTATGAAAATCCAACCTCCGATCGCAAATATTTGTGTTATAATACGATTATCGATGTTTACATGATACACAGTACTTCGTTGTTGCTACGTTTTCAAAAATACCCCCTTCGAAACGGAGGTTTGAATCGCTTCAACGAGTTAAAGATTCGACCTTTTAAACCATTTACATGCTACGGAGATGAAAAATACTACAAAACTTTGTAGCATGTAACATTAGTGATTGTCTAGAGGTGCAGAAGATTTCAAAAAAATAATAATCTCAATTGTACCTCAGAGATTGCAGAATGAATTCAATTTCACACTTTACTGCCACAGGCATAGCGCATCACAGAAGCACAGACAACTTTGTAGACAGCGACAGCGGATCAGACACAGATCCTGGCAGACACAACGATGCTTATTTGGATGATGCGAGTAGCACCATATCGGACGAGTTGTTCAAGGCGAGCAGTGATGGTCCAGAGCAACTCCAACGTAGGTCACTCTAAATTTACCTGTTGTTAAAACTTTCAGTGTACAGACGCTCTCCAACATATGAACAAGATACTTTCTTGACGGCTTTCGTAGAGCGAATTTGTTTGTAAGTTGTCTCAGACTAACTTGTGCAGTGTGCTTGGGGAAAAAGTTTATCATTGCTTTTGCAAAAAGTTTTACAAATATCAATTCATAAAAGTTTTGCTCCGCTAAAAGAAGTGCGTGAATGCTAATATATACTAGTCCAGCAGTGCAGAACCCAGTCAGCAGGTACTGTGGAAGGCATTGAACAGCCAGAAGAAGATAAAATTGTTCCATACAAAAGCAACAATCACAATACAACCTGCTGAGCAAATTATGCAAATATTTCGTTTCAAAAATGTTAATTTTTTGTTTCTGTATTATAAATACAGTTCATTTATGTCTCATGTTCTTAAATATATATTTGTAACAATTAATAGATTGTTATTATATAGCTTATAAATTTACAGATTTATAGCATATTATTTGATAGCACCATAACAGTTATCTAAACTCAGCCTACAATGGACTAACACTTGGAACTCTCTTCAATTGGGCATAAAAAGCCAGATTGGCCTGCAAACTGTAGCAAAATATAGTTTTAAATGGTTATAGGGTAGCGTGTGTACGCACAACACCGTTCTTTTCTACCATAGTTCGGGACACGAATGTTTTCAAGTAGGGTAGCATCTGTACCTCAGAATGTGCTTAATACGGGTGTGTAGACGACTCCAAAGTAAGGTATTCCGCTTACCGCACTCCTCCAGGCTTTTCTTTGAAATTTGCTTTACGCTTGCAGCATGGTTCAAAATGGTAGGGCGTGGCTCAAATATATTGAGTTAATATGTATGTGATATGTATTTAGTATCATAATATACTGGGTTCTTCAACAAAAGAATTTGCCATATACTCCTTTATCAAAACATTTGGCTGTTTTGTCACTAGCGGAGGAAGAATTCAATATCCAGCCGCTGCCCCATCTGCTCGATATTGACAGTCATCAGGCAGGACGATCAACCCTCGGTGGCTTCTTCAAGCCCAAATATAGAGATTACCCTCATAACAACGTGCATCGGACTAGCGAACGACAACATAAGGAAGTCATCGACTGCGGAACAGGTCGTCAAAGTGGCAAAAGGGGTAACTCTTTACACAGACAACTTCCTAACTCTATACATAGAGATGATAGCCTTCGTGGGTACAGCACAGCTTTTCCTACAAATGGTAGAGATGTTGGCAAGTTGCCAAGAACTAGGTTTCCTAACGCTACTAGTCCAGAGAATTATTCTAGTCAGAGTAGGGATGTGGATCACAGTGTAGAGATGAGTCACAACCGATATCTTCCAAAAAAGAGACGATCTTCTCATTCACCTCGTCGCCATTCTCCTCGGTTGTCTTCAGGACAGGAAACCGCATTTAATGGTAAGTCTATGTCTGTTTGGGAAATGTTAGGCATTGTTGAAGAATTTATTTTACAATATTTTTTGTTTTGGTGTTTGTGAGGCACATACTTGCCAATTATTGTAGAAAAAAAAGCGTGAGATTGACGGTAAATGTAGTAGTTGAATCTGAAGCCTAGATTTCTTTGTGAAGTTTTTTTTTCTTCATTGGTACCTACATAGGAGACCATTCCACAATTTTATTCAATGTTTAGGTACTCTACTATCAATGTGAGGTCATGGTCGTTTGCCAACGATATGCCACAGCTCCATGTATAACCTTTGTTTATTGATGAAAAACTGTAGAACAAATCGTTAGACATCAATGTTGCTAAATCTAAATAGCCCAGGTTTTATGGCAAACATACGGTTTAATAGCGATCTGTTTCATTGTTGCTAACTTTGTATGATGGTGAGGGCTCACAACTAGTGAAAAAAGGGAAAATGACAAGTAAAAAAATTAAACCACTACTTTTATTGTAAAAGCTGGAGGAAAACGGGAGATTTTGTGAAAAAGGGAGACTGACTTAAAAAACTGGAGGGTCCCGGCCGAACCGGGAGACTTGGCAAGTATGGTGAGGCGTACTTTTCGAACAACTTATCTTTGGAACAAAATTATATTGCTAATAACTGTTTGATCCTAGTGTTTTCAAAGGTGAACTTGTGCAAGATTTTAGTAGATTTTATCAGAAAGTGTCGGTATTTTTTATCATTTGCGATTTTTTTGTTTGAGGTGGTCTGACTACCAGGATGTTTCAAGACGAACATAGACAAAACTAGATGGCGGTTAAAACGCTCAGAACGTTCAAAAAGTTCCTAGAAGTATCTAGAAGATTCTAAAATTCGGTAATTTACTGAAGGAAGGCGTTGTACAATAGGCTGATTAGCTCAGTCGGTTAAAGCATTGGTCTGATATGTCGAGAGTTGTGGGTTCAAACTCCACATTGGCCGACATTTTGTCACCTCGGTACAAAATTGTATTTAGCATCATTTTTATTTAAAAAGCCTCTTTCGGCCCTGACACCCCTTATGGGTAGTGACCCTGTGACCCCATACTCTTTTTATGGTTCAAACCTGAAATAAAAGCATATGGGCTTATATGTGTAGTATATATGTGTATATAATTTGACTGTCACTATGTCACAAGTCACAAAGTCACTATGGATTACGTAATAGATGTAGAAATACTCTTTTTCAAATTAGTGGAATCTTTGGTGCATATTTAAGTTGGTTTACCAGCCAAGAGTTGCGAGGACCTATTACGCGCATCTACACGTTGATGAGACGTAACAATGCACTTCCTTTTTTTAATGAAGAATTTCTAAAGTCATGGTTTCTGTCATCATCAGATGAAAATGGCTGATAGAGCTTGCAACTCGGGCTGAATTATGGTGCAATAATCTGTTATTAAATAAAATCAAGTCAAGATGGCTGATAAGAATATGCAAAAACATGTATGGCTTGTTTTTATATGCCCAGTTCTTTACTCCCTGCCTCTTAAACCACAAGCTGTAACTAATGACTTGTTAATACAGTTTTTATGAGGATTTAAAGTTATTTGAACATTTCCGTACAGTCTTGATATATTGCGGAGAATGTTTACATTGGTCGATTGTGATATGTAACTTTTGCTCTCTTCTGCAAAAATATATAGTTAATGTACTTACATCTGGAAATACTTGGAAATAAATATATGTATAATATATATTGTATATATATTATATATAATCATATATATATCATCATATATGTATATATATATTTTATAAATATTCAAAGTCAGGTGATCTAACAGAGCAGCTGCATCTTTTTAAGTCCACTCGTATTACTTCTGTGATTGTATAACCTCGCAATCGCCAGGCTACTCACCCCCACCATGCCTCACTTAGGAGTGTCTGGCAGCTGTTTACTTTTTATGAATGATGCATTTGGCTTCTCTAAGCCTGTGAAGTATGCGATTTGGTGTACTTGGGAGTATGAATAACAACTGCGTACCCCTCACTATTTCAGGAGTGATATGGTAGTTCTTTGTTGTGATTTTAGTCGCGATAATCGGATTGGGTAGTCTGTTGACAATGGGTAGAGGTTGAGTGGTGATGTAAGCTTTAAAAGCCATAACTTGAGCGTAACCAAGGCTACGATGACCAAGTTCTTGCCTTATAACAAGCAGCAGAGTAGGCTAAGAATGTTTACATAGATTCGTTCACAGAGTACAGACAGCAAAATTACAGTGTGTGGCAGCTATCACTGAAAGAAGCGCATGGGGGTAACTCCCAATTTAACATATGATAAGGATATGGTATATTATTATACAAAGGTTATGGGTAGGACTAAATGTTTATTTTGCATTCCATTCTATGATAGATATTTTTTCATTGTTTAGGCGCAAGGTATATGTAGAGTATTCGTAAGTGCTTTAAACAAGGTATATGTAGAGTATCCGTCGGTGCCTTAAACAAAGTAAATGTAGAGTATCCGTAAGTGTCTTAAACAAGGTATATGTAGAGTATCCGTAAGTGCCCTAAACAAGGTATATGTAGAGTATCCGTAAGTGCCCTAAACAAGGGATATGTAGAGTATCCGTCAGTGCCTTAAACAAGGTATATGTAGAGTATCCGTCAGTGCCTTAAACAAGGTATATGTAGAGTATCCGTAAGTGCCTTAAACAAAGTAAATGTAGAGTATCTGTAAGTGCCCTAAACAAGGTATATGTAGATTATCCGTAAGTTTCCTAAACAAAGTATATGTAGAGTATCCGAAAGTGCCTTAAACAAAGGAAATGTAGAGCATCCGCAAGTTCCCTAAAATGACAGGTGTTAACAAGTACCCTAAAATGACAGGTGTTATCAAGTTATGGCCTGCTGTTATTTTAGTATATGAAGATAAGTTAACTACTTGTGTGTTCCCTTTTGTTTCCTATTGACTTGCGTTAACTTCATGTTCTAAGCTGCCTCACTTGTTGAACCGCTGCCAGCACAGCTCGACATAGGTTATGAGGTCTTGTGGAATTTACTCAAAATCAAAGTTTTAACTTATAAGAGTTTTGTTTTTGCCCAAGCATTGAACTCTACAGTGATTGAAAACATTTCTCCAGCAATTATTTGCATCCAGCACTTTCTCCTGACAAGCTGCTATCATGGGTGGGGACTTGTTTACACAATACAATCAATGCTATACATGCCAGATATGAGTATTTCCCATTGATTTCTGCACTAGCTATGTATTTATAGCAGTGGCAAAACCTAGCCGGATTTCTCAGCTCCACCCTCCTGTATATAGAGATCATATGAAGGTCATCCGCCCAGAACAGTCTGATCTGTTTAATGTGGCAGCGTAACAGCATCTAATTTGATAATGGCTTAGAAGTTGGCCTCGACAATCTCTCATGTTTTCAGTCTCTCAGGCTCTGTAGTGATAAATTTGGTACGGTTGTAAATAAGAGAGGCATCTTACGTCTAAATATTATGAACAAGGAAATGTTTGTTTTGGGATTGGTGAACATGATATATGTATTTTCACAATTATAAAAGATATTAAGGCATATATAATTAATATCACACTTTTACCCAACATTTCATCTTGGAGTTTGTCACCCTTGCCTTTTTCAAATCATATTGGCTCAAGCAATTTATATGTTACTATGTGTTATGACAAAATGTTAAAACATGTGTAAAGAAATTTTAACAGTTTTGAGTGTTTATAGTTTTTGGCAGATTCACCATCTCTTGCGAATCACTTTTTATTTGAGATTACAAGTAAGACAACTGTTTTTCAGTTGCTTATAAAATAGTAAAAACCAGTAGACAGCTCGATTGCTAATGCAAATCAACCTATAGCAATCCTTTACTGCAGGAATAGGCTATTCCTACCGTAAAGATTGGTATTGCAGATGAATTCACAAATCATAAACATAAAAAATTGATCAAATAAAAACACTATTAAATTGAAAAAATCAAAAATTTCGATTCAAATTCAAATTTTGATTCAAATCAAAAAATCTAATTTTGTTTAAAAAATCATGATTTTTCCAACAATCGGAATAGCTCAATATTATTTAAAGTTCTCGCCTCCCACGGTTATTGTCTTGATTGACCACTCGAGCAATATCAGCTGGTCAGCACTCTCAAATGCTTCCTCTAATAATGGTTATAGTTCTGGCATCAATGGAAGGTGTGCATAGTAATGTACTTGGTATTCTTCTATTCACACTTGCCTACTCGTTAGGTTCTCAGATCTTTTGGTGTGACAAATATTATAGTAGTACCTGATCTTGGTGTGACAAATATTATAGTAGTACCTGATCTTGGTGTGACAATTATTATAGTAGTACCTGATCTTGGTTTGATAAGTAATTTTGGTCTCTTGAGTAATGCTTTGCTAAAATTGGCCAGGAAAGTGACACTTACCTGTTGTGAGTTTAAAATTAAAAATTTAATACTGTAAAATGGATAAAACTGATGTTTAGTATTTGATTGAAATGCGCTTCACTGAGTAGAGATGTTGAAATGCTAAATTGTTAAAAATAGGATTTTTTGTGTCACCTTTTGCGTCCAATCAGATGATAATGAGCTTTTGCTTCAACCAATCAGATGTTACGTAGCCATTGTTCGAGCCAATCCTGTGGTATGCAAATTTAATCAAAGGTTGCCGTGTCAGTGCAATGTTCAGATCTAGTGATGACAAGCCGTCCGGATTGTTGCTATCGAGCACTTCATCTACCTGAACATGGCTGATATCACAAAGGTGATTTTATAGACCACAGTAGTTAAGTTTATGCAATTTGGCCCTTTTCAAATATGGTCTCAGTAATGCCTTTCCAAAAAGTCGCATCAAGTAATGGCTCTAGATCCTGCTTCTTTAGCTTAAATTTTTTTTATTTATGGAGATTGGCACAAATCCTTTTTGTTCTTCAGTTATTTCTTCCCATTAGCAAAAGTGCCACCTGTGTTTAAAAATAGTTGTAACCCTCCAAAATGTTTTTGATTTAGTGAAACTAAATTATTGCTCAGTTTAATTATGGTTATGATGTAAAATATTATCCAAAATAGCTTTTTACAAAGTAATGTGAACCAGCGCAGCACTAGTTATTGCGTAGCGTTCAACCTTGAATGCTCTGTATGGGGCGTGACTGACAACCTCCCTCAGATGGTATGCAACCAGGAGATTAAAATCACTTGCGCCGACTTATTAACTCCACGTGTTCCTCATTTGAAATTGGCAATTGGTAGTGGCAGTGCAGAGTTAGGAGTTGATTTACGGCTTTACTCGGAAGTCATGCCTTAATTTATGCTTAAGTTATACCTGTATTTTTTGTAATACAATCTATAACATTAAATTTTTTTTCAAGGATGCAAAAGAAAAATTGCATATTCAAATTTTTATGTGGATGTACAAACACTGTATGATGAAACATATTGACTACCTTGGAATCTTCAAGATTTATTTGAAGGGCTTAAAATGTGGCCTCTAAAGGGTGGCTGACTGCACTGGTGGTCCCTTATGGTGCTTTGAAGACTTACTGTGCGCTGTCAAAGGTTAAGATATTCTCCGAGTGAGTCAATCACACGTGGATAGCTAAAAATGAAGGTCTAAATAGATTGAGACGGTCTTACGCTGTTATGTCTTGTATTATTCCAAGTAGTTATCTTTCCCTGTTCTCTTTGAAAAGAACATCACAAAAGGCAACAAGTAAGATAAGTTCTATTCGCATCATTTATAGTACGCTAAGAATTCTATTTGCAATGAACAGCTACAGTGAACCATCGCCATATAGTTTCAATTCATTCCTGTGTTGGCATGGTAAGGCGAAAATGTCATATACCATAATAATAGTAATTTGTCATAGTAATTATCTAATGCAAACGCCCTTGGTAAAAAAAATCAAAATTTTACATGTACATACATACTGTACATATTAAAAATTAGTAACAAATAGTGTGATAACCTTGGTAGCTATAGTTACCTGCAGTAACTTAACTGTATTAGTTGTTATGATCTGCAATAAAATGTACCATCACAATATAATATGTGCAGTACGCACAGTAGGGAGTATTTACCATGAGACAGTCGTACAACATGAATGTTGAATTTTCGTTGTAAGACTGTAAAATTTAAGTTGAATAAGTTTAGTTTACTGAAGACACACTTAAAGTTAAGTTTTAATATGTAGTTTACTAAACTAAACTTTAATTTTGTCATCATCCAAAGTTTTTTCACTTATCTGCTTCTGGTTTCGTTTCTGCTTTTACTTTTACTTATAACGGGTAATGCTGAACTGTGTGAGAGCAAACATTGTATCTTTTTCAGGCATTGTGGGAGGGAATTCAGCGAATAGAATGTCAACATTTTTGTTATTCTGACCTACTCAGCACACTGACTGCCAGATTTGAATTTTGATAAAAAAATTTTGATATTGTATGGTTAGAAAAATGTCATATGGTTGTGACGATAAAACATCTTGTTCCACATTGTAAGACGAAAAAAATCATATAACAGGGATATCATACTGTATTTATAGCGCACTGTATTTATATTGTAAACCTTATAAATTTGTCGAATGTGCTGTCCTTTGTTGACAGTTTGTTGAAACTCGCAGCGCCGGTATTGATGTAGTTCTGTAAGTCAACGAATATATATAAACGATTGCAATCTAAAACCTTTAGCAGCAATAATATACTCGCTTATACACTGGGTTTAACCAAACTGCAGATCATTGTTTAGCTCCATTGCAATCCTGACGATTCATACTGGACACTTGGTTGGCTATCACAGATAGCAGGATATGACCGTAAGGTCACCATTTTTGACCTTGTTTTATTAGTGAGGCCTAAAAATGCCTCTACCATGTTCTGTGAGTGTAGCTATATCGCTTGAATCATGCCTTCTAAGAGGCGTCTTATATCTTAAGGCACGTTCACACTATATCGCTATGTGTCGGTGTTAATCATTCAATACTTTGATGGTCATCTATGATAACACTGTTCAGACCATCACAAACCTATCTGCATTTACATCAGCGAATAATTCATGGCGTAGCATTTTCATTATAAACTGTAGTCGTGGAAGTCATGAAACGCTAGTCCCGCAGCAACTGTCATAAAAGAAAATATAGATCAAACAATCCATGAAGGCCAATCAATATCACCGAAATGGTACACATTGCGCAGGCTGTCGTGGGTGCATGGCAAACTATCGGAAAGGTTTGTCCGCCGCAATATTTTCCCGACGTATCCGCGACGCCTCGATCGGTTTATGGATCACATAGTTGATGAATAATCATGGAGAGGACAACTCCAACATGCCGCAAAGGAGTGTGAACTAGCTTTTAGCATTAAGAAATTCTCATATGGCTACCAATTGAGATGCTAATCCCTTATTCGCATCACTAAACCCTCCAGTGATGCAGTAATCTTGGGATTAGGTTGGGCTCAGTTTAGACATTTATTTATTGGCGTACTCACGTGTAGTATTCTGCGCTCATTCAGTTGTCGGTGGAGCTGTAGCCTAGCATGTGGTAAGAACATGTAGTTATTGTTTGATTTGTGGTTAGTTTTAATATTGTTGATCTGATATGTAAACTATTCTCTTTGAATCTTGTATCTAAGAAAATTCTATCAACTCTGCATATTTTTATGTTAGTTATCTACCTATAGATGCACATATGACTACCTATAGATGTGTATACGACTACCTATAGATGTGTATATGACTACCTATAGATGTTTATATGACTACCTATAGATGCGCATATGACTACCTATAGATGTGTATACGACTACCTATAGATGTGTATACGACTACCTATAGATGTGTATATGACTACCTATAGATGTTTATATGACTACCTATAGATGTGTATATGGCTACCTATAGATGTGTATATGACTACCTATAGATGCGTATATGAGAGGGAAATGGTGGCCAACATTTGGTGGTAAAGATTTGCAAGCAAATTGTACATATGCTGAGACTGATGAGCAAAAATCCTTGTACCAATTCAAACTTTTAATCAATATTGTTAAGAATATATTGTTTAATGCAATAAATATTTAGATTGAAAAGTTTTCCTTTGGAAAAGCTAATTGGTAAAAGAATATAATAGAACCACACCTTTTGGAGTTTTGCTGTGAAGGTGCTTGGGACGATTGTCTCTGTTGGATAACTTTTGCCCCCCTTCTTAATTAATGAATTTACAAATAATTTTTTATTACTTTGTTCAGAGTGCAATATTAATTTAGAACAAAAAGATAAATTGTTACGCTGTATAATCTTTGGTCCATTCTCTTTCACAGACCTTGAAGACATCGTACCAGCCAGTCCAGAGCTTCCAAGAGCGACTTCCAGACACCAGTCAGGTGAGACTCATCTAGACATTATATTCACCTGTAGGATGGCAGGTGGATTAGAGGTGTTGTGGGTATTGTTACTACCTTCTACATAACTTCAAAATGAACTGCAAGAGTCAGGAGATCTTTGTGCAGGGCGGTTGATTTTATTAAAATTTAGTACAAAAAAAGCGATTTGAAGGATTGTGATGCGAGAATAGGAAGTTCATTAGAATGTGTAATTAATCAAGTATTTCTTGTCTGTTATCATAGTTATTTTTATTCTCTATTCAATGAGAAATAAGCTTTCACTGACTCAATGGAGTTAAATTACTGGGGTTGTACTATTTTACGTCAGCTGTCATTCCTCGTGCTGACGCGATCGCTTCAATTTAAATACAAACTACTGTGCTGCAAGCATTTAATAAGTTACCCCTGAACATGGCTAACAGTGTTCGGTCTGTTTATGCAGGTAGAATAGAGCAGGTAGAATAGAGCTTTATGCTTGTTGGTTAAATCTTTGTTAGATACAAATACTGCTGCTTTTTTCTAGCCATAATTGTGACAGATTTTTGTCACTTCTGCACCAGAAACTTGACTAAAAAGATGTGTATATTTAGTCCAATCTTTCCTATAATAAAAGCTGTGGTCGTTCATCTGTTCGAAGTTATCGTTGGAGGCTGGGAAAAAAGATTGCATCGGGCAGGATTTGAACCCACAACATGTCTGCCACGTGCGCTAATCACTACCCTCGTAGGATTTTGTAGAAATCATGAGCATTTTTACTCAACATAATTGTACGCCTAGCTAGTATCTGTGTTTTGTCGGCCTATCTGATGATCTTTCAAGGCGCGCTAGACTGCCAGAGGGTTCATAGTTATAATATGGTTGTTTTAGTGACTACAGTTGCTCTTATTTGGTAAAACAATATGTGCTCTTTTTTGCAGTATGACAACTAATAATAATATATGATGCTTTTGTTATATTTGGTGCTATGATAAATTATGAAACCATCTCACATTTTAAGAGACATTTGCTGGTAGCGATGATTTACTGCTCTAGTTCTGCTAGAAACCACTACAAACCAAATTCCATTAGATACAGAATTTTTTAACAATTAATATGGATTGATTCTTCTATGAACATTATTTTTTACTCATAATTTCTGACAGCACTCTATCAGTTTTACCCTTTTGCTAAAAATAATTCCAAATTACTATAGTTTGCGTTAAATTGGAGTTAAATTATCCCATAGGTATAATAAACCCATTTTACATAAAGTTATATATACATTATATATATATATATATAATATATATATATTATTTGGAGTTATATACCCCATAGATATAATAAATGGGTTTATTATATCTATGTATACCCCTAAAAAATAATCAGTGTATGCAATAAACTGATTGGTCAATTTTTGGTAGGCTTCGCAGTTATGATTCAATGGAGCTTGCTGAATGAATCCCAGTCTTAGATATAAAACATCATCAATCAAGCTACCAAAAACAGCCAACAGTAGATCTGCAATGGTGTGATAACTCCAAATCAAATGTCTAACCATGCGGATTCGCAGCTGTGCAGTTGAGTTACCTTGTTACAGTGTTTCAATGAACATTCACATTTCACCGATTAACACGGATTAACACGGATTAACTTTCTTAAAAAAGATGAGGATTTCAACACCAGATGTTACAGCGCGCATTTGGAACTGCTCAAATCGAAATAAACATTATTGATGAGTGAAAATGTTTAAAATGGAATAGCCTGCGCAAAATTCTCTTGCACATCATCTGCAAGTGTCGTTTCCATCTTTCACTAACATTAAAATTTGATCAGGAAGTTGAAGTGCTGTCAATTTTTGCGTTAATTTATATTTCATTCTGACAGGTGAGGGTCGGGTAGACAGTGACGGCGCTCCGCTTGAACAGATGGAGATGGAACAGCCTGTGTGGGCCAAGGCTGAGATGCGAGAAATACGCCGTAGGAGGAGACGGAGAATCTGCTGCGGCCTGTCAGCTCTGGTCTTTGTTATTGCTATCGGGACAGCCATCGGGGTTGGCCTCATGATCGCTAGAAATACAGATAAAAACGGAGATAAGGTTCCTCCTAGCTTGACACCTATACTCATCAGCTCCACTCGGTCAGGTACAGAATCTTAGACTATATGTGTTCATATCCCAACATAGAAGTAATTGCATTAATTATCAAAATAAATATAAATATAATTTATTGAAATAAAAATATATTCTAAACTGTTAGCTGCTAGCAGCAATAAACAACATATATTTCACCATTGTTTAGACAAAAACACTGAAATATATTTACGTTATAGTTTAGAATAATTACAGTATTTATATATAATTTCTATATATATTATAGTATATATTTTGTAAACAGTGATCCCTCGCTATACCGTGCTTCATCGTCCACGGCTTCGCAGATTTTTTTACAGTCCACTGTGTTCTGAATCCTGATTGGCTCAGAGGCTTTACTGTTGTCTAGAAGTAAAATATTGATGCTCTACTGTAGTTTTTTCACTCGTCAACAGTTTTCGTTTCTGTACATTATGGCAAATTTACATTTGCAAATTTTCTCCGTGACTAAACCCACAAAGTCAAAGAAACGTTCTGCACTAACAAAGGGGTCTCTGGATGCGCCAAAGAGGCCAAGGAAGATGCTAACTGTTACAGAAGAAGTTACACTTCTGGGCATGCTAAAGAAAGGTAAAAGCTATGTGGCTGTAGGGCGCCATTGCGGAATAAATGAATCATAGAATAAATTTTGAGTTTTTTGAATAATTTGAATTTTTCGATGAATTTGAATCTTTGAATAATTTTAATATTACTTTGTTAATATTATTGTTTTTTAAACAAATTTTGGGCGTTAAAACAGGTTTTGATTTTTGGTTTCATTCTATAGTACAGTACTGCATTGTAAAATAATGAAGAAATAAAGCTGACTGCTTCACGGATTTCACTTACCATGGGTTATTTTTGGAATGCAACTCCCGCAATAAACGAGTGATCACTGTATATTATATATATAGTATATATATATTATATATAATATATGTAATATATATTTTATATAATGTATACATTATATATTTTAAAAGTTAAAATATTTATGTTGAAGACATTAAGTAAAGGATGTCACATATGATTACAGCATGGCCTGTGCCTCTTTAAATAGAACAGTATTTAAATGAGCAGTTTATTATTTGACGATTAATGTTACGAGAGAATAATAACAGGTTTGTTTTTACTTCTCTCCCGCTTTCTTTACATTGTTGGCAGCACATTCCTTAGATTGAAAGACCGTTTTGTTGATGTCTGTGAGACTGTGTGTCCTTTCATGACAGAAGCAGACATCTATGATAGTTGAGAGAAATAGTGAAACTGAATACATTGCTATATTTAAATATGAAACTAACCATAGTGTATTTACCTGGTTAACATCTACAGTCGAAATAGATCACTTACTCCTCTACTTGAAACCTCTACTTGAATGCCATCTCTATTTGAGCGCCACCTCTATTTGAGTGCCCCTATCGAAGAAGTGTTGACAAATACAACGCCACTCTTTAATTGAACCCCACATCTATTTGAGCTCCACTATAGAAAAAAGGTCGACAAATACAACGCCACCCTTTAATAGAACGCCACCTCTATTTGAGCACCACTATAGAAGAAGGGTCGAAAAGTACAATGCCACCCTTTAATTGAACACCACCTCTATTTGAGCACCACTTTGACATTCTTTGATCTTTACGAACTCATAATAGAAAGTGATCAGTAAAAAATAGTCCTCAAAATGGTAGTCATAATGACTTGGTTACATCAATAAGAATTAATTCTTTCATTGTTGCTGTTCGTACCGAAGTTCTTTTTGTAACTCCAAATCTTCGCTGTTTTTTTGTCAAAACTTTGAACACCATAGAAGTAATTAACAATATTAATAACTGTATCTTGTTTAACATGGTCTTGGTCATTTTAAAAACCATTTAACATTTACGATGGAATTTAGAGGCTAAATATCGTGTTATGTGCGCATGCATGTAAAAGTTGGTCATTATTTCCGAGAAAAGTATTTTAAATAGTGACGCGTAAAAGTTTTGCTCTGCTAAAAAATTGTTTGGATGCTAATATCGACTAGTTCAGCAGTGCAGAAGAAGAGTTGAGGTCAGCAAACGCTGTGGAAGGTATTGAGCAGCCAGAAGAACATTAAATGGTTTCAAACGAAAGCAACAATCAGAACGCAACTGGCCGAGCAAACGATGCAAATATTTTTGTTTCAAAAATGTTAATTTTTGTTTTTGCGTATATTATAAAATAATTTATTTAGGTCACAGGTTCTTGAATATATATTTGTAGCATTTGATAAATTATTATTATATAACTTATAAACTTGCAGATTTATAGCATATTATTTGATAGCGTCATTGCAGTAATCTGATCTTACAATGGATCGACGCTCTTAACTTCTCTTATATTGCACATAGAAAGCCAGTTTTGGCTGCTAACTGCAGCAAACATATCATTGAGTGCAATGAGCTTTCATGCAACTTCGTTAAATATAGTTACAAAGTAAAAATATGCCAAATTTGGGATAAAATAAAAAAATTTAAACCTAACAAATTGCAACAGAGGCTACAAGATTGTCGTAAGTTAATTTCAACCAAACATATCGACTGGTAGGTATGATACTCAGCTTCCTAACGCATATTTATTTAAAGGTCTACAACAAGTTGGAGGTAAGTTATAGTAGATAGGGTTGCGCCACTATGACCTCTGATGTAGCATTCCTTATCATTTTTAACAAAGCCCGCAAGTTTATCCGCAAAACGCAAGTGTCCCCTGAAATACTTATTCCACAGTAACTCAACCTGCCCATAATTCCAGTTCTACAAGATGGTGGACTGCTGAATATTCTCTAAACAAAGATTAATTGTGAATATCTACATGTAGCTTGCTTTTATTCATTGTAAACACGCATTTGTTTGTATGGTGTTGGCAGGAGAATCACCAAGCCCTAAGCCTACTTCCAGCATATACTCTACCACTACCACCGAACCACCAGGAATACAAAATATCAGTAAGTCTTTTCTATGTAATTTAAAAACATTTCAACTACAAAAATATTTGAGCCAATCAAATGACAGCTCACCACCTGGCCTATCAAATGGCTAAAATGTTATCGGTTGTCAATAGCTAGGGTTTTGGCCAGTATTTCGGTAGTTGTGGTCTAATAGGTAAATAGTTTTTTCGGCTGCTTGTCCGTGAGTCGTGGTGTTATAGCTGAGTTAAGTTCGATTTGTTTAGTTATCAAGCATTCCAAATAGACTGCTACAACTGCTACAGGATAGCTGTGGGCCAGCTGTCAGCCTTTCAATGGCCAATAGTTTAACAGATTTGTAGCTGGTCATATTCTGTACTATCTGGTCATATTCTGTACCAACTATCTGGTCATATTCTGTACCAACTATCTGGTCATATTCTGTACCCACTATCTGTTTATATTCTGTACCAACTATCTGGTCATATTGTGTACCCACCATCTGTTGATATTCTGTACCCAACTATCTGGTTGTATTCTGTACCAACTATCTAGTCATATTCTGTACCAACTATCTGGTCATATTCTGTACCCACCATCTGTTGATATTCTGTACCCAATTATCTGGTTGTATTCTGTACCAACTATCTAGTCATATTCTGTACCAACTATCTGGTCATATTCTGTACCCACCATCTGTTGATATTCTGTACCCAACTATCTGGTTGTATTCTGTACCAACTATCTAGTCATATTCTGTACCAACTATCTGGTCATATTCTGTACCCACCATCTGTTGATATTCTGTACCCAACTATCTGGTTGTATTCTGTACCAACTATCTAGTCATATTCTGTACCAACTATCTGGTCATATTCTGTACCCACTATCTGGTCATATTCTGTACCCACCATCTGTTGATATTCTGTACCCAACTATCTGGTTGTATTCTGTACCAACTATCTAGTCATATTCTGTACCAACTATCTGGTCATATTTTGTACCCACTATCTGTTTATATTCTGTACCCACTATCTGGTCATATTCTGTACCAACTATCTGGTCATATTCTGTACCCACTATCTGTTGATATTCTTTACCCCCTATCTGGTCATATTCTGTACCAACTATCTGGTCATATTCTGTACCCACCATCTGTTGATATTCTGTACCCAACCATCTGGTTGTATTTTGTACCAACTATCTAGTCATATTCTGTACCAACTATCTGGTCATATTCTGTACCAACTATCTGTTGATATTCTGTACCCACTATCTGGTCATATTCTGTACCCACTATCTGGTCATATTCTGTACCAACTATCTGGTCATATTCTGTACCCACTATCTGTTGATATTCTTTACCCCCTATCTGGTCATATTCTGTACCCACCATCTGTTGATATTCTGTACCCAACTATCTGGTTGTATTCTGTACCAACTATCTGGTCATATTCTGTACCCACTATCTGTTTATATTCTGTACCCACTATCTGGTTATATTCTGTACCAACTATCTGGTCATATTCTGTACCCACTATCTGGTCATATTCTGTACCCACCATCTGTTGATATTCTGTACCCAACTATCTGGTTGTATTCTGTACCAACTATTTAGTCATATTCTGTACCAACTATCTGGTCATATTCTGTACCCACTATCTGTTTATATTCTGTACCCACTATCTGGTCATATTCTGTACCAACTATCTGGTCATATTCTGTACCCACTATCTGGTCATATTCTGTACCCACCATCTGTTGATATTCTGTACCCAACTATCTGGTTGTATTCTGTACCAACTATCTAGTCATATTCTGTACCAACTATCTGGTCATATTCTGTACCCACCATCTGTTGATATTCTGTACCCAACTATCTGGTTTTCTGTACCAACTATCTAGTCATATTCTGTACCAACTATCTGGTCATATTCTGTACCCACCATCTGTTGATATTCTGTACCCAACTATCTGGTTGTATTCTGTACCAACTATCTAGTCATATTCTGTACCAACTATCTGGTCATATTCTGTACCCACTATCTGGTCATATTCTGTACCCACCATCTGTTGATATTCTGTACCCAACTATCTGGTTGTATTCTGTACCAACTATCTAGTCATATTCTGTACCAACTATCTGGTCATATTCTGTACCCACTATCTGTTTATATTCTGTACCCACTATCTGGTCATATTCTGTACCAACTATCTGGTCATACTCTGTACCCACTATCTGTTGATATTCTTTACCCCCTATCTGGTCATATTCTGTACCAACTATCTGGTCATATTCTGTACCCACCATCTGTTGATATTCTGTACCCAACTATCTGGTTGTATTCTGTACCAACTATCTAGTCATATTCTGTACCAACTATCTGGTCATATTCTGTACCCACTATCTGTTTATATTCTGTACCCATTATCTGGTCATATTCTGTACCAACTATCTGGTCATATTCTGTACCCACTATCTGTTGATATTCTTTACCCCCTATCTGGTCATATTCTGTACCCACCATCTGTTGATATTCTGTACCCAACTATCTGGTTGTATTCTGTACCAACTATCTAGTCATATTCTGTACCAACTATCTGGTCATATTCTGTACCCACTATCTGTTTATATTCTGTACCCACTATCTGGTCATATTCTGTACCAACTATCTGGTCATATTCTGTACCCACTATCTGTTGATATTCTTTACCCCCTATCTGGTCATATTCTGTACCCACCATCTGTTGATATTCTGTACCCAACTATCTGGTTGTATTCTGTACCAACTATCTAGTCATATTCTGTACCAACTATCTGGTCATATTCTGTACCAACTATCTGTTGATATTCTGTACCCACTATCTGGTCATATTCTGTACCCACTATCTGGTCATGCTCTGTACCAACTATCTGGTCATATTCTGTCCTTGTTTTGATAAACAGACTGAATTGAGTATTTAAAACGGCCCCAGGAGAGGATTAGTAGGTAAAATATGCTGAGCTTATAAATATTGTAAATCTGGGAGCTATTCATGTTTTTATCTTCCATCGGAGGAGATTTAATGAAGGGTGTGGTGTGGAATTATTGTGATTGCATGCAAAAACTGGTTTTATGTTGAAGCCTTGCAGATTGATGTTTACTAGCCATGTCCGTCCGTTCGTCTTCTTGTACTCATGGATAGCTCCCTAATTACCATTAGCCAATTAAACAGTGTGTTGAAGAGAGTCTCCAGCTGGTGGAGCCAGTCAACTGGTGGAGCCAGTATCGATTACAGAAAAAAAAGTTTTAAATATCCCTGATTAGCTCTAACCTACATGTAATTACCCAGAGAAATGCGAGTGCTTCAGAACCATTTCTCAGTGTCATGTTTTAAATGTGTTAATAGCCTTGGTCTACTCTGCATAGAGAATGTTTTCCATTGTGTACCTTGGTATACTTTGGCATACCTTATTGTAGCGTGGTATACCAAAGTACATATAGTATATAGTAGTATATCTTGGTGTACCTTACATGGAGAATATTTTTCAATGAAGTTCTCTTATCATGTCTGTCCATGTTTGTCAAATATCATGTAACTGGAGTAGAGATTAGTATTAGAATACAGTATAGTTCTCAAAAACTATGACTGGAGTTATCCTCACTTTTAGAGGCTCACTACAGTTTTGTTGCTGTTTTTGTGTATTCAGTGCCTTTTCATCGGTTACGAAGAGTCTATACTGGTGTTGCTTGTCTTCTGAAAAAAAAACTTTTAGGTGTATGTCGATGCATTTGAAGAAGCTTATATGCTATATTTAGCTCAAATCTCTATATTCAGTGATATTCTCGTTATAGTGATTCATTCAGCTCACACGCTATGTTATTGCTGTGTGCTGTGTGTTGTTAAAGGATTTAATTTAGCGCAATGGATACTCAGCCACGCTGATACATTGTTGTATTTTCTTATCTGTAACTACTTGCATTTTCAATCTATCCTTTATCAAACTAGATATTACTCGTAGAATAGTCTAGAAGTAACAATCTTTCAAGGATAAGATTTCTTTGTGGAACAAAATGTATGAATTTTGTTCCACAAAGAATGGGATTAAAGAAAGGGTGCTATGATTCCCCTATCACCCTTCCTTTCATCAAAGGGTTCTAAGGTAATACAGTCTTTGAATCATCAATGCAAACTGAGTACCAGTTCAGCCCTAGGTCTAAAGCAGTTGGCTCTGACCGTTTGCATCGCTCATCTAGGGCGGTACACGCTACATTAGTCGTTGGGAGTTTCCGAGTTACGCCCAATAGTATCCTAGTTGTAGCTTATACGCAATTAATTAATTTGATTACTGCCAAATGGTGGCAGACTTAAACCTACTGGAGGAAAGCGAGTTCATAGCTGTGCTAAAATTATTTAAGTATCTTGTAAATTTTTGTGATATGGCTGAAAAAAAATTGACAATGAATTATATACGAAAGAGTATTTTTATTTTTTCACGTTTGTAAATTAAAGAATTTAATTTTAGACTAAAAACAATGTTCACAGTTGTCAGAAATGTAGCTGTTACTTTTTTTTGGTGTTTGTCATAATGGTGAGAGATATGTTAGATAAATGGAATTAAAAGTTGACAGAAGATTAATGTTTAGAAATGTCAGATTTATTCATGATTATTCTTGTTATTAAATTATGACATATTGTAGGGCTTATCCGTTATAGTTTTCTATATAATATAGAAGTTTTGGATTCTCATACATGACCAACCAAGTGTGTATATATATATATATATATATATATATATATATATATATATATATATATATATATATATATACATGTGCATATATACCAGATATATTATGCAAGCACAATATACTTAGCTATATTATTCACATGCTCAAGTACTACCTGTATAGCCATTAAATTGAATTTAAAATTAAATTTGGAATTAAATTCAACTTTAAAAATAAATTATTTTTTGAGTTAGATCTAAAATTAAATCAAATTTAGGCTGGAGGATGCTGGCTATCTTTATCAAATGTATTATATGGTGTCAGTTGTGTCATATAATAAACATATTATTTACATATATAATATACAATAATAATTATGTTTACAACAAGAATAATATAATTTGTTGCTCATAGCTTATATACAGTTACTGACTGAGCTGCTAAAGTAAATACATGTACATGTATGTCAATCTAACTGAAAGACTTGCAACTTTTTAAATTTAGTTGATTATTTTATTGTTTTTCAAATTATTGTACACTAAATTATGTTTTTGACAATATCAAAAATTTAAAGGTCAAAATGCGACCATTGTCTTGTAGCAGAACATTGTACAATTGCTTGAATTAATTCACTTGCCAGTTTTATGAGTGGTTGTCTTCTCTTGTGGTATTACTCTTTGAGTTATAAAGTTTTAAGGTCGATCACTTCATCATCAGCGACAGATGAATGTTTATAGAAATCACTTATGATCTTACGTACTTGAATAGTATTTCTCCTGTAGATGTTTATGATAGTCTCTGTAGGTATGATGCACTTTGCCTTCCAATCCTAGAAAGTTGATTTTAAAGATGAACTCACATAAAATTGTAGTAGTTTTTATCAGAAAGTATCAGTATTTCTACAGTATCTGTACTAGCTGTCAGGATGTTTCTAGATTAAAATCAACAAAACTTGATTGCGATTAAAACGCTCGGAAGAAAACTACGTGTTGAAATGACATCACTAGTTGCTATTATTGCTATAGTTTATATTGGCTGTTACGTTCAAGTTGCGGCGTTACGCGTCTCTATTCTGTCAATCTCTTTGCAAGTACGTATGTACGTTATAATCGCACTTACGCTTGGCCAGACCATATTAGCTGCAATTAAATTTTTTCCATTTTAATCTTGAAACATCTTGCCAATCAGATCATTTCAAACATTAAAAACAATCGCAAATGATGGAAAAACACCGATACTTTCTGATAAACTCTACTAAAGATTTTGCAAGTCAAGTTTTAACGCCGTGCTGTATTTTGACCTACAAGTGAAAGCGGTTTATCTTGTACATGATGTGTGATTGTCTTATCTTGTACATGATGTGTAATTGTCTTATCTTGTACATGATGTGTAATTGAATTCTTATCTTCATGTTAATGTCCTTAGGCTAGGAATAATAACTGTCTTAACCTGAACTGTACTGACGGGTGGCTGTGGAGCGCGATGTAGTCATGTTTTTTATTAGTGTTGTCAACATGTGAACAAGGCTTTCACTCCGACTACTGATAAGGGAATATAACTCTTGTTCAATGTTATCTCTTTGTATCTGCTCCCAGTATCCTGTTAATAGACCAAGTTCTTACCTCAGTAGATACCGTGTTATCACTAACTTCATATATTTTTTCTTCGTTGGTTTTTATTGCTGAAATTTTCATGCCACCCATAAAGGTGGCGAGTGAAAGTTCTGTCTGACATACTGGAAAGATTGTTGTCTTCTTAGAAAGAAAATATCCTGATCAATTTTGGTAAGCAACGATTTGTTTAGGACACAAATCAGTAGTAATTGGCTTCAATTATAATAATAAATAAAAATAAATTGTAACATAAATTTGTTCGAAAGTGAATCAACACAATGGGTATCTATAAATACCCATTGACTGATATTATGCCACTTAAAGTTGATTAAAGTCGGTTCAACACAATTTTTAAAATCAATATTGTCTAAGATATATTGCTCATGTAAAATAAATGCAATAAATATGTAAATTAATAAGTTTTTCGTTGGTGAAGCTATGCGATAAAAGAACATTTAATAAAACCAGACCTTTTGGAGCTTTGCTTTGTATCCATACAACTGTCCCTTCTTAAATAATAATTTTAAAAAATATTTTCTAATTTCTGTTCAAACTGTAATAATAATTTACAACAACAATAAAGTTATGTCCCTTCATCAATAGCCACCACATTAGTATCAGGACACACGGAGATCATACTCATAGAGTTCATCGAAAGTGAGTGTGATAAAATGAAGCTTACTTATGAAGGTTACGTGTTCGTGAAACAAAAAGAACTGGCCCCTACCCCCCCCCCTATACTAAAACTCAACTATATGCTATATATCTTAAAGAGTCTTGCACATGGCGGGTTTCAAGGTCCTTTGCGACAGCTAACTTGGAACTCAAACCTTGGTAACATGTTTTTTTCTAATTTATTATTTGAGGAGGCAGAAGCATTGACATCACTAATTCGTATGTCTACTCCTACCCTCCTCTCTCAAATTCTTTAAAGAATGCATTGGTAGGCTTGGAGTCAGTTAAAAACGGGAGACCGACAATGTGAAGTGCCGTAGCAATAGTCATTCTTTTGTAATATTGATCTAACTTTGTAGTGAACGGAACTATGTTTTCAGATTTTATCTCATCATTTCCTATAATTTTTTCTATCCTGCTGACCTCTCTTTAGAGTTTACTGTGAAAACTGGCTAATGAAGTGTGTAGTAATAATAGAAATATGATGGTTGATATCACTTTCAGCCCTGACCTTTGATGGCTCTATGAGAATCACGAATCTAAATTTTACCAATGATCTGAATGACCCCGAGAGTCCCAGGGCGCAGAGTCTTTCTACTCAGTTTTGTGACACGGTAAGTATCAGTTGTAGCGGCAGCAGTACGTTCTCTGTGGTGGTAACAGTAAGCTCATTGTTGTGGTAACAGTAAGTTCTCTGTGGTGGTAATAGTAAGCTCGTTGTTGTGGTAACAGTAAGTTCTCTGTTGTGGTAACAGTAAGTTCTCTGTTATGGTGATAGTAAGCTCTCTGTTGTGGTAACAGTAAGTTCTCTGTTGTGGTAACAGTAAGTTCTCTGTTATGGTGATAGTAAGCTCTCTGTTGTGGTAACAGTAAGTTCTCTGTTGTGGTAACAGTAAGTTCTCTGTTGTGATAACAGTAAGTTTTCTGTTATGGTGATAGTAAGCTCTCTGTTGTGGTAACAGTAAGTTCTCTGTTGTGATAACAGTAAATTCTCTGTTGTGGTAACAGTAAGCTCGTTGTTGTGGTAACGGTAAGTTTTCTGTTGTGGTGATAGTAAGCTCTCTGTTGTGGTAACAGTAAGTTCTCTGTTGTGGTAACAGTAAGTTCTCTGTTGTGATAACACTAAGTTCTCTGTTGCGGTAACAGTAAGTTCTCTGTTGTGATAACACTAAGTTCTCTGTTGTGGTAACAGTAAGTTCTCTGTTGTGGTAACGGTAAGTTTTCTGTTATGGTAACGTTAGGTTTTCAGTCATATAGTAGCATTGGTAGACAGCTCAATAAATACTAATTTCTATTTGTATCGGCGGTACCAGCTAGTTTTAATGATAATGTTACGGCTGATAGACGGGCTCAAACAGAGAGTTGAGTTCATCTATTACTAACTAGTTTGGATTCAGAACCGCTTGAGAACATTTGGTGAATTTTAAAGTATGAATCTAATTGATTTCAATTTTTATACTTGCAGATCATTGGGATATAATAATTGTGATATATAATGGTTGATGTATAATAATTATGATACAATAATTCTGATATAGTAATTGCTATATGTTTGCGGTATAATGATTATGATATAATAACTGTGATATAATAGTTGTGATATAATAATTGCAATATAATGATTTCAAACAGTTCCTGAACAGTCAAACTTTGAACTTGGGCCCCTCATAATATCTTTGTTAAATGCAGTAAACAGCAATTGTCTGTTCTTTGGTTATTGTTTTGGGTTATACGTGTAATGCCGGTTAAGAGAGCACAATTCCAGTTTACTAATTTATATACCTCTTGTAAAGCTATAATACTCGTAGAAGTAAAAATAAAACACATTACTTACTGTGTTCGATTACCTGGTGTGTTCGATTGCGTGCGTGTGTTATTGAGATTCTTAGTGGCTGTGGGAAAAAGCTTACCATCAGACCTCAGTTTATAAATTTTTTAAGAGATGATCTAAAATTTGAGGGAGTTTTCAAATCTTCACTCGACAAGATTTTGAGTATTTAGCAAATTTTTGTTTGGTTTAGATGGAGGATGTCTTCGATCCAACTGTGAAGAACTCAGACTATACCTATCAACAGTGTCAGGTCACCAACTTCACGTAAGTTGGTTTGAGACTCACTGCGCGGCTTCCTCTTTGACTGTTATTCTTGTGTGATAGCGCCACGTGATCACTCAAGCTGTCGTATGTGTGCAGATGACTGCCTATTGGTGTTGGTGTGCTATATGATTTGGGATTGCTTTGGTGTGCTGTGTAACTACATGTTGCTTTGAGCGCGATACGCTATATCGGTGAAGGTATGCTCTATGATTTCAGCTCTAGTTGAATGAGTTTGCATCTGGGTTTTTAAAACAATGATTTTATTGATCAAACCTTCTTTTGGATAATAAAATCTTATCGTTGTTTAGTGATGCCCAGATTGCGCTAGAGAGCTAATAAGTTCTATACTTCTCACTGTCCTTTCTTTCCCCTGACTTTCCCTTCGCCCCTCAATTGTTGGAGAGATGACCAAGACGACCTGAATCAATGCGAGCGGTGTATTTGTTTTTAGTCAAGGGAGATAAATCTTAAGTTTTCATAAAGAGCATTTATAGCAGTTATAAATATTCAATTGTGAAAGATGTATAGTAGAGTAAATCAGTGCATGGCATCACAGTCCTTATCAGAATCTTGTGCTGCGAATACAACTGGGAGATGAGGATACGGGAGAAAGTGAGCAAGAAATCGCAAGGTGAGCGGCCAGATTCCCGCTTATTTCCTTTCATGTTATAATCGATCAATAATCAATCAACTGGATTGTGATTTACCTGTTTCTACTTTATTTCAAACACTTTTCTGCATAGATTTTTCTTCTACAGTTTTAGGTTTTCATTTCTGTATTCCATTGTTTATGTATTTCATCAAGAAATATGAGGTAGCTGTTCTCTGCTGACGTCCTTAATTGTCTTTTGTAGAAACGGAAGCGTTATAATCTCATTCAACTTGACCTTGACTTCTTATAATGGAGCATTTGTAAATATAACTAACCCAAAAAACATTCTGTCCATAATTGCGGATGGAGTATTTTGTCGTGAGACTAACAGTACACTGTCTAACTGCACATTTGAATACAGCAGACTTGAGTTGGATCTAAGAATTATCACTGAGCTTACCACAGTCATCAACAAGCCAACTACGAGTGGATCAGTTTCTTGGTGGGTTACTAAGTCAACACCCTTCGAAGGCTCATATACGATTCCATATGAAATACGAGGAACCACATCGCAGCCCCCTAAATCTCCCTCTATTACCACAACACGAGCGTTACCTTCTTCAACAAAGACAGTAGGCGGAAAAAAGTCTTCTATATTGACAACTAGTTTTAGTGGTAATGCATTTAGCACTGGTGCGCTCACAAGCATCCGTAGTAATATAAGCTCTCTTTTTACAACTACTGATTCGCCAACGGTTTTAACTGACTCATTCTATGAAAAGTCCTCACATTCTCCAGCAAACACTGACACGTCTACATTCGGAACCACATCAGCTGGTGACAGTTCAGCACTTCCTAGTCAAACTATGTCAACTTCTAGTACAACAGATGTTCTGGCGGGCACTCAGTTTACCAAATTAATGTCTCCGATCACTTTTACTTCCAACTTAGTTACAAGTAAAGAAGATGAAATTACAACAAATTTTTTTACAGAGTCACCAGCTCATTCTTCAGCAAAGCATGCTTCAGTCACAACATCGAGTTATCCATTTTCTCATTTAAGAAGCAGTACCACCCTGGTGGCATCAACCAACCCCGCTTCATTAACCACACCAAGTTCTACCGTCCCAGCACCTGGTGATGCCATCGCAACAGGCTACTCTATCATATCAACAAATAGTACTACAACCAGAATCTGGCCTTCTACCATCCCAGTGAATCAGGATACAGCCCAGCCTTCCACCATACATGTATACACTAATCTTTCTACTCAGCTACATTCTACCACACCTATCAGGGCATCAAGAACAATCCATCATCGCAATGGAACTTTACCCACTCTTTCAAGTTCCATTTTGAGTAGCAAAACTACCAGAACTGCTCCTCGGACAGCAACAATTTCTGTAACTCCTAATTCTGTGAGTGTAACGACAAATTTTGCATTGTCTGAAAAAGCCAGTTCTGGTGAGCAAACCTTTACAACTTCAATGGGTGTTACGAAAAAAATTGTAAAGAAAAGGCCATGTAAAGGACAAGGTACGCATCTTACGTGTGAACCTACTACAGGACCCAAATGTAAATATGTTAATCAGGAATGTATCTGTAAATGTCAGCCCTCCACTTCCTCAATTGCTACTTGAATATTATCGAGTTATGACCATGTATCTATTCATTGATTTGTATGTGATCATCGAGACATGACCATGTAACTATTCATTTATTTGTATGTGATCTGAATTATGTATGCAGTCTTATCATTACTTATTTTATATGTTTATGCAATTGTGTAATATAAAACTTAGCAAACTTATCTGTGCAGTCTAATTTTTTGTTGAATAACTTTGGGTTTTCAAAGGGCCAGATAATATAAATTTTGTTTTTTTTCGATGTTTTTATTGCCAGTCACAGCAACTGTAGCGATTTGCTTTATACGCATTATAAACTACTTTTTTGTCAAATACTTCAGATTCGTTGAGCCCTCCAGGTGCAAGCTTTATTTTAAAAATGTTTCGTCGCATTTTACCATTTTACGCATTTTAATCATCTAAAGCTTTCTTAGTAATGTGGTAGCCTATTATTTTGTAGCTGCTAAGGCGCTAGGTTTCACGTATTTCTTGGCTATTTAATCGATATGTCGTCTGCAGGATGAATGCGAAGGACTGTTCTCAAATGTTTACAATGCACCGTGCTTAAGTAATACATACAAAAAGGAACTGAACAATTCCTAGAATATATGTAAAAAAACAAAATTGATTATTAGAAGCTCTATATTTTAGGGCTTTGTCTGCTGATTTCACATATTTTGCCAATTTTTTTCACTACACAAAAGATGTTGCTTTTACTTATTTCATCGGTAAAGATTGTTATTTGACTTAATGCATCCCATCCACTAACCCCCACAATTTTAGCCAGTTTGGAATCCTGGGTGTTCCTTTCATTCCATATCCTCTCATGGTTTGTTAAAGAACATGGTGGCTAATCATTCTTAACATCTATCTATCCCTGCTGGGCTTAACAGACTGACTCCTATGATAAGACCAAGGTGAGCAGTGGTTATGTAACTTATGTTTACTCAGCGTATCCTCCCAATCATATGGTTATGTTCTTGAACTTTCTAATATTTTTCTTGTTTGTGCTTCAGAGTTGGCATCTTTCGTGTTAATCTTATTCGAATTGTTGTCAGCTATATGCAAGTTGATAAAAAAGCTAAGTTAATAATTTGTTTAAGATTGAAGTTATTTTACATTAAGTTTCTAAGTTTCATGCTGGTTTTTAAATAGTATATATGAGTTGGTAAAGCATCTTATTTATTGTAACTGAAATATTTTAAATAATTCTGCATTGTTTGTAGGCAAGGAAGTGTGATAATTCAATTTCATATTGAGTTTCTAACCAAAATCGAAGATAACCGTGATACTCAAAAAGGTCATGCCCAGATTGAGAAGCAAACAGAAGAAATTTCTCACGCTATTGAATCTAAATTGGTAACTCCATCTCAAAGCCTTAACTGGCGAGTTGACAATATCACCATCATTCCAGACTATGACGAACCTACAAATGACAATAGCGAGACGAAAGACACTAGCGAAGCTGTTGAAGAAAGTACTGAACAGTTGGCTCCAATCAGCGCGAGAATACAGACCTCTCAACCAACAAGCGAATTTATGACACATTCAATGCCTTCCGCCGCATCAAGTAATCCCAGTTCAACTGCAGCACCCGCTCGCATCGTCTCTCCTTCTTCCACAATCTTTGCACGACGCAGTACTTCAGTGATACAGAGCTCCACTCCACACTCTTCGACAATTCATTCCATCGATGACTTATCGGGTGAAAGTCTATCAGCTCAATCTAGGCCTATAACGTGTCAGATATTTTTATTTGCTAGCAATTGCCAGAGCATTTATTTTAAGTGTAATGGAGTGAATGGTGCAGTACACTGTGACAGGACTCACGCAATATCTTTGGAGAGTATCAACCTCCATTGGAATGAGTCAATGTGCTCAATCCCGGTTAATGTAGCAGTTTCACAGGAAGAATCATTAGAGGCTAACACGGCTTGCCCTGCACACGCGCAATACAAGTTTTACAACTGTACCAACACAGAACTTTCACCAGCTTTACCGATGAGGGATTATGATTATGCGATGGCTTGTTGCCCTGATGATATGAGGTTTGATCAAACGGAGATGCGATGCTTCGACTGTGATGAAAATTGCCAAGATGTCTAACTGCAGTGATACATGTTTGTTTATATATAATCCGTCCATTTAGAAAGTAGTTTGCCATAGTGTTTTTGTTTGTTTTATTCATAAAACCGTATGCTTAATAAGTATGTTTGTAATAGTGTTGAAGTAAACATGCACAATAATAAATATTTAAAATGTGCAAAAGTTGGTAAGAAGTTTGTCATGATCGAGTATGGCTGAATTGGATTACTATGGATCCACTGATTTTGATACTGGAAATAATATTTACCTTATCGACTAATACTCTAACAGTTCTGATCAATACATACCCAGTTGGCTGCATGTGAATATTTTTTCTTCTCCTCTCGTAGGATGCATGTTCCACAAACTATCATAGACACTGCCTCTATGGTTAAGGGGCGAAAGCTGAGTACCCCTGTAATTTACACAAAACTTTGACTATTGTAGATATTATTGGTCGAGTTAAGTCAACACTTATCAGCTAAATCAACAAATTGTTTCAAATTTCCTTTATTCCAATGATTACTTGATTTCCTGGAATTTGCTTTGATTGTAAGCTTCGCAAGTAAAATCTGTCAAGATCATTGGTGGCAGCCATTATAGCTAACAACCATGTCCTGCTGATTCTAACTGGTTACGGCTATTACTTACAAGGTGAGCACACTATTTCTTGCTCTGCTATGATTGCTTCAGTCTATGTGATTACAAACTGTAGCTAGTAATTCCAAGGTAATTGTAGTTTAGGGAGCCTATTCTAGTGGATAGATGCCTTGCTTGTAGAAATGGAAGTGTGATCATTCAATTTTACATGGAGTTTATTGTGGAGGTCAGAGCCGATGATGACGAGCTTCTAGATGATGAGGTAGAAGAGAAGTCTGATCTGATTGTTAAAACGATTCAAGAGGAATTGGACCATCCCCACAGTCTTGATTGGGATATACAGAATGTTACAATTAAACATAGTTTTGATGTCAAAAGCCATAAATCGAATGAAATTAGTAATCACACAAGTTCTGTATCACCTAGCACTGTCGACCATTCTTTGACCATGTCTTCACCTAGCACTGTCGACCATTCTTTGACCATGTCTTCACCTAGCACTGTCGACCATTCTTTGACCATGTCTGCACCTAGCACTGAAGACATTTTAGAGATAACGACACAAAGTGCTAGTATTGTTGATAATCGTACTGTTCTGCCCTCTATGACTACAACTACTGCAGTACCTGTTCTACCATCACTCACAACTACTGGAGTTTTGTCGTTTACTACAAATAACACGATAATAACAACATCAACAGAACCTATAACTACTAGTGATCAGTCTGGTGAAGAGGAGAGTCGATACCCTCAATTATCAGACTGTGTTATTAATCTTTTTGCAAACAGCTGTCAGAGTATTGCCTTCAAATGTAATGGGGTTCCGGATTTTTTCGCTTGCAATCATAGTCATGCTATATCTCTTTCTGCCTCAACACTTTCATGGAATAAGTCCATGTGTTCCTTGCCTATAAAAAAGGCAGCCTTTCCCGAACAGTCACTAGCCAACTGCCCTTCAAGCAGCTTATACCAGCTTTACAATTGCATCAATACGGATCAAAGTCCAAATCTACCCCTGATGGATTTCGACTATACTCTAGAATGTTGTGAAAGTGGGCAATATTTCAACGAGTCTGAAGAGGAGTGTGTAAGCTGTGATAATGATTGTCCTTATGACAGCAGTGACACCTAGCGATAGTTTAGTTGTATAGTTGGCCAGTAAAAGTCTTTGCAACATTTCCGTCCATTAACATGATATATGTATTGATTTTATTTGGTTGTACATGCTTCTTTAATTGCAGATTTATTTGATGCTAATAGCCTGATAGATAATTCTGTTTTTTGTTCGCTTAATCTGCTTCAAGGAATATTGTAGAAATTTGTCAATAGAGTGTAAGCGAAGAAAGTACACTCGAAATGCATCATCATAAGTGAAGCCTACGTAGGTACAGGAAAATATCCTTAATTTGAAAAATTCCAACTTTCAAACACTCAACAATGGCTTGATCAGCCATGGCTTCACTCAACAACAGCTTAGAGATTTTTTACCTACATTTCTTGCTGCATAGGTAGCCACTCAGCTGCAGTCATAAAATGCTGGGAATAAGACCAGGAGTTGTCTGTTTATATTTTGTATCATGTCTATTACTATCACTTTCATTCCCATGTAGCCATCTTATTATAAAGTTATATAATTTTCACAAGCACTATTTATTTTGCTGTTAATACTCTTGGATTACTTATAAATTGATTATAATGTAGTGTAATTTTTTTCTTTGGTGGCAGTATGTACCAATTTTATGTATCGTCCTAATAAATTACATAGTCTGTAAAGCTCGTTGACACTATAAAGTTATGAGTGGGCCAGTACTCCAAGCAGTTGTTGGCATTTACACATTGGACATGTTTAGTGTATAAAACCTTCACTTATGTTTGTAAAGAAATGTTATAAAGGATCACAGCATTAACTAAATTGTCAAACTTCAACAATCAGAAGTTTAGGCTTCTTTATTTCACTAAAATTGCCATCTTCGAGGACCTGGTGGAACTAACTGTCGCAGGTAGAACAAGCTGCTAATTTAAATGCGGCATTGCTTTCTCCTTGGGATGCCTCTCATTCTGCTGCGATCATATCTTTGGCAATAATTTGTTGATGCAACCGGTGTCAGCTATAGCTCATAATCATGTCCTGCCTAATCTAACAGATTGCTGGTGTTATCTCCAAGGTGAGCCTATTACAAGCTAACATCTTTTTGGGTGTGCAGCTCCTTCTGTTGCTTCCATCCTTTCTCATTCTGGTCTGTAACTGTTGGGAGAGTCAATTCTGTTTAAATTGATCTGTTTTAAGATCAAAATCAAACCATAGAGTGACATCAGAGCCGTATAGTTTCACAGAGTCCCGCCACCAACAGAAGCGTATACAGGAGCTCACTCGATTCCAAACAAACAGGCCACGCCTACTATAAGTTATAATCGAAAGGCCGCAACATTAATCAACAAAAACTACTCCCATTAGCAGTTGCTTTAAAATAGATTGTTGTATCATGAACCATTTGAAAGAAAACAAAATTTCCTACAAAAAGCTACTAATAACGTTTTTGTAAAAACGTAACGTAAATGCAAAAAAAGTGGTATTGAGAGCGAGGTATGAATATTCCATTAGAGATCAGTATGTCGATCGAGTTTGTTTGGAATCGGACGTTTTTGTTTCCGGTTTTGGTCGCGAGACTTTGTAAAGCTATATGACTCTGACAGTACATAGCTGTATAACTTCACAGAGTTTTGCTGCTAACGGATGCGTATATCGGAGTTCGCACGGCTCCAAACAAACAAGCCGTGCCCACTATTGTTTTATATATAAGTTATAATGGAGAGGCCGCAACACTAACCAACAGAAATTACTCCCATTGGCAGTCGCTCTGAAATTGATTGTTGTATTATACACCATTTGAAAAAGGAAAAAATTCCCTACAAGAAACGACAAATGATTTTCTGTAATAAAGTAAAGTAAATGCAAAGGAGTGAGAAGTTGAGAAAGAGGTATGAATATTCCATTAGAGATCAGCATGTCGATCGGGTTCGTTTGGAATCAAGCATTTTTGTTTTTGGTCACGGGACTCTGAAACTATACGACACTGAGTGACATCAGGAAGAATGAGACCATCTCACAGTTTAAGAGACGTTTATTGGTAGCGATGATTTTGTTTAATTTTGCTAGGAACCGCCACGACCCATATGCTATTAGATGCAGACTTTTCTAACAAGTAATATGGAGTGAATTTTCAATAAGCCTCAATTGGAAATTAATTTTCTTTGATGAAAACTCATATGCAACTGACCTTGACAAAAATCAAAAGATAGTGTAGTTATTTGTACTCTCAACTGATTAATTTTGTGATACTATTGCAACATAATTTTAATAAATCTTGTAATAATTGGTGGCCCTCAAGAAGACCCCCGATGTGGGGGTGTGTAAGGCGGTTGGATTAAATGGAGGAAGATATAAAAATTTAATAGTAAAACTTCTTTCCATCATCTCTGCTATAAATGAAACTGGAAAGCTGTTGCTGTATTTTGCTGAAACAGAGAAATGTTTGCATCTAATGATATGTATTATGTGGTAATTACAGTGTAAATGGATTAGCATGGTTTCGACAAGGATGCCAAAATGAACAAAGGTGTGAGTTATTGGGTGGTCTCATAATTTCTGACAGCTCTATAGAAAAGTGATTGTAGCTGATCTGGGGATTTGAATGATTCAAATTGATTATTAACGCAAAAGCTTGGTTTGGTTGCTTAAGTCATTCGCAATAATAGAAATCACTGGTGGGATTGAGGGATTCTTCTTTATTCTAGTTTATTTTAGCAAATACATTTAGTTTCATTTCTGGAAACTAGTTTTTGGAAACCGTAATTTGTATAAATTTGGTAATAAATGGAGTTATAATTGGCACCCAACAATATCACATTTATTTGGTTTGTCTATAGCTACATATTCGTTTTACATTTTGTAGAAAAGGAAGCATTCTTATGCAGTTCCACTTGGAATTTTCAACCCAAGTGGAGCACTACAATGGTACACAACAGGATATTAGTCTGAAGTCAGATGAAATCTTGAGCTCTATTAAGGTTGAGCTCAAGAATCCGACTTATGGGCTCACATGGGAGGTTGATTCTATTGCTATAGATATGACTTCTAAAATCATTGATGAGGGAAAGAATGGTCATGAAACAACCGGTTCTGATCACCTAAAGTCATCCTCTGCAACGTCTGCTGTAACAATGATCTCTACTGATATCTCCTCTGTGATCAAAATGTCAACATCTTTAGTTCCGGTTTCCACTCCAACTTCTATTTTAGTCCACAACCGAACAAGCTCTACTTTTTTTCGCACTTACACATCTAGTGGAATGCCTATAACGACACCTGTCACTACTACAACTCTTAGCGCCATTCTAGCAACTACCACATCTATTACAACCCCAACAACAGCCATAAGAACTACAACCCCAACAACAGTCATAAGAACTACAACCCCAACAACAGCCACAACCACTACAACCCCAACAACAACCACTGCAACCCCAAAAACAACCACAACAACCCCAACCACAACCCCAACAACAGCCAGAGCTACAACAACCACCACAGCAGGTGCAACTACCGCACCCTCAACAACTAGTAGAATCACAACAACAACATCAACTACTGAGCTTAGAGCTACGTCAACCACAGCAATAGAAACAATCACCACATTCAGGACACTCGGTACAACAGCGGAACCAACTGCGACTCTCCCTACGACAATGCAAGTTACAAGCATATCAACTCCGGCTTCTAATGAGGAGACGAATGATCAAATCACTGACACGATACTGTCAACCGTCACTCATTTAGTAGGCTGTGCCATTGATTTTTTTGGTACGAACTGTCAGAGCATATATTTTACATGCAATGGCAGTATTGATGAAGTTGTTTGTGATAGAGAGGATGCTATTTCTTTAAGCAGTGTAAGATTGTCATGGGATGACTCTATGTGCTCAATACCAGTAAGACGACCTGCAACGCCAGGGCAGTCGTTGCCTGGCTGCCCATCATACAGACTTTACCAGTTATATAACTGCAGCAATCCTAGTTTTGTACCACTCCTTCCAATGGCAGATTTTGGCTATACACCCGAGTGTTGCTCAGATAGACAATATTTCAATGAAACACTTGAGAGTTGTGCTGAGTGTGGTGGTGATTGTCCTCCAGGAGACAGTAGTAGCACAGTGTATTAGTACAGGGCAGATGTAGTCTAAGTTCATCCGTCCTTGTAATGCAGCGATATATTGCATCTTCTGCAGCTGATCGTTGTGCATTGTTTGGTGTCATACAGGACTATAGAAATTTGGTTAAGAAGTTTAAAACAGCCTTCTTGCAATTTGTTTCTGACTATTTGTATAAGTGATAGCATAACTCTTTACAAAACGTTTTGTTATTTTTATCGGTTGCCTGTAAAATATGTAACGATGCCTTTTTTTAGTATGTGTTGTTGTGGGTTCACTGTTATGCTTGCTGTTTCATTCCATATATTTTTGCAACAGATTTTGTTTTTGAGACTCATGATAGTGTGGGCATCGTATTATAACATTAATTAGTTGCAATTTTGGCCAGGTTTTACATAAATTTCGTCATCTGAGCAACTTTGTTTATTCTGTCACTAGGTGATTGTTTTTTCCTTTATTTTTGATGCGTGACACCATTATACTGGGTTTCAAGGAATGAAATAACTGTTCAGAGCAGTATAAAAGTATCCAATAACATATCTCGGTATTTGTTCAACTAATTGACATTGACCTGTGTTATCTCATTGTCCTTTACTCTGTTATTAGTTCTAAGTAATGGCTCATAAATATGATTTCAAAAAATACTGTTATAATAACAAACAAAAGAATTTTGTTTTCGACATTTGTTAGGACATTACAATGTACTTCACAAACAACTAAGAATGTGAATTTATTATAAAAGTTTACATTATATGATAAATTAATTATATAAGTATATATAATTATATACTTATATTATTATATAAGTGTATATATATTATATATACTTTGATTATATATGTGGAATATCTTTTATCATTTCAGGTTGCACTCAGTTCAGCATAGTAATAAATATTAGTATCTGAGAAAGTAGAACACTTGACAATTTTTAAGAGTTAGTTTGATTCTTTTCAATTGATTGTCATACTGGGCAATTTTAATCAGCTACTATGGTTTTAACTTTCCTTAAAACCCTGGTGACTGCTTGAGTCATTATTTACGTCTTTGTTAACATCATTGTTAACCTGCCATGATGACCAGGTGAGCTTGTTTCTAGTTTAGGTTGTGCATCCGTGTTAATAGCAGTTTGTCCTTGACTGCCAGATAAATAAAACAGTGAAATACAGTAGTTAATTTTATTTGGGCTACATCATATGATATGATTATACATAAAAAAAAACTCTTTTTTTACTGGTCTGGTAAGCCGCTCTCAATGGTCAGACCTTGTAGTAATCTCCAATCTTTGGTCCATTTTATCAGGTGAACTGCAAGGTTCAGTAAAAATGTAGTAGTGTGCATCAAAAACAATTTTCTACAGAGAAAGAAAAGCATTTCTACCGAACCTTATAGTTCACTTAATAAAGTGGACCAAAGATTGGAGATTACTACAAGGTCAGACCATTGAGAGCGGCTCACCAGAAAAGTTTATACAAGATTCTTTTAATGTATAATCATATCAATGATGTAATCCAAATAGAATTAAAGACTTTACTTCACCATTTTATTTATCTGGCAGTCAATGACAAACGGCTATTAATAAGGATTTACCACCTAAACTAGAAACAAGATAACCCGTTCATCATAACAGGTTAACAATGATGTTAACAATGATGTAAATAATGACTATCAGTCATCAGGGTTTCAAGGATCATTGAGGTGTCTATCCTGTGTGTGTCTATTAGTGTTGGGCCGGTATCTAGTTTAGTGCCGGATCGGATATCCTTGCACATTTTTATCGGTTTTCCCGGTATCGATATCTTCGGTATCCTTTGCCAACTAAGAAAGTTCGGTATTGTCGGTACTATTGTTCGGTATGTGGTTATCAGTGTGTCTTTAAATTGTTTAAACTTTAAATCATAACTGTCTCGAACAATTTTTATCGTTGTGCAAAAAGTAGCTTGTGCAAAAAACATTCTTTGGTCAGCAGTATATTGTTACGGCAAAGAGACTCCTTGTATTAGAAAGCCAACAAAGAAAGATGGACATATAATTTTCATAATAGATGCTTTTATTGTTTATTCTATTAAAAATATAGTTATTGATACAAACGTTATGTATAATAATAAAGAACAGATAGATAATGGCAAGGGGCTCTCTTTGTTAAATACCCTAGGACACTTATATTTCGCTAGTATTTAGTTTCGTGAGTAGCACACAGTAAAATTTCGCTGCAACTTAATTTCGTGGCTCTGATGAGTGCGAAACTATAGTGGTGTGAAAATAAATGCAGTGGAAAAAACATTACATTCCTCAGGTCCAGTTCACTAATAAGAAAAAATTCAATTTGGGAATAGTTCGTATTTGTAAACCACAGGTTGAAATGTGTGGGTGAGATCGACAATTCAATTTGATCACTTGCTGCCATTTGTTTCTTAGACTATCAATGACGTCTAGGTCCCTCCCGCCTTGACTTTCACACTCGAATCCCAAGAAGAAGAAAATAGATAGGTAACAACCAACTTCACAACCAAAACTGTATAACCCTTACGCTGCCATAAACGCATTTATGCGTTTTCTAGGGGCTACTGACATAAACGCATTTTCTGACTTTCTCAGCAATTGTCTGGTAACCTGATTTTATTATTTGTTGACCACATAACCCACGGTCTTTTAAGTGTTTTATGAAATTGACTGTGTTGTCCGAAGATTTCTCTATAAAATCAGCCTAAAACAACGAAGCAATTTTAAACTTTTGTTTGATAATTTCTAATCTAAAAACGAACATTTTTCTGCGAGTTCATTAACTACCCCGCGCGAGTCGTAAAACAGGTAATTAGTTGTTGATGACATAATAGCCAGTTTAGATTTTCGTGATAATACAGATAATTAAAGTAGAACTTGAAAAATACTGTATACATATCATGAAGCAATATCGGCAATTTCGGTAAAATGGCTGACACTAGGCCGGTAACGAATTTGTACATGATTGGCAGTGAAAGAGATAATGTGGTTGGACCTGATGAGGGTTGATATTGTTTTTGGATGGTAATAAAATTCATCACTGCAATAATTATTCTTCAATTTTATGACTTCACCTACCAGACTTTCATTCTCATCAGTTACAAATTCGATGACTAAACTGATATTGCTTTGCCATGCCGCTCAGTTGGTGTATTAGCTATAATGAGTATACCAGAAATTTCCCATTTATCCTAACCACAGACGAAAGTTGCCTGCATTTCTAATATTACGATTTTATTGTGGATATCAATGAACAAAGCTATTTAACTTCGCGTTTTTGCTCGTTCGTTATGAGTTTAGTTTCGCTCATTAAATTTTCGCGAGATGATTACACCGCGAAAACGCGAAAGTTAGATGCCGCGAATACATAAGTGTCCTAGGGTATACTGAAACAGTTTAAAAAAATCTTACTATCACATATTGTAATCAGGTAATGTAATCACATAATTATACGCAGTCCAATTAGAGTCCAATCCCGTTAGTCTTTATACGTCCTCCCATCTGTGTAGAACTCCCAAACCTTCGAGGCTGGTGGTATTATCAATGTAACATAATATAATAGTAGATACAGTAAGCGTGGAAATTTTCGTTGAATTTGTTTGCCAATCCGTGCTGAGATTAGCATGTTCGTCATGAAGCGTTTTAAAAATCTCTCCGGATATCCATATAACCATTTACCGGTAGGCTTTTACGGATAAATACCGATCATATCAAACTGGTCGCTGATACCTAGCTGACACCAAAAATGATTGGTTTCCTTGGATACCGAGAATCCCTCGATATCGGTAAGAGTGGATAACCCAATACCGGCCCAACACTAGTGTCTATGGGGTCTATGCTGTATGTGTCTTTGGTGTCTGTGCTGTGTGTGTACATGCTGTGTGTGTCTGTGCTGTCTGTGCTGTGCTGTCTGTGCTGTGTGTGTGTCTGTGCTGTGTGTGTCTGTGCTGTGTGTGTCTGTGCTGTGTGTGTCTGTGCTGTGTGTGTTTATGCCGTATATAGGGGGATAGTTGAACACTCTTTAAAACAACCTGCAAGCTGTTTTCTTTGTTGTAGAAAAGGCAGTGTCATTGTCCTGTTTGAGCTCACCTTTCACCGATCTCACACGAGTAATACATCGGTTGATCTTATCATAGTTGAGGCAATAAAAGACAACTTCGGTAAGTTTATATTCATCCAAATCTTTCGATATTAATGAACCCTTCAAAAATCTACTGTAAATTCGAAGCATGATGCTACATCCTAACCGTGATGCTACATCCTAACTGTGATGCTACATCCTAACCGTGATGCTACATCCTAACCGTGATGCTACATCCTAACCTTGATGCTACATCCTAATCGTGATGCTACATCCTAACCGTGATGCTACATCCTAATTGTGATGCTACATCCTAATCGTGATGCTACATCCTAATCGTGATGCTACATCCTAACAGTGATGCTACATCCTAATCGTGATGCTACATCCTAACAGTGATGCTAAATCCTAACCGTGATGCTACATGTACATCTTAACGGTGATGCTACATCCTAACCGTGATGCTACATCCTAACCTTGATGCTACATCCTAACCTTGATGCTACATCCTAATCGTGATGCTACATCCTAACCGTGATGCTACATCCTAATTGTGATGCTACATCCTAATCGTGATGCTACATCCTAATCGTGATGCTACATCCTAACAGTGATGCTACATCCTAATCGTGATGCTACATCCTAACAGTGATGCTACATCCTAACCGTGATGCTACATCCTAACCGTGATACTACATCCTAACCGTGATCCTACATCCTAACTGTGATGCTACATCCTAACCGTGATGCTACATCCTAACCGTGATCCTACATCCTAACCGTGATGCTACATCCTAACCGTGATCCTACATCCTAACCGTGATGCTACATCCTCCATTGTAAAGAAACATTCACTATGTTTCCGTGACGCGATTAACAGATTAATCCGTAAGTTCTCGTCATTCCCAAGATGGAAACAGCAAAAACCCGGGAGTCAAGCGAGTTCTGTGACTCGCAGGTTTCCATCGAATGTGTCATGTTTGCAAAAGATGGAAACTGCGCTTGCGAGTGATACGCAAAAGAATGCTTCCCAATATTCTACATTAAACATTTTTCTCGCTTCAGTCGTTCTTACTTTGATTTGATTTACAGGAGATGATCTCTGCCATAGAATTTTTTATATTTCCTAACACAGCTTCCGCATTAATTCGCGACATGCGAATATCCACTGAAACACTTATCACACGGTAATTCAACGTGCGCACAACTCCAAATTCATATTATTCACTCAATGGAAACGTAGTGATTGGAGCAGGTCCTTTTCTGCTATACACTGTGTTTACAAGGCATATTTTTGTCTGCCACCGCTGAGCAAACCTTCCAGCCCTGCAATATATTTTCAGCAAGCCGTGTCAAGGACATAGAGATATTCTAATTGCGAATGTTACGGTCTAGCAGATCGATAGCCTTTAGCTTATAATTATCTAGCATTGGTAATTCTTCTTCTCAGCTTGTAAATAATATGATTAAAAATTCTGTGAGGTCATCTTCAAAATTTTTCCATTAACTGAAAAGCTGCAATAGGTATTTCTTCCTTTATATGTAGTGGCCACAGTAGTGGTACGTCAAATCTAGTTAATCCAGGTGTTGGCTTACTCCAGGAGTGCTTCTAAACAAAATTTTCACACTGTATGCTCATTGGTTGGTGCAATTCTCACATTGTATGCTCATTGACTGGGAGAATTTTCACATTGTATGCTCATTGGATGGTGCAATTCTCAGATTGTATGCTCATTGACTGGGAGAATTTTCACATTGTATGCTCATTGGATGGTGCAATTCTCACGTTGTATGCTCATTGACTGGGAGAATTTTCACATTGTATGCTCATTGGATGGTGCAATTCTCACATTGTATGCTCATTGGCTGGCAGAGTTCTCATATTGTATGCCCATTGGCTGGTAGAATTCTCACATTGTGCACACTACCAACTGCTTCACTCAACTACCTTTTTACATCTAAGAATAATTGTGCGCATAGTTATTACACGTAATGATCTCTCACAGCGCGTAGGGACTGCTAGCGCACTAGTGGGCATAGAAAGTACACTGAAATAGTATTTTCACAGCACGATTTTAGGTATAAGACAATTGTCACTAGTACTTTTAGAAATTATAAGATCACTAGAGGGCGCTTATTGAATACTAGCACCCTAATAGGCTAGTGCGCTGTGACAGATCATCAGCTGGTACGATAAAGCACAGAAAATATCTGCATAAGCTACAGTTTATATATAAAAATTTAAATGTTGGTCTGTGTGTCGTTAGTCGTTCGTTCAGGAACGAAAAATCTGGTTCACACTGAATTTTAACTTAGAACCTTTAGGTCTGCGGACAGGCGTGCTAAACCATTAGACTAGGTGTCTAACTGGCCGTAGCAATCAATAACTGTGAACATACTTATGCACCTGCCAATCTTTAATGGCTTCGCGCTTGAGTTAAGGCGCTAGAAATAGTGATTGCGTGAGAGATCGTAATGAAATATCTTAAATTGATTAACCAAAATTATAATAACATCTCTAATTATAGTAAAGTTTCTAGCTTAAGTTATTAAAATTCATTGAGTAAAGAAAATTCACCAATTAAAAATATATTTCTCATACAAAAAGCTTTTTTTTATTCGTACAGTGTCGGGCATTCAGCTGGTTATTCCAGAGGCAATCTATTAGCTCAGGGGTTGAGAGTGATAGTATATTATGCTAAATGTCAGGAGTTCGAATCCTGTACAGTGTAATCTTTGTCTCAACCTCCATCATGGCTTTGAATGGACAGATTGATGCACATGGTTCATATTGTAAAGAAAGTACCAGCAACAGCAAGCACCAAAATTCTCCATGTTGGTTGCTCGTGTCTATTATGTGTGAATGAGGGTTTCTTGTGTATGGTTCCAAGTTGGTAAACACTGTTGAGTCCTTTCCCTATTTATGTGCAATTATATGTATATGTATAATCCTTTGTGTTTTATTAATGTTGGTAGGTAGTGGCGATGTTGTATCACCCTCCATATTATCCAGAAATTTTAGGGTTATACGTGTATATTATCCTCCTTGAGCGAAGCAAATGTAGCAGAGCATTAGTACTGTTCAAACTGTGTCAGTACGAAAGCATGAAACAGTGACGTTGCATTGCAGCGTGGATGATGCATTTGGTAGAAGATTTTGTGCAGCTCGCCTGTGTCATTATCTGTGAAAGCAGTTACAATTATGGCTGATATTTGCTGCCTTCAGTTTCAATGCATATTATTATTGTCTGTTCGCAGGTGTGTTTGAGGTAGACAACGCAAGTATTAGTATCATCGAGAAAATCAACCAGGTTTCCCCGACTGCCGATACTAATCTCACTTCCCTTCCGATGACCAGCAGCAGTCTTGGTCTAACAACTACGACCTTTCAGACGCCGCTTACAGGTTAGCTATCAGTTTCCTTATCACTCTTGCATTCTTATTTGTACTCAAGTCTTTGAGAGTTCTTCTAAATGTTACTTCTGTACAGTTGAAGCTGTGCATACGTGAGCCTATTATCGGGCAGATTTTGTTGTTTGGCTGATGAATTTTGATATGTTTTGGTTGACGGCCATCGCACAAAAAGTCAGCCCAACTGTAGTTTGAACAAGTTCAAATTGCAGATGATTGGTCAACCGTGTCAACCAATCATTGCACCGACTTTCGTTTTCTCACCCAAAACAAGTTCGTAATGATACGCGCTGTCTTTTTGTAGTGCGCTAATTACCCATAGTAGCAGGTTATTGCTGACTTTTATGTCCTTAGTTTATTCACTCTATGGCCTTCACCTTGGTGTGTAGTCCATGTATTCATACCAAGGTCTGCAAGATCCACTTTAAACTGTATTTATGTGAAAATCAAACGTGTGGTTATATAAATTCCTTAAAGGTTGACTTGCAACAAAATTCACATCACAGTTATTTGGTATCAAAAGATTCACCATGTCTTACTCTGTTGTGTTGTAGGTGCCAAATATGTGGAAATGTAATTACAAGCTCTTGAAAGCTAAAACACGAAAAGCCACCGTAGATTGGAATCTCTTTATTTCTCTGACGCAGTCATGAAATTTGGTTATTGTCTTGTCACGTGATGTTCTCACGTGAATAGAAAAGCCAATAAAAAGCTCAATATAAAACTTATCGTAGCACTAGTTTATGACAAACACTTCGGGTTTTACCGAAGACCCCGTATCAAATATAGATGCTCGCTACTTTACAGTTTTTTTTCGGTTTGGTCTAATCGGCGAGTCGTAATCTGATCATGTGACCCAATACTTCGCAAATAATTACTGCAGCATTTTTCAATTATCACAAGTGACCAACAGGCTCGTCATGATTATCAGACAATGATATGTACTCCTTCAAGCTAAGGCTAAAAAATTAAACGAATTTTTACGGTAAGTTATAAGATATCACTGCTAAAAGTGACAGCATTACAATGACGATAAAACAGACGCGTAAGAACAATAGACATGGTTTTATTGAATGCGTGAAGTATATTTGTGAAAATATGTCGACGAATAAGGTTGCATGAAAGTGTAAACAGAAACCATCTACCACAGCTATGTCACATTTGAGCCGTTTTGGTTAGAGAATCCAAACTACAGCGGTCTCGTGTGGCTGCGATTAACTGTTCGTTTTTGAGCTTTTAAGAGCTTGTAATCACATTTCCACATATTTTGCCCCTACAACACAACAGAGTAAGACATGGTGAATATTTTCATATCAAATAACTGTAATGTGAATTTTGTTGCAAGTCAACCTTTAAAATTATGAAATTTGTGCGTAAGCGTTATTATTAGTGCACTCATAGTCTTCCATGGTTTTACGTTAGTCTTTAGTAATAGTAGTTAATTATTCACTTACAAGGCAGCGCATCACTGACCAAATTTGCTCAAAAATAATTTTGGTTTTGTAGCTATCTATAAAATGATTTACTCCTCATTTCGCCTACCTATATAGACCACCAATATTTTAATTAAGAACTACTGCAAGCTCTACTTTGACGACTACCCAAATGAAAAATTTTTTTAGTATCATATGATTCTCAATAATGTCCTGTTTAGACCTAATTATAAACAAAATAATTATAGGTACTTTTACTGACAAAAAAGCAAAGATATACCATGTGTTGCTAAAACTGGAAAGTATTCAGTATAAACCATGAGTTACCTAACTTAGAAACATAACATAGCATTAATCGTCTTATCTTTTTTTATTTTGACAAGATTATTGACCCAAGTGGCACATTCACTCTGTTCATTGCGCACTGACACACTGTTCCCTGCAACACTGAGGATGGCCTATCATAGAGGAAGTCAAACAAACGTATCCATTTTCTATTTGTTACTCTCTACATTATCAAGTCTTATTGGTATTCATCGCTTTCTTGAAAGTGCCACTTTAGTTTTGTACAACAACATGACTCTAACTCGGTATAACAACATGACTCTAACTCTGTGTTACAACATGACTCTAACTCAGTACAACAACATGACTCTAACTCAGTATAACAACATGACTCTAACTCAGTATAACAACATGACTCTAACTCAGTACAACAACATGACTCTAACTCAGTACAACAACATGACTCTAACTCAGTATAACAACATGACTCTAACTCGGTATAACAACATGACTCTAACTCAGTACAACAACATGACTCTAACTCAGTACAACAACATGACTCTAACTCAGTATAACAACATGACTCTAACTCAGTATAACAACATGACTCTAACTCACTATAACAACATGACTCTAACTCGGTATAACAACATGACTCTAACTCAGTATAATATCAGTGTGCCACTTCAGTCATGGCAATTCTGATGTTTGGTGGCAGCTTTCATCTTTTTCTCCTTCAGTGCTTTCTATCATTCAGTTTGTGCTTTGAACAGCTATTGGTGAAATTTAAACACCTGTTTGCCATACATAGAAACTTCCAGGAAGAAGTCTCTTATGGAGGTGTGTTAAAGCACGGCTAGCATATTATAATATTTATCAGAAAATTTCTTTACATTGGAAGATTTATTTGTATTTTTATTTACTTTAGACTGGAGGATTGTCAAGTACATTCTAAAATCATGGTCACCCTCTAATGAAATACATAACCGGCGCTTGACATAGTCATATATATGTCTATGCACAACATTGCAGATACATAACCGGCGCTTGACATAGTCATATATATGTCTATGCACAACATTGCAGATAGAGAGACCGATAAAAATTTGTTCAAGCCGTGACACACGGCATAGATTTAATAAAAATGTCATTTTCTATTTACCTTTTCCGATTCAAGTGTTATTCTCTAACTCAGAACCTGAACGGTTGGTCATGCTTATTGAAAACATCCACATGGAAACCCATGTATATGTTCTTCATTAAAACAGCAATTCTAGTATAGGTGATAAATCAGTCACTTGATGTGATAAATAAATAAAACACAAGAAAAATCCTGTTCAGGGAAAGTCAGTTCCTTCACCCAACTCTTTAAGTTACTGCGCTGTCGATGGCGGTCAACGCAGTGGTTTAGATACAGTGCATAGTCTGCCAGATGAATTGGGAAACTGCCCACAGCATTGTTGTGCCTAGCAAGGGCTTTATTAATGAGTTCACATGTCAGTGAGATGTCATAAACAGTGCACCCTCGAGATACGGTTATAATCCATTCAGTTTCCTACAGTAACTTTAGTGTATTTAGTGTATTTATTGGTTATGATCTGCATTAAAATGTAACATCACAGTGTGCTATGTGCAATACGTACCATAGAGACAGAGATCATAGAGACCTTTGAAACAGATGTATGTATAACATAAACTTTGAATTTACCTTAAATGAATTAAGCTTACTAAGCAGACTTGAAGCAAAGCTTTAGTCTGTATTTTTAATTATTTTACTGAACTTCAACATTTTATCACTAAAATTCTATCACCCATCAGTTACCGGCTTCGTTTTCACTCTAACTTTTAGCCGACCTCATTAAACTTTTTTTCGACTTAATTCGCCAAAAAAACTTCAGCGATGCTGTTTTTGAAAGATGTTCTGTTTAATATGTAAGGAAGTGGATTTTTATTAGTAGGTTAAAAGAATTTATCTGACCACAGACCTTTTGTTTCAAGGTATTGCAACTCCAAATTTGCTATTGGTTTTAAAGGGAAAATATTACCGTTTTTCACACAAGAAATGTTGAACTGAGAAAAATCTTCATCATGTCTCTTCCAAGCGTTGTGAAAATGATTTCGGCGAACAGCATTTTAACGTCTGTGTTATTTCGTCGTACGTAATAAGCACACCAACTGCCAAATTTGAACTCGGGCAAAATTTTTGTTAAATTTATTTTGGTGAAATAAGATTTGTATGGCGAGGTGGAAAAATCGTTGTGTTCCACTTCGTAAGGCGAAAAAAATCGTATAACAGGGTAATCATATCCCGAGGGTGTATTGTAACGTCATGCGGTTGTGTTCGGCTTTAACAGTTGATTCCAATTTGTACATTTATCGCATTGTCTAATTGACTCCATTGTAGCTCAGCGGACTGAATCTGGTCCCATCACTACTGATTTCCTTGCTAGTGTAGCAGAATTTACTAGTAGTCAAACTACTAGCATTACTACTGGCGAGACCACTACCAGCACTACTACTGGTTCTCTTGCTAGTACCATGGCTGGTACTAATGGGGATGATATCACCACTAGTATTACTCGTACTACTGTTGGCACTACTAGTACTGCTGCTGGTACTACTGTTGACACTACTACTACTGGTATTACTACTAGTCCTGATGCTGGTACTACTGGTATTACTGATGCTGGTACTACTACTAGTACTGATGCCGGTACTATTAGTGGTACTAATGACAGTACTACTGGTGGTACTTATGCTGGTGTTACTGGTTGTACTGATGCTAGTACTACTGGTTGTACTGATGCTAGTAGTACTGATGATACTGATGCTAGTACTACTGGTGTTACTGATGCTAGTACTAATGGTGGCACTATTATTAGTACTGCTAGTATCACTGGTTGTACTATGACTAATACTAATGATGGTACTACAATTACTACTGCCAGTACTTCTGCTACTGATGCTGGTACTGATGGTGGTACTAGTGCTGGCACTACTACCGGTTGTAATGCTAGTACAACTACGGGTTCTTCTGCTGCTGCTATCACTGAAATTACAAGCAGCAGCGCCGAATCAACAGGTCTGGTCACATCTCACCCTACGTGTGGGTTCTCTTAGTCTTTCTTTTTCTCTAGCTCTCTGCATCCCGGTGATGGTCATGCTGCCCTTTTATCGCTGCCTTTTCTGCCCATTCAATTTTTAGAAGAAGGTTTTGGTTGATCATTAGACTGAGCTCGTGTAATAGTATGAAAGTTGAAGTGTAGGTCACCCCACTTCAACTTCAATGAAGTTAGGTAGAAAGTCATTCAAGGATTTTGCTTTATTTGTGAACAAGGTATTATTATATCTCACAACTTTGAATACCCAACAAAATAATGTTATTCGATGGATTTTAATATTTGCGAATTCGCGGGCAGACAATTCCACGAATGGTTAAGATATGCGAATTATTACAATTGTTGGCTCTTTTTGAAAAAAAGGGGGAAAATAACTACTACATAAAATTAAAAACTAGTTGTCAGTCGTAGTCAGTAAACATAGCTGAGTTCCAAACATATTTTGCTATTACAGGTTTGAGTTGCGCCCGTGGTCAATGCATCACAATTGTTTACAAAATTATCTAAGGCTGTCACAATTCCTTAAGACTACAGCATGTCGTCGTCATCTCGCAGTTTTTCACTGTGAAATCACCTCCAACAACTTCTAATACTGAAGTATGATTACAACATCGACAATGATGGTTTTCATTTAGACTTTGTATATATATGATTTGATTTGCAGATACAATTACATATAAAATGAAAAACTCATAAAAAGTTAAACACGTGCTATAAGTATGTGAAGGTTTTGCACTCTATTACTAACTGGATTCATGGATTAATTTATTCACGTGTCTGGTCTTCCGCGAATAAAATAGTCTGCGAAAAGACAACCTTTGTGAAACATAACTCTGTGATTAATATTGTCTTGAACGTTGTTTTATAAAAAGCAGTAATGTTTTTTATCCGCAAGAGACTAAAGTTATACGTACATGGAATGCTTTCATCCCATTAGCTGAACCGAATAGGCCAAGCTGGGAGGGGATAGTCCTGCTGGTCGAACAGCGCAAGCCATTTTTAGTTCTAAGTTCAACTCCATGACTTTTCAATCGTCGTGCAACCTAAGGATTCATGGTTACGTCTAGTTTCATTGTACTACTTTATGATAATTGTTTGGATTATTGTATGTACTATAGTTTAACGCGTCTTCGAAGCAAAAGTACAAAGTCTAAAAAGTTGCCACGTCATGGTATAAAATGGAGTACTGAAACTGTATCCGGTTTTACTGGCGACCTCAGTGTGACTCTAAATTAAAGCCGGTTTCACATTGATCACCATTCATGCACAAAACTGACAGAACTGATGGCACATGTGTGTGAACATTGTCATATAACTGACAGAGAACTGATGGCACATGTGTGTGAACATTGTCATAAAACTGACAGAGAACTGATGGCACATGTGTGTGAACATTGTCATAAAACTGACGGAGTACTAATGGCACATGTGTGTGAACATTGTCATAAAACTGACGGAGTACTAATGGCACATGTGTGTGAACATTGTCATAAAACTGACAAAGAACTGATGGCACATGTGCGTTATCATTGTAATAAAACTGACAATGATACCACGCGCGCACGCACACTCGCGCACACACACGTACACACATGTACACGCACACACACATACATACACATACACACACCACACACACTCTCACACACACTCACTCACACTCTCGCAGTCACACACACTCACTCACACTCTCATAATCACTCTCACTCACTCTCACACACACTCACTCACACCATCAGTACTCTGTCATAAAACTGACAGAGTACTGATGGCACAAACGCGTGAACATTGTCATAAAAGACCTACTTGGCCAATGTGAACTGATGTTCAAGTGCAGACAATTTCAAACTGAAATTCTTCAATATGGTTCTCTGGAAACTGAAATGTGTAATTATTTTGCTGCCGCAACAAGCAACATGCTTTCGCTCCATCCCTGACTTTTTATTGCTAGATGTAGCTCCCTTTCTCTGCATGTTGATGGTTTATGAGTGTGGTAGGGTGGACCTCATAAACATCCGATGCAAGCTATGGCTTGTTTAATTCGTGGTACAATCCTACAAGTAATGCGGATTATCATTCAATTTGTAGTAATATATGTTATAGATTTCAGGCTACTTTATTGAGTCTAGACACTCTTTAGCAAGTTAGCTGTCATCTATATATCTAGACACTTTTTAGTAAGTTAGCTGTCATCTATGTATCTAGACACTCTTTAGCAAGTTAGCTGTCATCTATGTATCTAGACACTGAATGTTTACTATTTCAATTATTTCATGGCTACTCTAGTCGTTGTTGTATGTTTCCACGCAAGTTCTTTATCAACCAGCTAGTTTTTGATGTAGGCTGGCATGCCATGTGCTTGCTAGAAAAATTGTGGTATCACACTCTGAAAGCAAAACTGGTTCAGTAGAACAAAACTTTATAAATTATATAAATGTATATTTCATATGTAATTGCTGGGGCATCTTTAAGTTTGCCAGTATTCTAACATACCTAACACCTCTGGTATTCTACCTTACTCTTCTGGTATGCTACCTTACACCTCCAGTATTCTACCTTACACCTCTGGTATTCTACCTTACACCTCTGGTATTCTACCTTACACCTCTGGTATTCTACCTTACACCTCTGGCATTCTACCTTACATCTCTGGTATTCTACCTTACACCTCTGATATTCTACCTTACACTTGTGGTATTCTACCTTACACTTCTGGTATTCTACCTTACACCTCTGGTATTCTACCTTACACTTCTGGTATTCTACCTTACACCTCTGTTATTCTACCTTACATCTCTGGTATTCTACCTTACACCTCTGGCATTCTACCTTACATCTCTGGTATTCTACCTTACACCTCTAATATTTTGCTCCCATAATGTTTTCTAGCCTCAAGTTTACTTCAACAGTTCGCTATACTTGCAGGTACTCTTTGGGCATTGTTATTATCTAATGTGCCTGAAGTCACTTCCAGCACTCAATAGGTAATAGAAGTCTGATACATTTCTCTCTGTTTAACTGATTGCAGCTCGAGAGGGTGAATCAAGCCCTGTTGCTAGCACCGCCCGTGTTACTACTGCAGCAGAGTCAACTAGTACTACTACTAGTACTGTTAGCAGTAGTACCTCTACTATTACTTCTACTACTGTTAGTGCCAGCAGCACCGCCCCGTTGAAAGGTCTGGTTTCTCATTCCGTTGTGGTTCTTTATCACACGGTGTATTCAGGTGGAGGTTGCTGTATGTCCCCAATAGATGCACCAACTTTGCTGTGCGCTTGCTGACACTATCTCTTCTGCAAGAAAGACTTTCTCTCTAGAAATACACCGCTAATCCTACTGCACTGCCACTCAGTCTAATAATGTTGTCACCCTTTACTAAACTCTTCACTATCTGTCTAGATGTTGTCAACCTTTTTATTTTTATCATCAGTAGCAAAACAAAAAATGCGGACACTGAAAGTTACTTATTAAATTAATTAAAGGCATATACAGTATATGTGGAAATTTTACATGAGCTTGATAATGAATCTACCAAAACAAGCTTTACATTAGTAGAAGTTGTCTTCTTTTTTTGTCTTGTCCAAAGTTTCTGCTGTAATTTATTACCTAAAATCATGTTTAAACCATTAAAAACCACTGAGGCTAATAAAACTAAGGCTAATAAAACTGAGGCTAATAAAACTGAGGCTAATAAAACTGAGGCTAATAAAACTGAGGCTAATAAAACTGAGGCTAATAAAACTGAGGCTAATAAAACTGAGGCTAATAAAACTGAGGCTAATAAAACTGAGGCTAATAAAACTGAGGCTAATAAAACTGAGGCTAATAAAACTGAGGCTAATAAAACTGAGGCTAATAAAACTGAGGCTAATAAAACTGAGGCTAATAAAACTGAGGCTAATAAAACTGAGGCTAATAAAACTGAGGCTAATAAAACTGAGGCTAATAAAACTGAGGCTAATAAAACTGAGGCTAATAAAACTAAGGCTAATAAAACTGAGCTTTCATATTTTACTCAAAATCATGCTTTAAAATTTCATTTGCTTTGCAAACAGACTCTTATATACTTTGCAAATTATTGCATATCACATTATTAAATTACAAATCAGCTGTTATGTAATATTATAATTGTTTGCAGTTTTTTTCTGTGCATTCTTGAAAAATATTATTTTCATGCAGACACCTTTTTGATCAGCCTCAAATTCATGAAAGAAGTCATGCTAAACTATGATTGAACATTGCCCCTAGGCAACATCGTCTTTCGTAATCGGGGACAGATTATCTACATGTACTTCACTTCCTGTCCTTCATGGAATTGAAAGCCAACACCAAATTTTTTGTTAAATATAACCCTTCCTGTCAGAGTTTCCAGATCAGTTATAATTTGAATGTCATTTTGATTTGGCCAAATAAATTGTTGAATTGTAAGAGCAGACAATTCCAAGCTACTTTGTGAAACCCACAAATGAAATTTAATGAAGATTAGATTTTAGACTATTTTCTATGGATGCAAACTACAGAAGGAGAAATATTTAACATACTACAGTACATGAAGCGAATTGATTAGCGAGTTGTGAATTTAACTCTCTACTCATTGATTGCATGCGTTACACTGCACCCTTTTCATTCACTCATGCCTGAACAGTAGAAATGTAGTCTGGGCTCTCCCTTTGAAGAATCAGATGATTCACAATTCAATAATTCCCCTGGTAGAGGACAGCATGTCTTCAATCTGAGAAGTCTTAGGTTATATGCAGTGAATTCACATCGAGAAGTGTTTTTGTTTGTTATGTAATATTCTTGTATGAGACTTACTTATTTACAGTGTTTATTTACTTGAAGTTGTTGGCTAGTATTTTAGTTAGTTGGTGTGTGCTCGTAGTTATCGATGCAACTGTCTCTAGCATCAGTGAATCAAATGAATACATGTTGTGTTCGACTAATTATGGGTGACCAGTTGTGCTTATTCGGTGTGTTTCCTTGAAGAAGTTAATTGGCAAGTTAGCGGCATTCGCAAGATGGAATCGGCGAAAACACGCAAGACAAGCGAGTTTTGTTCCTCGCAACCTTTTACCGATTGTTTCATGCCTATGCAAGATGGAAACGGCACTTGGGAATGATGTGCAAGAAAAGGCTGTGCAAGCTATTCCATTTTACACACTTCCACACTAAAGTCACTCTTATTTTGAAAGCATGCTGCTAAGTGAGACAGAAGTGTCCTACTGTGACCTCTAACATAAAATTCTGTATTTTCTATCCGCAACATGTGAATGTTCATTGAAACACTTATCATATGACAATTTAATGTGCGCACAACTCCAAACCAGCATTCACACAGTGGAAATATAGTGACTATCACAAGCCGGTAATACAAAACATAACTGGGAATATCGGTGTCGGGCAGATCTTCCGTTGCTCTGATGAAACCCCTAGACTCGCATGCGCTGCATATGACCAGTTATAAGCATCTTGTAGCTGAACCCAAGCGAACATTCATGAATGTATTTGATAAAGTTGCAGGTTGTGCAGCCGAAGGTATGATTGACAATGGTCAGTACCCGGATGATAACTGTACCTTGTATAGAGTGTGCTATGACTACGGAGATGAGGCTATCATACGTTACTTCCCGTGTAGAGGCAAAAAGAATATGTTTGTTCCTACCTCTGATCACATTGGACATTGTGAGGTGTAAGTATGAAGTTGAAGCCTATTGGATGCTGATATTTATGGCAATTGGTTCATTTGAATCTGAGTACATAAATTCAAATGCAGTGCTTTTATTCTTTGAAGATATATCTGATTTATTAATTTATCGATTATTTAGTGGGTACAAATAGCTTATTATTATTATTATTATTAATAGATTATTTAACTTTATTATCATCAGTTCAATTAGACAATGAAACAAAAAATAAAGAAAACAAATAAAATAAATGATAGTAAAGTAAAATATTGCACATTTAAAGAATAAGCTTTTTTTGCGTATTGTTATTTTATAATGTAGATTGGTGTTGATTGGTTTCGTAAAGTCTGATGAGTTGAATATGTGTATTGCTAGATGGTTGCTCATATCAATGTAGATTTTTACATACTGTCAAACTTCGAGCTATAATCATCTCAGTTTAAGGACTTTTCGTCATACGGCATAAGCTTTCAGCAAATATTTGTTTTGGCATCTGAAGTAATTTTTATCATATGACTTTCAAAGTCTGTTGAAACACCACAATTTTGTTAGTAAAAACAAAAATAAAGAAATAAGTAGTAGAAATAAGAGTAAGTATAAACGTGATAAGAATTAAATTAAAGTCAGCTATATCTATTGTAGATTACATCTGTAGAGTAAGTTACATCTGTAGTGTAAGTTACGTCTGTAGTGTAAGTTACGTCTGTAGTGTAAGTTACATACGTAGTGTAAGTTATGTCTGTAGTGTAAGTTACATGTGTCGAGTAAGTTATGTCTGTAGTGTAAGTTACATTTGTAGAGTAAGTTACGTCTGTAGTGCAAGTTACATCTGTAGAGTGTTACATCTGTAAAGTAAGCTACATCTGTAGTGTAAGTTGTGTCTGTAGTGCAGAGTTGCATCTGTAGAGTAAGTTATGTCTGTAGTGTAAGTTACATCTGTAGAGTAAGTTACATCTGTAGTGTAAGTTACATCTGTAGAGTAAGTTACATCTGTAGTGTAGATTACATCTGTAGAGTAAGATGGGGTACATATTTCTATTACTCACGCTTCTGTTCTTATCTCTCAAGTATAGTACTAATGAATCAAATGAACACCTATATTTTATTAATTTATTTTTTACATGCAACTTACGATTTGCATTCGATTTTTACATAATTTTTTTAGTGCATTATATAATAACTTGAGATATTGATCGTTGTTTTTGGGCTCTGGAACAAATTAAACATATTATAGATTCTCATGAGAGTATTTGTTCCAACACACGACATTATCGAAGTACAAAGTAATTCGATGCCGTCTGATTTCCTATGTCTTTGACTGTAATTTATTTTTTGTTCATAGAACATATTTTTATATAATATGTATATTTTAATGTTGTGCAACAACCTGAAGTATTTGTAAAGGAATTATTGAAAGGTTTTGTACTCCGGAATGAATTAATCAAATTATTGTGTGTTCTTATGAGATTATTTGATTCAACATACAATATTTGTAACATCTGAGGCAAATCTAGGAAGAAAATAATTTCATAAACTTAATATGCTCACAGATGTCGCTCAATTAGGTTAAGTCTGTAGGATATTATTAAGTTTTATTAAGAGCTTAGGAGGAATCAACTTTTTACTAAAAGTATCCTCATATAGAAATCATTCTAAAGGTAGCCAAAAATAATCTCTGTCCATTTTATATGAATCACTCTAAAACGACGTAGGTCACATTCAAGAACTGATGAGGTCACATTCAAAAACCGATGAGGTCACATTCGAAAACTGATGAGGTCACATTCAGAAACTGATGTCACCTTCAAAAACTGATGAGGTCACATTCGAAAACCGATGAGGTCACATTCGAAAACCGATGAGGTCACATTCAAAAACTGATGAGGTCGCATGCAAAAACCAAAGACGTTGTTGCAAAATACCCCGGTTCACATTTGTGACCCAGGCAGTCAGAATGTACAATCGTGCTAAAACAACATTTTTGAGTTATTTACAGATTCAAAATCAGCAATATCTGAGGATTTTAATGCAATTTAAATTTTTTAAATCGGATTATATATGCTCAGATTATGCAAGATTTAGTAGAAAAGGTCTCACAATGAACTAAAACTGTTGTTTTGAGTTTAGGCAGGATAAGGTTGCCGATTCATGAACCGTAAATCATGGTATTTGTTTACAAATCAAAATGCCATAGCAACAGACCACTTAATCTCAACCTATATTGATGAAACCTGGCATTCTACACATTAGAACCCTGAAAAAGATGATGGTCACATTTTTATTTAAATTTGATTGACGGTTGACCTTCCAAAGGTCAGGGTAAGGTCAGCAATATATGTGGCTAAAAGCTCACCTTCCTGGAGATTTACATTAAAAGGGTATGCTTCAAACTGGGCACTTCTCATCAAGCTATACTGCTATGACTGCATATAATGACAATCCAACGACCTATCAAAATGTTGGAAGTGTATTCAAAATTGTCCATCTATACAGAAGGTCATGGTAAGGTCAACGGAAGGTGACCACAGAGAGCATCAAGATGCGGAAATATCAACCCAACTCATCAAGTGACCATTCAATCTAGAGCTATTTTTATGTAGTTTAACACTCACACATTGTAACACAGATTACACTGCAAAGATTTATTGTAGCCCATTCAACGGGTTTGCTTGTTATATTAGTGACAGTTTGTCCCAACACAACCATATCAAATGTGTCCTTCGGTAATCCTTGATACACAGTTCTAACGAGGCTTATTTGTTTAGATGACATAAAACTAGTGCAGAATTCCTTACATTTGCATCCACTTATTAGTATGATGTCAACAGCTATAATGGGAAAGTTATCAGCAGTGATAGGCTGATCGTTATTCTCTATAATTTAATTATTTAGGATGATCGCTGTTACTCTCCTTATCGTTAGCAGCCACATATTGCGTAAGCAGCTGTATTCCTGAGGTCTCCTTATTATCACAATCCTCACCATCGCTTTCACTGTAATCTGAGGCAGCTGACTCAGATTCTAAGTAGAAATACTTAGAATTACATCTAAATTATTAGCGTCAACTAGTCGTAATTTGTGCGACAGTTTATTTTGTTGTAGCCTGAAGCGCTGAAACAGAAAATGGCCCCATACACGCCTCCACCCGCAATTAGAGTCTATACTTAAGATCTTGGGTTATGACAAATTCCATAGCAACCACCGATATGGGTAGATTTAAATGGCAATTCTGGCTTTATGATTGGTCAGACATAAAAATAAACAAGCCCACGTGAAAGAGCAGGGTTGAATGCACTATAAACCACTGTTTACTAAAACAGTGACGGTGAGTCATATTATAGCATATAGCACGCGTTGTGCTCTATTGTGAACAATCCAATTACCGCACGATTGTACATTCTGACTGCCGGGGTCACATTTATCTTATGCATCTGTCGAGCTGTAAAATTATTTGGCTAGAAGATTTGTTGCAAGATAACAAGTTTGCAAGCACAAAGCGCATTATACTTTAAAAGTTCCAAGCAAATCATGTCACTCCTATGTTATGTTAATTGTTGGTCAAATTTGAATTGAAATACTTTCTATCTTGGGAGTGCCCTTGCGTAAAGTCACAGCAAAAGATGAAATTGAGTGATTATAATCGTTCATTTGAGTATTAATCTTTGTTAAGTAGTTCCAATTTTATTCTTTCTCAATAAAATAGTCAGAAATGGTTAGTAAACAGTGTTGATAAACTCATTGGTTTTAAACGGTTAAAAACCACCAAAAATGAGCATGCTCTAGCTATTATTAGCTCAGTATAAGCAAAACAATCCGTTACATCATCTCAAGTATTTTTAACTGTTTGAGTTTGTAAAAAAGATGCTGTACTGCATCAACACCAATCACACTTATCATATTTTCTTAAAGTTATCATATTTTACCAAACATTCAAATATAACATTATGTTGAAGGATATACTGTATACAGTGATGGCCAAAATAGTTGGGACGCCTAATTCCAAATTCTAATTTTGGCTGAATGTCGTATTTTCATTTTTTAACGTTAGTTTTTCATTCCAATGTAGTAAACTAATATATCAATAGAATCCTCAGATTCTGAGGAAGCTATGTAACTTAATTATAAATGACTAATTCCGTTTAAAAGAGTATTTAGGGTGCAATAATGTATTTTAATCCAATTTGTATAATAGCCATTTAATGTATGTTAAATGATAGATGCTTCAATGTGTTTTTGTCTAGCTTTTCAGGCATATACACCGCGTTACTGTCACCACGGCAACTGTGTACGTTCAGGCATATACACTGCGGTACTGTCACCACGGCAACTGTGTAAAATTGCTAAGTGACCGTAACAATTCCAACTCACTCACTTCTGTTGTAGTTGCGATCCTGTGAGGTGTCCTGAGTGTGGGAGCACTTCTAGGGAAGACGTAAGTAGATAAAGTTGGTAGAACTAGCTTCTTGTAAACTCATCTGGTCTTATTGGCTCTCAAGTCGACATATTTCACTTTAATAACAATTCGTATAAAATTAATTTCTTTACATAATCATTATATGTTTGTTGTATTATTTATTCTATTTGAGAGTTTAAATTGATTTGAGAGTTTAAATTGATTTGACAGTTTGAATTGATTTGACAGCTTATAACGGTTTCCCAGTTTACTTGATTTGACAATTTAAATCGAGTTGACATTTCAATTAATATGACAACTAAAATTAATTTCCCAGTTTACATTGATTCAACAGCGAAAACTAATTTGATTTGACAGTTTATATTGATTTGACAGTTTATATTGATTTGACAATTTATATTGATTTGACAGTTTATATTGATTTGACAGTTTATATTGATTTGACAGTTTATATTGATTTGACAGTTTATATTGATTTGACAGTTTATATTGATTTGATTTTGTGCAAAGGTCTGAACTTTGTGAGGCATAAGATCAGTTATGTTCTTAATTCTCTTCTTTCTATTTCACTGATAAAAGTCGCAGATTTCCTGTCAAGCTCTAAGTTTACATGACTTCCATGGAGCCTCCTCCAACATGCGAACTTGTTGACCTGTCATTAATTGAACGTAACATTTAACCTCACTAGGCTTGGCATGAAAGCTCTTACAGGCATCTAGTTGTTTTTGCCTGTTTTTCTCATTCTGGTCTCTTCTAGTATTTTGTGCTGCTTCCTTCCGATTAATTTCTCCAACTTGCATTTTTTGTCAATTATCAGAATAGCATGGAGCGTAGCAAGTTGAATAATTGACTAGGTCGTTTTAAAAAAGATTTTATGAATTTTTCAGCGTGCCATAGTTAAGTGTCAAGGACTTGCAAATTTATCACATTGTCCTTTAAAATGTCAAAGTTTCTCAGGCTGTTGATAAATATCAATTATAGTTAAAATTGATACTTGGCGTTAATTGATTTCAAAAGCCGAGTAATGATTGACAACATAATAGATTCAGTTTCAACAATGCATAGTTCAGCTTATTCGATGAGGAAGCTGTTATTAGTGGTATTCGTTGTTGCATTTTTTGTGTGATGTCATGTTTACTGCTGATCTACAGCCCGTTGATGGACCATCCTCAACACACTGATCAGTTGCAAATGTGGCAAAACCAAATATTTAGTACACCATTACTTCATGGAAGTGTAATCATTTTTGTTTGTGAAACTTCTATGATTTTCCAATTTCCGGGCAAAACAGTTTTATAAAAAAAACTGTGGTATTAACTGCTTAGCCACCCTACTCAATTGGCCACACCTACTCAATTGGCCACACCTACTCAATTGGCCACACCTACTCAATCGGCCACACCTACTCAATTGGCCACACCTACTCAATTGGCCACGCTTACTCAAGGCAATCGGATTACTATTTTGAGCATCGTGTGAACCAGGTTGTCAAATGTGTATCGGACTATAATTTTTGCTTTTAAATACTCGCTCTAGATTTCATATGGTTGCTGACTCTGAATCTTCTGGTTTCAGCATCACTAAACGCAGGTGAATAGACGCAGGTAAATAGGCTTGTTACCATACTATTACTTGGCTACTCTTTCAAATGCTGTGCTGACCATGAGGGCAACTTCCTTCACGCGAGTGTAAAGTGTCTTAGCTTACGCACTCCTAATCATTGCAATGAGCTCTTCCCTCTTATGGTATTTGTTAAACACCATTCCCTTTTTCGCTGTTTGGTTTCTAGACATACGTACATGTGAGAAACAGCTTATTACAACCAGTAGTTTTTCTGTACAAAGGGGTCTGGTAGTCGCTGTGACGGGTGAAGGAGTCATCAATAAGAATTGTTGTAGTCTCTGTTCAGCTACCGCTCTGTGTTACTTCTACAGTTACAAAACACTCAATATCTTTGTTTAATATGCTATGACGTTATGATGAGACAATTCTATTATAAACTATCATGTCAGTTGTTCTCCTCCAATGTACATCATGTACTGTGTAATTTGTCAGTGATTCTGTATGAAGACTTCAGATTGTTTCACAATCTCATATAAATTAAACTGCTATTGGCTCAGTTTTGCACAAGTCTTGGTAAAAATCTCAGTTGATATATAAATACCTAAAAAGTAAAAACTTGACTCGCTAGTATCACAGAATAACCTCATTTGCAGTTTTTTTTCAAGAACAAGACAACATGGTTGTTGAATTATTTTACATTCTAGAATATGTTTTTACATTGATTCAAGTCAGCTCTGTGAGGAGCATCCACGGTTATGAGCAGCAGCTAGTAATTTGACTACAGCGAATCTTGTTTTTTATTAGTGGCAGAATAAACATTTCATTTTTTAATGAGGAACAGTCAGGATTCATCGGTATTTTGGTTGCTTCGAGTATAAAATGAGTGAGTTTGGAGTGGAACCATTGATTCATTTGCATTTAAACTAGAATTTTAGTCCGAAAAAATTGCAAATCCTAAAATGATTTCCTTTTCTAATTTTCATGCCGCTCTTTATTAGCTCATCTTTGTGAGAAACTCTGTTGTGATTGGTCAGTTTCTTCTGCATTGTTTGTTGCTGTTTGTCAGCATTGTGTACCATGCTTTGACATTGGTCAGATTTGTGTTGAATTTGCTTGTTTGTGATTGGATTGGCTAGCCCCTAATTAAGCAGCTTTCACCAATCAGCTTATACCTTTCATCCTTTGGCTAACTTGCATATTTTTCAATCTCTGTGAAGCAGTCTTACAAATGAGTTCCTAACTTCCTACTCAGGTATAAAGTTTCCTTTATGTTGCAATCACACTACTTGTGTAGCCAATGAAATAGCGTAAATGGTGGCCTAAAATATGATTGGCTCTTTAAGTAGATCATGTTTGACTTGATACATTTTAAGATGAACCTATTTCAAGAGACTTTTGTTCTTAGATAACTCCAGAAAGCACTACATTTATCATTGTGGAAGAGACCCCACTTCAGACACGTGTGCCTCCGGAAACCCCTGCTCATATATCCACCGCAGGAAGCCTTCCTCCACTTCCTGTCACTTCTTCTTTAGCCACACTCATTCCACTCTCCTCACCCGACCAAGTCACATCACATACATCTGCACGTGTCATAGCTACACCACCAGCTCTGCTACATCCTCGGACTCTGCCTCATACACCCTTAAGCGTTCGAAACACAACTACACAAGTTGCCAGACCCGAAAACACCCCCACTGTAGTGTCTACCACACAGGGCACTTACCCTCTAACCTTGGCTCCACCTTCGAGTAGTCCATTGCAAGTAACAAGCTATTCTACAGTTACTGATCGTCTTAATGCAGGTAAGAACTATGACTAAACTTTTCACTACCATATGAGTATGTAAGCCAATTTTCACTCAAATTATTCAAGGAATTATGTGAATAAGGAGCAAGCAACTTCCACACTCGGTTTCTTATCCAGTAATGTGGTGTTTTAATATATTGTATTTAAATATGAAAGGTCAAGCAATGGCCTATTGTATAAATTACTAGCTGCGTTACCCCTCCTACAGTAACAGATTCACGTGCAGCATAAGGTTTATTGAGAGTTGTCTTTCATACTGTAAAACAACTCCAAATATGCAGTCTACTGAAATTGTTGCCCTGAATATGCACACACATATTATGATGTCAATAATGTTGGGGAAAACAATAGAAATCTACAATGTGTTTTACAGCTAGATGCGTGTAAAATCTAGTAAATATTCTAGATTCATGTGTCTAGATTCATGCATCCGTTCATACCCGTCTATGGCCTGGCCCGTCATACCCGTCCATGGCGCGTTTACCCGCCTTGGCTGACCAGTCTATAGCCGCCTCGCAGTTGACCATCGCGCTCCTGCACTCGCCTCGCCATCAATCACCTCGCAATCAATCGGCCCGCATCCGCCTCGCAATAAATCGCCTCGCAATCAATAGCCTCGCACTCAATCGCTTTGCAGTCGATCGCTTCGCACTCAATCGCTTCGCAATTAATCGCCTCGCACTCGCAATCAATCGCCTCGCACTCGCAATAATCGTCTCGCAATCAATCGCCTCGCACTCCCAATCAATCGCCTCGCACTCGCAATCAATCGCTTCACACTCAATCGCTTCGCAATTAATCGCCTCGCAATCAATCGCCTCACACTCGCAATCAATCGCCTCGCAATCAATCGCCTCGCACTCGCAATCAATCGCCTTGCACTCAATCGCTTCGCAATCAATCGCTTCGCAATCAATCGCCTCGCACTCGCCAACTCATTCGGAAAGCCGCGCCTGGATACACTCGCTGCACTCGGGGCAAAAAAGGTCTCCCGCGCATCCCCGAGTGACGCCACGGCCCCAAACCGCTAGCTGCATAACCCGTCCACGGGAACAGATTCATGTACAGCAAGAGGTTTATTGAGAGTTGTCTTTTATACTGTAAAACAACTCCAAATATGCAGTTCACTGAATTTTTTGCCTTGATCACACTATGCATACACATATGCAGTCATATAGGTCAATAATGCAGTGGAGAACAATGTAAATCTGCCATACGTTTTACAGCTAGTCTACAATGCATCAGTCTCAAACCACTCAAATCGGAGTTGCCCTATTTGTGTACAGAGAACTGATAATGAAATTGACATTGCTAGGCAAACTGAAGTTCTTCAAACTGGCAGTATTGAAAAGTTTTGCATCTTTTAAAAAATTATACAAAATATTTTGCTATCGCCGGCATTTATTGAATGGAGACTTCTACATTCTTAAAACACTAATCATAGCTCACCAGTTTTTCGTCTATAGCCTGTGTTTTGACATGGTATATACAAACAGTAATGAGGTTGTGTCAATAAAATTTATAAGTATAACAGCACAGACAGTATGATGTCAAGGCAGATACAGCATTAGCACCTTACAATAATAAAACAAAGCGCCAACATGATAGCCTTTGTATGAGATACAATAAGGAAAACAAATGCATGAAAAGATATATATACTGAAAATATGTTAGAAAATGCTGCATGTGGTATAGCAGAACATGAAGAACATAAAACGATAACACAATGTTAGTTCAACGCAACACTTGCGGATAGACAACATTTTTGGTTTTTCTGTCGGGCGTATGAAAAAACAGTTTTTGGCGTGTGCCTACTTTTGAGCAGGCGACGTATAGCTGGTCATGGCTGATGCAGGGTGACAGTAAGTCAATAGCAGATGCTCTCTTTCTTTTCACAATAGCGTATCGCAACCCTCGGAGTACTCGTGCAAGTTCTGTAATAGTAAGTTACAGTAGGCCTACTCGTAGCTGAAAAAAAATTAGTAACTCGGCTGCTGAAGGAAATGAACATGACCCACTATCACGAACAGCGGCAAATCCAACGTTATTAAGTAGTGGAGATGTGGCAATTCATAGACAATACAACATTGTATAAGAAACACTTACCTTTTTGATGTGGAAATTTAGTAGGTGAGAAATGCGTTTTTCCAGTGGCTCCAAGAAACAAACGTTTACGTGACCTCGGTACATAAATAACTACTCATTAATTTATTTTATTTAATGAATAGTACATTTGTATAGCTGTATAGACACCTTTGTATAGGCCGCAGAACTTAGGAAGGTGCTTTTTAACACGGCAGAAAATTTGCTGTTTAAAAAGCGTGCTAACCGGGTATTTCGGTTAATGCGCCCGAGCGGTGAAAGAAAAACAACAGAATCGCCACACCTTTATATAAGCCGCTTGGCTCAAATCGTCAGAGAAAAGTAGCGGCTAATAGTCCATATTACGAAATTTAGTATTCATATTAGTTCGTTTGGCTTCGTTCGACCGAATGGAAAAAGAAAGACCGCTCTATAATTTATTTACTGTTACTACACATATTACCTAATTCAGTTTGCTTCGTACGACCGAAATTCGTACGACGATAAAAGGAAAGACCGCTCTATAAGGCGGACAATCAATCACACACACACACAACGATTGCCGTTTATATAGTAGATTTTTAGTTTTTGATATTTTGTATGGCATAGTTCGAAAAACATTTGTTTAAAATGTAATTATTGCCAATAAAGTAATATGTATATATATATTGAGATAAACAATAACTGCTCCCATTTATTTGCAGCATTCTCTACCATCATCAAAACACCTACAACAGACAGTTTGTCTTCCTCCATACCAGCTGCTGTCATTACCAGAATGCCTGTTAGCGCAACTACTACTCGTGCTGCTACAACTAGTGGCACATCAAGGATCTCTCCTACCACTCTATTAGACCTCTGCGATAATGTTCAACAAGACACCGTCAGAGCTGTACCAGGAGATTGCACCAGCTTTGTTTACTGCTACAGTAATTCTAGTCATGTGCCTGTTTCGTGCCTCTGTAACCAGATGTTTGATGGTGTCAATGGCTGTCAACAGTGCGATGGCAGTTGCGACAAGTGTATTCCTTGTTAGACCTTGGGAGTCGTGTGAGACTGTGCAACCATAAACATGGCTTGTATAGAGATGCTTTGATTCCCAATTATACTGTGTTTTTTGGCAATGTTCTGGTATCAAGTCTTTGTAAGTCTTTTTTTTCATAAGTGAAAGAAATTATTTTTGTTAGACAATCTCAATATTGATAATCAAGTCAGCCATCCATTTAATGAGTGACTGGCCCTGTTCATTCTGGTGCTAAATGTTGTACTAAGGACAGTGCAGTATTGTTCATTTTATATTTGAATTTGTCATTTTACATGATATTGTTACATAATAACGTTACATCATAATTTATCTTGATATTTCTTTGCGTAAGCTAAGATATGCCATATTTATATTCACACATGTCGGTGGTTGTCTTGCCATTGGGAGGACAACTTCAAGTTTTAGATTTGGACCGAAGAAGGCTTATTGCCAACTGTGACTCTTTATAAGCTAAGTCAAAATCTGTCATAATGCAGTATTACCTTTTCTTTGTGCTCGTTCTAGTTATATATAGTGTACATAAATATTATTTGATATAAAACTGTATGGCATTTGAATACTGAAACTCTCCAGATTCCAAAGGCTAAATGAGTCGAGATTTGTCATTGACTCACTAGTTATGGCAGTTTTGGCTTACCGTTGAAAGTTTCTACTGGTATGAAGTCTATGCGCATGTGTCAATTTCTCCCTCTTGTGTGTTTGGTAGTTTTGTCTTTCTCTTGCATTTCTTAAATCTCGTTCCAGGTTGTGCATTCCCTGATAATGCAGCAATACCTGTAGACACGAGCTTAGTGCAGTGCGGGACTGAGTGAGTATGTCAATTCACTCGTATCTCAAATTAATTTTCCTATATAAATTAACCAAATGCAAATTGATCCATTCCCGTTATCCAAACATAACACCTAAAAACAGGATATTACAATGGAAAAGCATGTTTTCAAATTGTTTTATTTTCACCACATATGCTCACAAAGTAACAAATACCTACATTGTATCTAATGGTTAAATGGTTAGTAGTAGTAGTGGCATGCTTCTGTCATGTAATGACAATGCTTGGTAGTGTTTTCTCATGTTCCCTGTTTCCTCATCAGAAGTTTCCTAAAGACTTTTTATGTGTCAGCCTTGCTGCCTGAGTAAAGTTTAGTCCTCCATTGCACTCTGTTCTTAGATACAGACGCCCAGGTGTTAGGGTCATTATTAAAATCTTTGAGATTTCGCTAAAATACATCTTTAAATCGCAGACGTGGTCTGCCAGCTGGGCAGGTTTCGTTCTTCAGTACACCATGAAGAAGCTGATGAGATATTCTGTCAGCTGGCATACAATTGACATGACCAGCCCAATGGAGTCTGATAAACTTCAGTCTGGCAGAAAGAGGACCAGATCCAGCCAGCCTGAAGAAGTGAGTTTATCTTTCCAGGTTTTTCCAAGGGTAAACCTGAAGCTTTTGGTGTGAAATGCAGTGAGCTTGGATTCTTGTGGTCTGTAAGTTGCCCACGTCTCTGCACCATAGAGAAGAACACTGAGAGCGCAGGCTTCATACACACAAGCTTTGATTTTGACACTAAGGTGCTTGTTTTTCCAAACATGCCCAGTGAGCCCGTTAAAAGTCGATGATGCAAGACCCAATCTTCTTGAGATTTATGATCTACAGTGGTATTCTGTGTGAGAGAAGATCCAAGGTATGTCAATTTATCAACATCTTGAAAGACTGTTTTGTCAATTGAGAATATGTTGGCTTTATTAGATTGAGACAAAGTCACAGTCTTTTTCGAACTGATGTGTAATCCAAAATGACTGCCCGCTTCTGAGAAATGGTTGAGCAATAACTGGACGTCATCTTGGGAGGCTGCACAGAGCAGTATCATCTGCATACAATAATTTTTGGATGATATACTTTTTGGTCTTGGAGCTCGCTTTGAACTTAGCCAGGTTGAAGAAGTTGCCATCATGTCTGATCAACAGAGAGACACCACATGATCGGTACAGGTGTTGATTGGTGACTCTGAAGACATGAGAAATAGATACTAAAAAGAGTGGGTGCAAGAACACATCCTTGCTTGATATCTCTCTTTATAAGAAAAGCATTTGACAGTTTGCCTTCAAATTGAACTTGAGCTTTCATACCAGTATGAAAAGATTTGATCAGAGATAGAAGTACGGGTGGACATCCACTCTTTCTGAGGACTGTAAATAGCGATTCTCGATCCACAAGATTAAAAGCCTTGGTCAGGTCAACGAAAGCTAGATATAGAGGCTGACGTTGTTCCTTAGACTTTTCATGGAGCTGGCAAACAGCAAGTTTCATGTCAGTTGTTGATCTTTTAGCTTTGAAACCCCACTGTGATTCAGGATACACATCTTCAGCAATTGTTTGTAGTCTGCTAAGCAGGATTCTTGCCAGCAATTTTTCTGAAATACTGAGAAGAGAGATACCTCGATAATTGTTGCAGTCTCCACGATCCCCTTTGTTTTTATACAGGGTGGAGATTTTATTATGGAGATTTTTGTTAAATGGTTAGGATCTGCAATAGGATGCGACATTATCATGTACAGTATTGTACGAAGTTCTTACTTTCGAGGCAGACGGTAGCAGCCAACAGCGGTGTGAGAGATTTTTGCCACGCTTTCACCTTCACTTTTAGCCGGCCTTTCTAAAACTTCAAATTGATCCAATGAAAAAGACCAAGCAATGCTGTCTTCGTAACCGGCTTCTTGCATACGTGGCCACCTCGCGGCTGCATTGAGCAACGCTTTGAATGCTCGTATGTCCAATTTGGCTCAAATCACAGGGCAAAATGTTGCTCAGAATTTTTTTTGTTTCTCAAATTTTTTGAGTGTCTGTACACTCATATCTCAAAGTATTACTGTAGTCAGCAAAACTTTGCTAAAGGTTGATCTGTTTGATGTTTAGTAAAGATTTCCACTACTGACTAGTTAGTATTTTCCTGAACGACCTACAAAACATCAATTGATGGACATATAGCCAATTGAAAAAGACTGTGACATCCAATGGTTGGTTTCACTTTGGCTTTTACAGCAGAATTACCATTCATGGATTTAACAAATCAGGTTGACCGTTTTTCTATGACTTAGTTCCATGTTTTAACTCAGGAATTGTAACATTACAGGAATCGTTACATCATAGGAAGTGTTATTTTTAAAAGTGTCAACTAAACAAGTGGCTGCCAGCACTTTATTCAAAATGGAGTGGTGAAAGCTCTAAATTTTACAATGAAGCAATTGTGGTTGGTTGCCTTTCCACCCAATCTTCCTAGTCACAAACTCTTACGATTCATTTGCTAAACTACAACCAGAAACATGCAGAAAGAGGTAAGTACAATCACTATATACAAGGTTATGATTAGAGATGTGAGAGCATCTTATGTGACATATTCTGTAGGGGTTCTGTGCATCTGAACAATTGAATAATTTCTTTTCAAAACATTCTTGATTTGGCAATCATTCTCTACCTTCATAGAGCCTTTCCTGAATTACGTCAATTGTACCTCTTTAAATGGCAGGGAAAAGAATGTAAATGGCTGCCAACATAACAAAGGCCGCCTAGCTTGATCAATATCATTTTCAAGATTGAACAAACTAACATAGCCTTAAAATACTGCCAATAACAATGATGAATGGTTTATGCCCTTAATTTGCTTCAGCTGTAATAAGACCTCAGGCAAGTTCTATTCATGACCAGCGATCCGGGTGAACAATGCTATTTGAATAGTCGTGTGAGAAGCTGCAGGCTTGGAACACAAGACTCCTAAACAGAGACGCTACTAGCTGCGAGCGACGGAAGTTCTACCCATTACTAAAATAAGGTTAGTTACTGCTCTGGCCTCCGATTAGTTTTGGGTGTTCATTGAAGCTCAGCTGCAAAGGCAGCTACAAATTTCACAACACTGACAGCACTCCCTCAAGTAGGGCACTTGAAACTTGTCCCACAATTGTGCTGTTATACTTATAGCCGTCGGCAATGGGAGATCAAAACTCATTTCTTCTATATTCACATGACTGGCGCGAAGCAATAGCATTAGAAGCAGTAGCATGTTTTTGTAGCAGAGACCCATGTGGTTGTTTGCTGAAGTTGTTTACCTCCACTGAGGGGGAGCTTCGCCAAGTATTATTAATTTGAATCAATCAACAGTGACCGTTTCCATGATGTCCAAGTACTCTCACAGCGAAAGCTTTGGCACTAATTTTGCAATGTAAAATAGCATGGAATGTTTTCACATTTTACTGTTTCTATGATTCGCAGTGGAAGCAACTCCGAATCCAATCGAAACATGTAAAAGCAGTAAATTATATCCCATGTTAATTCCATAACCTAGTTTGCGCATTAACAAGCCACAAAGGTGATAGAGGGTTATGAGAATATCGTATATTATTATAATATATTATATACAGAATATATGTAAGTACATCATATACCAATATTACTGGTATTCTTATTTATGTAATATCATATCTATACCTTAGATATGTGTTTATTTAGAAGAGTTCTGCAGGAAAAAATTATTGTCTTATGGTGTAAGTTGAAGTTGTTTCGCATTGTGAAAATGGTGATATTAAAATTTTGAAGTGTTCTTACTAAGACTTGTAAGTTGTTATATTCCGATTGCCGATGATTAGTTAAACTTTAACCTATCATTCAAATGCTTCCTGTATTCATATTTACCTTAAAATAATTATTTTAGCAACTTTAATATTATCACTTTTATTCCAAACAAATCTAATGTCTGAATTAATTACAATTTCTACCGGTTTTTAATTTACTTTAGAAATGTCATCTTATCAATACACAAACCACGGGTCAGGAAATCCTTCGAACTTTGCTTATCATGATAACTCAGGATACTATGGCGGCAACCAGGATTTACCAAGGTCAGATCAGCTGTAGATCAAATGAGATACCGCAAACCTACACAAATCTTAGCTAATGTTGCTAATGAGTCCACATACTAAACTGTATTGTAACCATGGCAACCATTTTGTTGATTTTGTTTGTCAAATAAGTTGGAGCTAAAGCAGCGCTTCCCTATTCATTCTCATCACTGAACCACCTTTAACTGACGAGGGTAACTCGTACACCTTTGTTTTGAATTAAACAAAAAGGCTCAAACATAATAAAAACAGCCATATTCAAACAAACATGTTTGTAACAGAAATATTAAGGAGGTTCAAATGTAAGTAGCAGTTTGAATATACCATGAACAGTTGCCAAGTATCGACATTGAAAATAGAATTTAGGGATCTTTTTCTTCTGCTATAACAACATCCATGACAAAATAACTTTTTGAACTGCTATGCCTTATTGTTGTTCACTAAACTTGAGTAAATGCCTGCTTGAATTTTTACTTTAAAATCATTTGATGGAATGAAAAACTACAAACACGTGAAGTGTTTCCCGCGTATCTACCAACCTTTATTCCGGTTGCGCTAAAGTGTTTCATATTTGCTGCAGCAGATTTAAAGATTCCCCATGTAATGGTACAACACCTCAATTTTCTAGTAACTAAAAGTAAATTGCTTCCTCATATCAGTTTATGATAAATTCGGTATTAATTTGAATTTCTTTGTGTCAAACTCATTTCATCATTGATGTTTCCTGTCAATTTGGTTACATCGTGATTATTATTATTATTAATATCATTATTATTAAATACAATTACCTGCCTAAACTAGTCAACTAGCTGTTGATATCTGAAATAGAAATCTTTCACCGACTGTGTTCAAATATCTCTTCAGTTTGTGCACCAGTGTTGCTCGACACTTACGAATAGATACATTTATTTGTATTTTCTTACCTGTCTACATTTTGCTTCTACATACTTTTTGTCTGCGCATGATGACACATACTTCTTAGCAACTGATAAACAGTTATTGTCATACTAAATTGTTATTTTTAACCCCTCTTTTACATTTGATATGATAAATCCGCTGGAAAGGTAATAATAGTGTGGAACTACAATCATTCTAAAACAAAACATGGTATTCTGTATTTCCTTTCTTCTACCACGAGCAGATGTTACTGCAGGTTGACATAGTTTAAAAAACCTCCAAATTTCAGCAAAACATGAAAAACTTGTAAATAAACTGAAAGTTAACTTCAGCAGCTGTTGGCACATTTTGGACCCACTGCATGTCAGTGGTTACAAATGTAAAATATAAAAACCAGGTGAAAAAATCCATCAAGTGTGGCGAAAAAGATAATTCTAACATTTGCTTGTTTTAGATATGGTGATCAGAAACAGGAACCTTCTCCACAAAGCTTTCAACCTGTCAGGGTATGATTATGTAGGTCAGGTCTAGCCTGAATGTAGGTCAGTCAGGTTGTGATTCTAAAACATTTCCATGAGTGAGTATGCTTTTAATGAAAGCAAGAGCTGCATTAGCTATCGTTTGTTAGGTACTTGATAATAGGATAAAGGGACATTTCACATAAGCGCACTATTATCCTCGGGCACTGTTCGACAATTGTAAGAAGTAATACACCTCAAAGCCGACTGTTTGTTAGTTATTTCTTCAAATACCATTTAATGATATTTCTATTACAGCAACTCAAGCAAACGACCTTTATTTTCGTAATTTCTTTGAATATGAAAATCAAGAAGGCAAACTGCTTTTTAGACAAACTTGCAGTCTGGAAGCAAAGATATTTTCTGTGGCTGTCTGTCAACCATCTACTGCTCAGTGGAGCCATCAGTGCAGTACCTCGGACAGCACTGAATTATTTCACAAACCCGTAAAGTCGTAAGGTCGTAAAGCCGAGTTCAAAAATCTCATCTGGTTTAAAAGTCATGCAAGCATCTTAGACCGTAGAATTAAACATATAAACCAGAGGCACGATTTTTTGTGTGCTTTTGACTACTTTTTTTTAATCCCTCCCTGCGGTCAGGCTAACCTAGAATATTCTAACAGACATTGTTGTAGATATAAAGTCAACTATAATATTACTAGAAACTCCACTGTCATACAGCCCACGACCAAAGCGATATTGGAAAAAAGAAAGGGTACTGATGGTTGAGAAATGCAATATTAGCAGTCAAATGGCACTGCAGTGCATTAGGATAACTGCAATGATAGCTGTAATGTACTGGGTGTGGGTGTTATTATATACAACAAATAGCAATAATGAAAGGAAAAGATTATATGTTTATATCTCTCCCCTGCAATAGGAGAAATGTAATATTGACCAATATTAGAAGTAAAATGCACTGATATTATTAGAATAACCAATATTATTAACATAGTAATAATATAAAACCAATGCACAATTTTGTTTACATTTCAAAACGTCATAGCTAACAATATCAAGAAGTTGTGATATTTATATAGGTTTTTAGAAAATATATTTAAAAAATGGTTTGGTCATGACAAACAGCAATAATGAAAGGAAAAGATTATATGTTTATATCTCTCCCCCTGCAATAGGAGAAATGCAATATTAGAAGTAAAATGCACTGATATTATTAGAATAACCAGTATTATTAATAAAGTAATACAGTAATAATAGAAAACCAATGCACAACTTTATTTACATTTCAAAACGTCATAGCTAACAATATCAAGAAGTTGTGATATTTATATAGATTTTTAGAAAATCTATTTAACAAAACTATTTAGAAAAAATAATAACATTAACATATTGCCCATCATCGATGTTGTTAGTGTGACTATAACACTTCAATAGTCATCCAAACTTATAATTAAATATTGTAATAATCTCATGAGAATCGTTAGAAAAAAATATCATCGTCATTTCCTTTACTTTCACTGCTTTGGACACCAATTAGAATACCAAAGTACTCAAAAGTTTCCAAAATGTCAGTTACTTTGAAATCGGCAAAAAAGAAACGATTTCAGTACTCCTACGTTAATTACAGAAACCTTCGGTAATTCGCCAGTGCTATAGACTGGTGAAATGTGCACGTTATTCTTTCGTGAAATGCGCATGACTTGATGGTTCTATTCTCTGTCGCTCGGCGGTTCGTTTGCCGGTCTCAATTTTGATAAAAGCAAGGCTTCGCAAGTTTTAATAACGATTTTCGGCCAAATAAATCTGTCTATTGTGTATAATAGGAATATGTCAATAATTTTCAAAAACTTGGTAACATATTTAAATATGTTTTTATGTGTTTTGTATCGTTATTATACTTAAATGACTCTACACAAAAATGGTTAAATTTGTTGATGAGATGTCGGTACAAGGGTTGCGACGTTGTTGATGAATAATTTTCGTGAGTTGTGTGCACATGCATTTATCATAAAAACTCAAACATTCGCTCCGCTCATTTGGTCGTGGGATTAATGCGTCCTTGTCGAGTTATAACTCGGTAAAGGAAGCAAGTTAGATATAACCTTTCAAAAAATTCAATTTCAGAATGCACTAGCATTAAAAGCTGTAAAATTTGAAAATGTGGCAATATGGACAGTTTATCACAGACTTACTAGACAAATATTATCAATCAGGTAGCACGGTGTATGGTAAAAATATCACAAACTATTATCACTGCTACATTATAAAATCAGATTTTACAAGTTTCTGTTATATTTTTGTTTTACAGACGTATCCAAGTGAAGTAGTGAGAACACCAGGAGCAGATAATTTCAACTGGCACATGTTTCGAACTGCTGTTACTTCCTGCATTCTATGTCCAACATTCTGTGGCATCTTTGGACTAATTTATGCCTTGTTGAGCTACTCGGACTACACCAGTGGCAATCTCAGCAGGTAAGTTCTAATAACACACGGCCTTGCTCTTCAGTTTGTCCACACATTTGGAGACGACTCAAAAATGCATTTCCGGTCAACAGATAACCAATGTGTCTCTGTAAACGCTAATCAGATGTAACAGTTCTCAATATTGATATTTAATGATCAATCCAATTGGCTAATGTACATTTTATAATGCTTACGATAGTCATTAAAAGAGAATGGCCACATGTAAGAATTGAACCTGACCTCTTCTTCCTCTTCAGCGCAAAGTAGACAGGACCTTTACTGTTGACCCTCGTTATGATGGACTACTAAAGTTCAACTATACAGTTTAACCGATGTGCCAATAGATATTTCCATATATGCAAGAAATCACAGTAATAAGGCCTATATACATTGCCCTATATGTTGTATACTATACTATACTCTATATAATTGGTCTACAAGCACAAACAAATTTCTAAGCTGTGGAAATATTTTAAAATAGCAACAAAGGTTAGACAATTCCTGTAATGACAAATTATTTGTGCAAAATTTATTACAACTGTTTTGTCGTACTGAATATTAAATAAATTACTTTTTTAAACTTAAGTGGTGGTTTTTAGCATACTGTATTTTTATATCACATAAAATTATATTTCAGCATCATGAAAGTGAAATAGCACACAAACGATACAATTTAAAAAAGTATTTCTCTTTAGCGAGTGATTCATGTGAACATCCCCAACAGACAAGCCTTTCTTACATTAAATAATTTTCTAGATTTTTACTAAAATCATTATGAGCCTATTTTAGTATATTGTAATTATTTATATTATAATAAGCTTATTAATTGTTTGAACATAACTACACTTTGATTACAGGTGCTATACCTAAACCTGTCAGTCTTATCCGATATCCAGATCGATAAGACCGTTTTTACGAGGGTTAACCGTACTTGTACAAGTTAAGATGACATCTGAACAGAAATATTTTTCACCAAGCACAGCTAAAATGCATAATTTGTGCTTAACCACTCCCCTATATGCATATCAATATTACTTATTGATACTAACTAATACCAAAATAATAATCTTTAAACAAACACTGATATTTGATATTTTTGTAATTGTCAGTATTGAAATGATAAGAAATCTATTTTCTAGCGTCAAACACTTAAACATGATCATAAACATAGAATACTTTTGAAGAGAACAATACATTTATAGTGGAATGTTCACTCACCTACCCCCAAACATGTGGTAGAATTACCCGCTTTAATCCATAGGACATAATTTGAAAAATGTTGAACCAGTAACGAACAACAGGAAGTAGAGCTGTTTCAGTGACCCTTAATTATTACATAACCTTTTATGACCTTCAATACAACACACCTTGGTAACCTTCCCTAGTTACAATGATAGCAACTTCCTAACCAAGCTTGATATTTGCATATTGAAAGGCCTGAACAGGTGGTGACATGACAGCTAAAGCCTAGAACTATGAAAATATTAAAGGTATATATATTATTATATTATGTATATATTAAAGATATATATGGTATTACATAAATAAGAATAACAGTAATATTGGTATATGATGTACTTACATATATTCTGTATATAATATTATAATAATGTATGATATTCTCATCACCCTCTATCACCTTTGTGGCCTGTTAATGCGCAAATTAGGTTATGGAATTAACATGGGATATAATTTACTGCTTTTCCATGTTTCGATTGGATTCGGAGTTGCTTCCACTGCGAATCATAGAAACAGTAAAATGTGAAAACATTCCATGTTATTTTACTTTGCAAAATTAGTGCCAAAGTGTTCGCTGTGAGAGTACTTCGTCATCATAGAAACTGTCACTGTTGATTGATTCGAATTAATAAGGCTTGGCTAAGCTCCCCCTCAGGAGGTAAACAACTTCCGCAAACAACCACATGGGTCTCTGCTACAAAACATGCTACTGCTTCTAATTACTGTTTCTGCGCGACTTTTTGCCTCTAGATTAGGATTTACATTCCAAGGAAAGATTACTGGTGCAAGGAGAACAGGAAAAATTTTTTTTAGTGCAGCTAGTTGACTGCGCATCAACTGAAAAGTGATCATGACATGACCTGAAAGCGAGTGTACTTCAACAAACTTTTTTCTGTAGGATCTATCATGAATATTAAAAACATTTATAGTGCAACTCCAAATCCTTAAAAAAATTAGGGTACAAATTTGTTAGCAGTGGGCAACTCCAAATCCCAGGGCTGATACTCTGAAAGAAACACCCACCTGGCTAGGCCCAGACTTGGATATTGTAACCCCAATCACCTGGTTGGTCAATTTGAAATAAACTCCTTAAACACTGGGAGTTACCTAGTGGGCACCCAGGTTCCACGCCCCGCTAAACATCCAATATGATTCAGAAGCTATAAAAATAATTTTCACGGGCCCTTTCACTGGCTTGGCTGTGGAAACCCCCTTAAAGTAGCAATTCACTGACAGTGCCCCATGGTCTGAAAACCCCCTTTAAAACGTGATTTTGGGCCGAGCCTAATGGGCCTTTTAGGGGGTAGTACCAGCCCTGGGCTTCAAATCCATTCAAAGCACGGAAACAGTGATTGTGGTTGCACGCATTTTCTAATACCGCGCTGATCTGGTAAAAAATTACACCGTCGTGTTTGGGAATTAATGCTTTAATGCACTGGAAAATTACATTTTGCTTTTCAAATGAGCAGTATTACATGTATAGTTTACAACAAATTCTAATAAAAATATTACAATATTATGACTGCAAACAATAAACAAAAACAATTTTATAAAGTAAAGGTGATCAGAAGCAAATAAAACTTCAGACACAATGTTTTTAAACAAAAACACTGTTACAGAAATGGAAGGCAATACCTTGGTCACATATTTTGATTTGTGCCGCAGGCTCCTTATGACACAATTTTTATCATTTTTGCAAATTATTATCAGAGAAATATAATTTTAAGAACATTAATAAAACAGGCTTCCCCAGAGGGTACTAATAGAAGTTATTGCTATATATAAATATTTTACATGTGTGCCACTATGAGGAATATTCGATCAAATGTTATTGCAGGTACCACTCAAAAAAGAACTGCTCCTTGGGATGGTCCATAACAGGGATTGTTCTTGGTGAGTGCCTGTAGCAAGTTGTTCATATCTATCTCCATAGTGATCATGAGTACATGGCTATGATGAATTATATGTGAACACAGTTAAGTGCAAAACAAACTGAGCAACTTTGTTGAAACTGACACATTTCGTAAAGTTTGTGGTTCTGAAGCCATACAGATATGCGAAATGTTTGCTTCAAAAATACTTTGGGTTACAATCTATATACTCTTAGTCATATAATACATGTATATGACTTGAAATAAGCAAATGAAAATATACGTGGTTTGATCATATCAGTACAGATTGTTATTTTCACCCATTAAAAAATGAAACGTTCAAGACTTAGCCTACATAATCATTCATAACAATAATTTTACAACTGTTTGGTTTACTATTTAAAATGAGGCCGAAAAGAGAATTAATTTAATATTTAATTTATGGCTATTGACTGAATTTAAAATGAGTAACAATGTTGTAAATGACAATCTTGGTTTTTCAACAAATGGTCAAGTTTAATTCACACAAGTCGAAAAATGCTCCCTTAAGACTTTTAAAAATGTATAAACGACATTTGTATATTTAAGTAAGACAAAAACGATTTTAAAATAGTTTCGCCTTGATTAACTAACCTGAAGAGCCATTGCAGCTGTAAAGGTAATCAGTTTCCTCTTGCCCTGTTAGCCAATATTTAGTCTGCAGTTAGACAAACTTGTGATAAGACAACTCCAAATACAGACATTGTATAAGGAATAAATCTCACCACCGTCCGAATGTATTTCTTTATTGTTACAGCTGTTGGCATCCTCGCTTCACCTTGGATCATTCTTTTCTCCTTCGGTTGGCTAGATTTGCTAGTTGCACTCGGATAGGCTGACGCCACACTGCTGACTACCCAATCCACATACAATTGTTACATGTTTGTGTTTCTCAATTGTTAATACGCATCTGCCAAAAGTGTTATTACCACGAGTAGGTTAATATCTTTATTTTTCCTTTTGAATATTTATATACAAATTGTTTATAGTCTTGGCTATTGTTCAATCATAAATGTAAAATATAATCAATCTTCGCAAACTGATTAACACTGCAAGAAATGATTTCATAGACTGATTTCATAGAGCTCAACAACCTTTAGCAGTGTCAGAAAGTAGCAGCTTTACATTCTCATCTGCATAGACTGATGATATCACGTGGCAATGGACACATCCCCATAGACAAAAAGATCAGCACAACTACACCTCCGTAGTTTCATGAAAATCCATTTCCTCTTCTCCTCGCTTCCGTTTAGACTTGCCCGCAGATAACATGTAGTCCATGGTGTATTTATTGTAGTCGCATCTAGTAAGCATAGACGTATTCACATAGACACATAGCAGTCTAATTCATGTAACGATAGTTATCTGATGGCTGCTTTGAAATATGAATATTGACCCTTCGACCCTGTATGACCTTTATAGATATAAAACCCTCCTTCCCTCCCAAAAACTAATCAACTAAAACTGGTTTGTAGAGATGTCTGGTTTCCTGCAAACTGCGACAGACTAAATATTTTGTTATATATGTAAACCTACACGACGAGTTGAGCAGAAGTATTGCAAGCATGGAGCATATACTAGCTTTTAACACGCTAGTTGTTCATGCATCATTACTGGTCATTAGAACCATTTATATAAATCACAAATATCAACAACTCCGCATCACATGGTAAACATTCAACATCAATATATCATTTGGGAAGTTGTCTTCCTTATAGTAACTTCAATAAAACCATTATATTTGATGCTTCAAAAATGGTGAACAAAGTGTACCGTTATAACAGCTAAATACGTGATCAATAGTAGGAAAGAGGTACAGTAGACTCCTATAATAATAGGAAAGAGGTACAGTAGACTCTCCTATAATAGTAGGAAAGAGGTACAGTAGACTCTCCTATAATAATAGGAAAGAGGTACAGTAGACTCCTATAATAATAGGAAAGAGGTACAGTATACTCTCCTATATTAGTAGGAAAGAGGTACAGTAGACTCTCCTATAATAGTAGGAAAGAGGTACAGTAGACTCTCCTATAATAGTAGGAAAGAGGTACAGTAGACTCTCCTATAATAATAAGAAAGAGGTATAGTAGACTCTCCTATAATAGTAGGAAAGAGGTACAGTAGACTCCTATAATAGTAGGAAAGAGGCACAGTAGATTCTCCTATAATAGTAGGAAAGAGGCACAGTAGACTTTCCTATTATAATAGGAAAGAGGTACAGTAGACTCTCCTATAATAGTAGGAAAGAGGTACAGTAGACTCTCCTATAATAATAGGAAAGAGGTACAGTAGACTCTCCTATAATAGTAGGAAAGAGGTACAGTAGACTCTCCTATAATAATAGGAAAGAGGTACAGTAGACTCCTATAATAATAGGAAAGAGGTACAGTATACTCTCCTATATTAGTAGGAAAGAGGTACAGTAGACTCTCCTATAATAGTAGGAAAGAGGTACAGTAGACTCTCCTATAATAGTAGGAAAGAGGTACAGTAGACTCTCCTATAATAATAAGAAAGAGGTATAGTAGACTCTCCTATAATAGTAGGAAAGAGGTACAGTAGACTCCTATAATAGTAGGAAAGAGGCACAGTAGATTCTCCTATAATAGTAGGAAAGAGGCACAGTAGACTTTCCTATTATAATAGGAAAGAGGTACAGTAGACTCTCCTATAATAGTAGGAAAGAGTAACAGTAGACTCTCCTATAATAGTAGGAAAGAGGTATAGTAGACTCTCCTATAATAATAGGAAAGAGGTACAGTAGACTCTCCTATAATAGTAGGAAAGAGGTATAGTAGACTCTCCTATAATAGTAGGAAGGAGGTACAGTAGCCTCTCCTATAATAATAGGAAAGAGGTACAGTAGACTCCTATATTAGTCGGAAAGAGGTACAGTAGACTCCTATAATAGTAGGAAAGAGGTACAGTAGACTCCTATAATAGTAGGAAAGAGGTACAGTAGACTCCTATAATAGTAGGAAAGAGGTACAGTAAACTCTCCTATAATAATAGGAAAGAGGTACAGTAGACTCTCCTATAATAATAGGAAAGAGGTACAGTAGACTCTCCTATAATAGTAGGAAAGAGGTACAGTAGACTCTCCTATAATAGTAGGAAAGAGGTATAGTAGACTCCTATAATAGTAGGAAAGAGGTACAGTAGACTCTCCTATAATAATAGGAAAGAGGTACAGTAGACTCTCCTATAATAGTAGGAAAGAGGTACAGTAGACTCTCCTATAATAATAGGAAAGAGGTATAGTAGACTCCTATAATAATAGGAAAGAGGTACAGTAGACTCTCCTATAATAGTAGGAAAGAGGTACAGTAGACTCTCCTATATTAGTAGGAAAGAGGTACAGTAGACTCTCCTATAATAATAGGAAAGAGGTACAGTAGACTCTCCTATAATAGTAGGAAAGAGGTACAGTAGACTCTCCTATAATAATAGGAAAGAGGTATAGTAGACTCCTATAATAGTAGGAAAGAGGTACAGTAGACTCCTATAATAGTAGGAAAGAGGTACAGTAGACTCCTATAATAGTAGGAAAGAGGTACAGTAGACTCTCCTATAATAATAGGAAAGAGGTACAGTAGACTCTCCTATAATAGTAGGAAAGAGGTACAGTAGACTCTCCTATAATAATAGGAAAGAGGTACAGTAGACTCTCCTATAATAGTAGGAAAGAGGTACAGTAGACTCTCCTATAATAATAGGAAAGAGGTATAGTAGACTCCTATAATAATAGGAAAGAGGTACAGTAGACTCTCCTATAATAATAGGAAAGAGGTACAGTAGACTCTCCTATATTAGTAGGAAAGAGGTACAGTAGACTCTCCTATAATAATAGGAAAGAGGTACAGTAGACTCTCCTATAATAGTAGGAAAGAGGTACAGTAGACTCTCCTATAATAATAGGAAAGAGGTATAGTAGACTCCTATAATAGTAGGAAAGAGGTACAGTAGACTCCTATAATAGTAGGAAAGAGGTACAGTAGACTCCTATAATAGTAGGAAAGAGGTACAGTAGATTCTCCTATAATGTAAATTTCACTTAATGTAAAGAATTTATGTTAAGTTGTTGCTTCGTACAGCATAAAAATTACCATATAACATAATCCAACTTGAATAACGAGAATCTCATAGTTAGCCTTTAAAATATCACTTTCTCTCTTGTCACACTTGAGAGAGAAAAAAACAACATATATCTCTATTACCGGTATATATATAATCCTGGCAGTGTAATTTGCCATGAAAAAACGTCAGATACGTTGACAAAGCACAGAGAGTCGCTAGACGCGCAATTACCGTATTCATAAATGCCTAAAGGGGGATGTCACGAGTTGGAGTATCGTCGAAAGCTAGCTTTTATCCCAACCTTGAACCCTGGAGACAAATCGGTGAACAGACAGTGAGACACCGCTTTTATTATAGTAAAAATAGTTTTTGTTTTACGTTATTTAAAACGAATGTAATATTTCTGTTATTCTTCTACAGAATAGACCTTGCTGTCTAGAAAAAAATTAACAAACCGTTGTAAATTGACATTGGAGGTGCGCTCCCCTTAACTTATTGTAAGACTACCGCAATCATGGACCATAAACCAAATGAAAGTAATAAAAGAGAAAAGTTGTCGGTATACATCAATAATAGTACAGTTACGGTACAACCAATGAATTAAAAAATTGAGTCTACTATTCCCCTTTTTGAAGGACCAAAAGAGTGAGTTGGAAAGATCTTGGAATGGGGATTAATAAATTAACATTTATTTTACTGTTCGCATAATGTAAAATTCCTATAACATAAGCACTTCTAGAATCGATTTTTTACGTTGTAGGAGCATATTTGTAAGAACTTCGAGTACTAAATTTGTGTAACCACTTGGGCATAATGATATTGGGTAATATTGAGAGATAACCAATAAACCAGATCCCAGGCATACAGTGATGTCTAAGAAACAAAAAATAGGACCATAACTTTAATCAATACTCTATGAGAGGAGTTGAAAAAATCATATGTATTTCCAAGCAAAGATAGAGGTGTAGTAATCATAGCCGTTGTATGAATGACTCAGCAGTTGTCATCCCATGTTGAGCAGCCCTTAGAATTATATTCTTATACATACATCTTGTGTTTACAACACACACTGGCACCGTGTGCACAAAGATCGTTCTAGAAGCCAAAACAGTTTTGCAAGAATAGAATCACTGTAAAACCTCTAATTGAAAGTGGCGTTCAATTAGAGGTTTCACGGTATTTAAAAAACAAAATCATTCCTTGTTGAGGCTACAGAGTTTGTGTTCACCAGTCTTATTGCTCCAGTCTATGGCAGCAGCTACATAATTGACATAGAACAGTTCAGCGATGATCGCTGAACTGTGGACTTTTTAATATAAGCATTGTTATCATAGCAGACACGCTGAGAGTTGTTTCTCAAAGTTTACATAGGTGACAGTAGTCCAAAAGAATTGTTTTCATCACAAGATCTCGCCGGAGTATTCTCCTTAAACCACACACACATGAAATGCACCATTTGTATGTCAAACCCATTGTTGGTGTTTCACAATGAACATGTTGGTTTCTACCAGTAAAGACAAGACTTAACTTTATTCGTGTCCAACGCAACTAGCTTCATCTAAAGTTCACTATAAGTGACAATGACAGCTAAGAGGTCACAAAAACCACTACTTATAGACAGGCAAATATACTCTCACTTGTAACAGATACATGAAAGTCACCAGCATGGAACTATTTATAAAACATTTTACATAATTTTTTCACAAAATAATTCTCTTGTTCTATAGCCGTATTTTTCTAGCTTTTTGTACTAGGCCGTTTTCAACGTTGATCAACAGCTTTTTAATGTTAAATTTAGCAATGCAAATCACTGCAAAAATTGCTGATGATCCAAAACAGATAGCAAATGTGTCGACGATACTTCCATACTGACAAATCAAGCAAAGACGTAATGGCTATGAAGTGACTGAGACCAATTATAATTGGTCAATCTATTTGTCAAAATGGCACCTAATTTAGTGCCATTTTGTGCTTCTTAGAAAGCATTTCATGTCATAATCTAGTTTGCTAGTTACTTCTCAATATTACCCATTATCATTACCCAAATGATTAGACAAATTAGTACTCAAGGTTACTGTAAAACTTCCATTTGAACGCCATGGCGCTCTATTTTTCAACCCTCCACCTATAATAGCGTTTTATTAGAGGTGCCATTCAAATAGAGGGTGGCGTTGTATGTTTCGAACCGCTCATCAGAATTTTAGGAAGCTAAATATAAAGCTTTTACGGGGCGAAGTGAATGTTGCCTATATTTTGCACTCCCCCTCAGGTGGACCAACATTAATCTATTCACATCCAACTTAGAATTGACCAGCGTACTGGGCATATTAGTTGTGGAATTTAATCCTTGACATGGATGCAATAAATCTGCTACAACTTCCCTCCAATTTGTAGTAGAGCTCTAAATGAATATGCATTTTGCCGAGCTGAGAAATATCTCCATCAGTTGATATAAAGTGCTTGCGATTAACCTGTAATGATCCTAAAGCCTGCGTTGCAATTTGTTGGAGCTTACAATTTTCTATTTCATTCTAAATTTGAAGGCATATTTTTATTGTATATTGATATTTAACAATGTTGAATAAAATCTCATTGCACTCACTGATATGTTTGCTACAGTTTGCAGCCAGAACTAGCTTTTCAGGCGCAATAGAAGATGAGTTATGAGTGGCGATCCATCGAAACCCAAGTTTAGATAACGGCAAAGTTGCTATTAAATAATATGCTATAAATCTGTAAATTTATAAGTTATATAATAATAATATATTAAAAGCAACAAATATATATTAAAAAAACAATTGACATAACAAATTATATTTATAATACATACAAAAACAAAAATTAACACTTATGAAACAAAATTATCTGCACTGTTTGCTCGGCCAGTTGCGTTCTGATTGTTGCTTTCGCTTGAACACATATAATCGTCTTTCGGCTGTTCAACACCTCCCACAGTGTCTTCTGACCTCAATTCTTCTTCTGCACGGCCAAACTAGTTGATATCAGTGACTTAGCATCCAAATAATTTGTTTAGCGAAGCAAAACTTTTACATGTCACCATTTAGAATACGTTTACAGCTGCGGGTGCACATTCATGGAAAGCACAAGTTTTAGCCTCAAAATAGTAACGTACAGGTTCTATCGTAATTACCAAACCGTTTATCATATTTGTCGAAGTATCAAAACCGTGTTAAACAAAGAACTACTATTTGCCTGATACAGTTATTAATTATTTCCATGATGATGCTTTCAAAGTTTTAATGAAAAAACCGATGAAGCTTAAGAGTTAGAACACAGGCTTCGATATGAAGAGCAACAACGAAAGAATTAATCGTTATTGATACAGCCGAGTACCATTTTGTGGACACTTTTCTACTGATCACTCAGTCTCTTGATTTCTACATGTCAAAGTGGTGGTCAAATAGAGGTGGTGTTCAATTAAAAGGTGGCGCTCTATGTTCCAACCCTTCCATAGTGGAGGTCAAATAGAGGTTTTGCGGTATTTTACATTACCTCTTTCCTACTATTGGTCGCACATTTAGTTGTTATAATGGCACGCTTTGTTCACTTTTTCCTCGAGCCCCAAATATAATGATTTCCCTCGGGGTTACTATGAAGAAGACAACTTGCTCAAATGATATATTGATATTGACTGTTCACCATGTGATGCGGAGTCATTGATATTTGTGATTTACATAAATGGTTTTAATGGCCGGCATGGAAAACTAGTGTGCAAAAAGCTAGTATACGTTTCGTGCTTACAAGGTCTCTGCTCAACTTGTTAGGCGGATATATAACAGAATGTTTAGTCGGTAGCAGTGCATAAGAAATCAAACAACTGGATCTGTTCCATCTCTGGAACAGAGAGGGAAGCGTCTGGCAGTATCTATAAAGGTCAGCCAGGGTCAGCGGATCATCGTGTGCAACTTACAGTAGAAAAGATGAGCAAACAAGCCAGCTGAGACAATAAAAAGCTGGAGAGATGGATACTGTTGACTATTTTGTCATGTTTTAAGCTCCATGCTGGTTGGTCCCTATTATCAGGATAAGTAAGAAAAGGCCATTCATTGGTTTATGAATAAAAATCCAATGTTTATTTTCTGTCTGTTCTTTGTTTGCAAAAATGTCAGATAACATTACCAACCCTAGCTGCAGCAATATTAACAATAATAATAACATACATATTTCAAATCTAAAGTTCCTCTAGCATCTAGTACTATCAGCTCTACTAGGGGAATGCTACTTACATCTTGCGGAGTTGTTCATGCTTAGAGGTGAGTGATTTCTGGAGGGCAGTGGTGGCAGCAATAACACGCTGACTCCGAGACTTCAGCGCTGGCCCATGGATAGTGAGTAGGTGGATGGCCCAATGAGTATAGTATTGTATATGAGCAGACGACTCTATGTAGGAGGGTAACTTCTCCAGCAGTTTGTCAACATATCGGTCTGGAAGGTTCTGCACCAGAACAGCAACTGCAGGAGAAACAGAACTGATACACCGACTGACTAACTTAGCAAACACCCAGAAATTCCTAAAACGTTGCTAAGTCAGCGGCCCTATAATTACCATCGTTACATGGAACATTCATGAGACAATTAACAGGTTGTTCAAGTATTTAAGAAAACGATATTTTGGCCAACTGGATGAGGCGAAGCACTGCGAGTAAGCGTCTGTCATCGCAAGATGGTACATGCATTGTCCTAGCTTGTTGTGAATTTAATTGTTGATGTTTTCTATTTTCTATCAGCCATATCCATGTTTATAATCATTATTACGAGTGAAAAAGGGCAAGGTAGTGTCACAAAATCTATCTATCTGACAACATAATGAACACAATTTTAATTTCTCAAAAGGTTCAGTCAATCACAATAGATTGTAAAGTGGTACCTTGAGATGCACGTTTAATTTGTTCCAGACCGACGCTTACAAACCAAAAACTTGTAATGTAAACAAATACATCCCATTTAAATAAAGGAAATACATTTATTTATTCCAACCTTTTTAACCCACACAATAGTAACTCCCGGAACTGTTATATATACAGTACATTTGAATGTGAAAATTCCTTATAACTTAAAATCTAAAATAAAAGAAATTATTAATACAATGAAAATGTACTACTGCATTCTTCAAGCAGATGAAAACACTAGCAAAGGGATACACACTCACCTGCCCTCCTAGGACATTATGGATATACAACGGTTAAGTGTCATTAAATATTCATTAATATCATTATTATAAATATTCGTTAATATCATTATTATAAATATCATTAATAGTTTTTTCTATAGACCTCTTAGAGGCCGTGGTGGCACACATAAGATTTTACTAAATAAGATGATTGCTTGTGACAAACACCAAACAATTGTGAAACATACGTCTACACAATCAGACAAAATTCTGAACGAAAGGCTCCTGTTTTCCCACTGAACGCTGCGTAAGCAAAGTTCGTGTTTTGAAATTTAACTCAATTTCAAATAAAATATACCTTAAATTTAGCCGCAAATTCTGAAATATTTATAGCCTACACTGCTAGTACCCGAAGGTACCATGGTATAGTACCAGGTGAAGTACCAGGTATATAGGAGTTGTATACGGATAGTAAAGTGTACATAGCAATATAGCAGTTGCATACAGAAGGTAATGTCTACATACAGATGAGTGGATCTTAAACTCAATCATATCTCTGAGCCAGAATAGTTGGTAAAACGTTTAAAAATTTTAATTAGTGATGGATGACTGAGTAATATTTTGTAGACTAAAACTTTGTAAACAATGGCTACCACTAACAATGGCCACCACTAACAATGGCTACCACTAACAATGGCCATTCTTCAACTAATTGATGCTGAAACCATGTTTGAATGAGAGACATTTACATGCGCTGTTTACAAGTGCAATTCAACACTTGAATGATGCCTTTACACATGCAGTAGGTTTAAAAGTGTGAAAATATCTAGGAAGATCAGTACAGCAGTGACTGGGATTGTAAAGTCATGGTTTCCATGGCAATAAATTGGTGATCATCAATGATAACGATATCCACACTATCACAAACACATCCGCATTTGGAAATACTCCGTGACGTAGTGTTCTCATTTTTCTTTTTAAATTTTTGCAATGAAACCTCTTTATTTTCGCGAGCTGGAATCAGAAACTAGTCCCGCAACGACTACCATAAACGGAAATGAATAAATCACGTCACCCGTGACCGCGAATTACCATCGCTGAAATGGTTCACACTTGAAAGGCGGTCGTCGATGCTCGGCGAAATATTGGGAAAGTTTGACAGCTGCAACTTTCTGGACGTGTCTGCAATGCTTCGTCGATGCCATTGGTTCACGGTTCACATAATCGACAATGAACGCAGTAAGGAAAATGCTGACTAGCGGCGATATAGTGTGAACCAGCCTTTAGATGAGAAACAACTTGAAAAGACTATGAAACGGATGATGACGGATGAATTGAGAATGGCTTCCTATTGGCTTATTTGATCTACACAAATTCAGTTTGAAGATGAGCTTATAAGTTTTTATGACAAGTTCAAAGTTCAACTGTCTGAGTAGATATGCAACCAGATGCCCGCTACAGACATTATTTGAGAAAACCAATGAATATGAGTTTGCTTTGAGAAGAATAACCGCATCAACGCGCGAGCGCATTTTGGTAATGCTGTATATCAACATTCTCATTTTTGTAAAGACAAGAATATTACAATAATTACTATTATTTTAAGGGGAAATAAAGTTATAAAGGTAAATCAACAATCACTTAAATTCATAATCTTACTCCTTAGCAACAGTATTTAATCATGGTAAATATTTGTGGGCAACGACTGAAATATGACTGGTATCTTCTGTGAGAACAAAAAGAGGTCAAAAATGGATGATTGATGAAGAAAAAACCAACCCTGATCAAGGGGTGTAGATTCGATAGCCTCTTGTATCAGATCCATTACATTTAGCCTCAGAGCCAGTAAAAGGGCTTTCTCGTGCTCCTTTTGAGCTAAGGCTAGATTCAATGCTTCTGGTGTAACCTCCATTCCGAACTCGAAGGGGTCAAATGTGAGTGAAGAGTCAAGCGAATAGACAAGCACACCTTCAGTGCTCGTTGCTGCCCATGCCCTGCCTACAGATATTCATAAAGGGGCTAAAAACATACTCACTATATACAACTTCATCAAACTTTAGATGGAAATATAGATCAATTATTTATTGTTAAATGAGGACAGCCTTATTCAAATGAAGAGATCAGGGCTAGAAGTATCATTCTGAAGGATATTCAAGTTATAAAAGGATTATTTTAGACATGACCTTTAGCCATATCCTTTAGACATGACCTTTAGACACGACCCAGTTCACTTTCCACAAGCTAGTTTCAAAGTTTGAAGTGTGTAACTCTTTGACGACGCTAAACAACAGCTAGCCTTATAACAGCTAGCCTTGTAACAGCTAGCCTTGTAACAGCTAGCCTTGTAACAGCTAGCCTTGTAACAGCTAGCCTTGTAACAGCTAGCCTTGTAACAGCTAGCCTTGTAACAGCTAGCCTTGTAACAGCTAGCCTTGTAACAGCTAGCCTTGTAACAGCTAGCCTTGTAACAGCTAGCCTTGTAACAGCTAGCCTTGTAACAGCTAGCCTTGTAACAGCTAGCCTTGTAACAGCTAGCCTTGTAACAGCTAGCCTTGTAACAGCTAGCCTTGTAACAGCTAGCCTTGTAACAGCTAGCCTTGTAACAGCTAGCCTTATAACACCTAGCCTTATAACACCTAGCCTTATAACACCTAGCCTTAGTGCTGATACAAAAACATTGACCACGATCACAGAGTTAACAAATCAGCCCAAAATTTGTCACAATAAATTTAGAATATCAGGTTAGTATTATGCCAAAAAAAGGCAGGTTCGTTTTATCTTTACTCATAATTCACAGCAGAATATCGAGGTTTTCAAATTTTTTATTTTCAGCTTAGAATATATGAAAAAAATGTAAATAGCGATCTAAATGTTTTTCTGCAAGTGAAACCTTTCATCATTGGCCTCTGATATTTCTGACATTTTTTTATATTAGACAATGAAACAAAAGTGTTTTTCTTTTGCATTCGGTTTCAGAAAACTAAAAGAAATATTGAATATGGCTCTTGTTCTTGAGCAAATTTTCAGTTGATTCCATGAAACTTTAGATTAAAGATCTGTGACAGAAACTCTAGTTTTTACAGCAAAAATAGTGGATTCCCTTCAGCAAAAATTTTCTGGCATTCATTCTGTCAAAACAAACAAAAAATTAGTTAATATTCCTGGGCGCTTGTAACACTTCAACTACACAGCGGCTTGGCAATTAAGCTGCATAGAACTAAACATCAAATTTTCACACCAATTCAAAGCTATGATGCACAACAATTGGTTGATTGAACATTTTGATTTTTGACTGCGGATGAGCTGGGAAGGCCCTTTAATAGTCTTGAAATGCATTCAAAGTGCTCAACAAATTTAAAAACGCTCAAAGAACATATCAGCCTAAAGAACTCCTAGGCAAAGAAGCAAGTGGCATTCACTTAGTCTGGTTCTACTTTCACCTGTTGGGGAGAAGCTGACAGAACTAACTCTAAGCTCAGGTCTGTCTCTTCGTAGACTGAGATCTCCTTTCCGAACGCCGGGCAGGCCAGCCTCCGTCACATCCCTAGTTTCAATCTCATCTATATTCCCCGCTTCTGTCATTTTACGCTTGTCTAGGAATTCCTGTTAACCAATAAGAATATTGGTCTATATGAGCTGCCTTCCTGTCTTGTGTCTATGTTAGTTATTCCACAAAGCCGAAAGACATAATCACCATTGATTAATGAATATGGTAATCAACGGTGTCCAGTTTGTATTGGCGACTGGCTTGTCTTATCAATTGACTATTAATAATATAAGACTAACAATAGACTGTTAATACATAATATTGACTATTAATAATTATAATTGACTAGTAATTAATATGTCATGTCACTTATATTTTCACTTATAAGTGAAATATTATAATTGATATTTCACCTTTACTATAATAAGAGCCATATCCAAGTAACATGCTTCAGACATGGAGTTGGATGTTTGAAAAAAAGCGTGTTGGATCACAGGATTGTTTGATGATACAAATTTTGATACAGATTCGAACTCCCAATGATTGGCTCGGTAGACCAAAACGCTAACCACTGCGCCAATCATTCCCTTCCATCTTTGTATATTTTAGAATAATTGTGCACATACTTATTCTCTCCGCTTTATTGGCAATCATTACAATCTCTCAAATCACACCAGACCGCCAGGGTACTAGTATAATATAATTTTAATTAAAAAATAAAATTGCAACAGCTTTTACACAGATATAACTTCATAAATTAGCCACTTGTAGTGTAACTTAAAGGAATATGCACGGTGAGTTATTTTCTGAGTGTGAAAGGCTGAGACCAGCAACGTATGGCAGATACAGTCGAACCTCTACCTACGATCGCACAACATAAGATGTAATATTCAATTAAAGACTGGAATCTACACGGAAGGTTCTTTATAGATACGATATTCACAGTTTGTCAAAGAGATTGAATGTTAAAAACTGGAGGGCAAAATTCAAAAAGAAACAGTCAAAAATATACATAAGTTAGGATTACACCACCTCTACATCTCCTCTACTACCAAGCTTGGACCAATACTCAATAGCCATCCCAATACCAAGGTTTCCAATACCCTCTCCTTTGTGTTCCAATACTCAACATCAATATCCAATAGTCAACATCGATATCCAATCCTCAAAATCAATATCCAATAGTCAACATCAAGATCCAATAGTCAAAATCAACATCCAATAGTCAACATCAACATCCAATAGTCAACATCAACATCCAATAGTCAACACCAATATTCAATACTCAACATCAATATCCAATAGTCAACATCAACATCCAATAGTCAACATCAATATTCAATACTCAACATCAATATCCAATACTCAACATCAATATCCAATAGTCAACATCAACATCCAATAGTCAACATCAATATTCAATACTCAACATCAATATCCAATACTCAACATCAATATCCAATAGTCAACATCAATATCCAATGCTCAACATCAATATCGAATACTCAACTTCAATATCCAATACTCAACATCAATATACAATACTCAACATCGATATCCAATACTCAACATCGATATCCAATACTCAACATCGATATCCAATACTCAACATCGATATCCAATACTCAACATCAATATCCAACACTCAATATCAATATCCAATACTAAAGCCGACAATATCCAGGTTCCATAGAAAACTAAATATATGTGTAGAGGTTCACCCTCCATGTATGAAAGCTGTGCAAGTAGTAAGTAGAACTACAGACCATGACACCGTCCATTGAGAGATTCTGTGTTATCTTGAAACGCTTGACTAGAGTCTGCTCAAGAATAGAATAGATGCAGATGTATGGACTCTGCCCTGCTGCCAATATGCACTTTCCGTCAGCTGAATATGACAGGCATGTGAAAGTGCTACAAAAGAATGTTAAAAGATTACAACACAATGTAAACTCAGAACATGGTAAGACAACTCCAAAAAAACAAGTACTACAACCTTTATATCTCCACCTGAGGCCCAAAGAAGACTGAATATCTAAAAGTTAACTGATTTATCTGAGTGTTACCCATCGTATTGTCAGAAATTCATTCTGCAAACTCTTGCTCATTTATTCTTATCAACAATACAAATATAGCAAATAGAAGATGTTTTAAGAGACGTCAGCAGTAATCAGACATCATTCAGGAGAAAGCAACTTCACTACCAATAATAACCTAAATTGGCGCCTCAACAATTCAAGCTATCGCTGAGGTCATGTGTTCAGTACAGTTACATGGAGTGAAGTTACTCTCTTGACATATTTGTTTTTTTTTTCAAAACCAGCCATAAATAATGAGAGAGACAGGCAGCCAATTGGTAAGTATTTTTTCTGAGCGTTTTAACTGCGATCGGGTTTTGTTGATTTTAATCTCGAAACATCCTGGCAGTCAGATCACCTCAAGCATCAACAATTGCGAATTATGGAAAATAATGATGCTTTCTGATAAAATCTACTAAAATTTTATCAAAAGATCATCTTTACCTCAAAACATGGTAAATACATTTAGAGGACATACTTGCTAGCAGACGCCTTTTTAGCGCTGACAGCTTCCCCAGCCTTCCTCACATAGCCGAGGTCAGCGCGTGCCTCTATGGAACCGAGCTGGGAGGCTGTCTCCACACTGTAGAACACTATAGCTGCCCTAAGTGTGCTCACCGCTACCTCCTTGCCATCAGGGCGACAAGCGACAGCCATTCCTATCATAAAGTATCAAAATATACCCAGGTTAAATAATCCAGACTTGACTTGAAATATCATTGAGGTTCAAGGTTGTGTCAACCATTTACATTTCCAAAACAGGAAATAACCATCAACTATACAACTCACCATCACTACTCAACTGTACTGTTTCCTTGTGTCCCTTCTTATCAAATATGTCCCATATTTTCAGCGTACTATCCCAGGATGCACTTAATAAGATAGCTGCAATTGGACTGAAAGCCAGAGATGGTATAGGAGCCTCGTGACCAGATAAAACCTGTGAAAATACAGAAAATTTTAAACAGATTATGTTCTTAAGATTTTGGCAGCAGTGCTGTTAGCTTTTTTACTTACAGAAGGGTTATTGAGGCTAAATTGAGCCATTAGGCATGGCAACATCAATCCTAGAGATGGTTACAACAGCACGCAGACAAAAAAGACAAGCGCCTGCCTCCAAACATCAAGTTAAAGCAAATAAATGAATTAAGCACCTGCCTCCTAACATCAAGTTAAGGCAGACAAATGACTCAAGCACCTGCCTCTCAACATCAAGTTCATGCCATATTAAATTACACATTAGTACACTCACTTCCAAAAGCTTGCCTGTCTGCATAGACCAGACAAATATATCGAAAACATCTTGACCACCTGCGCAGACCAACTCTCCGCTGGGATCAACTGCTAAACAACCAAACTGCACCTGTCGTGGAGAAGTGAAGGTTCTGAAATTCCGATACCTGCAACAAGCCTGTCAATATGACTGGGTGTACTCATAAATTATGCCATGAGTTTGATATAAAAAACCAACTTCCTTAGTTTATCTGCTTTCTGTAGCATCAGGCTGCACCATGACAACCTGCCTAAACTGTCAGAAAATCAGTAGAGACCATAGTAATATTAAGGCCCTTCCAAGGAGTGGTGAGGCTGTTAGCTGTCTGACAGGCACAAATTTTTTATCCAAGATTCATGGAACAAATATCTAAATTGTCGCAGGCTACACAAAGCTTGCAGCGTCTGCTCTGCACTTGATAATGGACAGTTAGCTTACTCTGTAACACACAAACATAAACAGTATGGGTATCAGGCGCTAACAAAGGCTTTCGCTGTGACACAAACAAACAGTATGGGTATCAGGAGCTAACAAAGGCCTTCGCTGTAACACACAAACATAAACAGTATGGGTATCAGGAGCTAACAAAGGCCTTTGCTGTAGTCACCTGTGCAGATCAAAGGCTCTGACTGTACCGTCAAGTGATGACGTTACTATCACCTTTCCATTCTGCGTAAAAGTAACTCCACTGATACCACCGGAATGCTCGGTAAATGTTACAAAACAGAAGCCATTGCTTGTGTTCCACACTTTCACCTGAAAGCAGAAAAGATGTTTTGGTCTCAAGGTAACTTTAGCCTGAGATACTATCAATAACCGCAAAAAGCAATAGAGCTCTAACTAAACAACAAAACAGTCTAAATGAGGCAATAGATAGAACCTGGCAATCTGAAGGTATGAAACTGAAAGTTGGTGAGAGAGCTCAAGAGCACCCGCTGACATGTGTGAAACATTTAGAGTAAAGGAATAAGGGCTATGACAGTCACACCCATTTACTATGAACCGCAGAAATCACCACCCCTAGTATCTGTTGTGTAAACACATGTTTATAGTAAAACCATCTCATCGTTGCAGTTTCTAACCAATAGGCATCTGCTTTAGTGTCTAGCTAACTACGCAAAACAAGAGCATCGTAACTCTAACACAGGCTAGCCTAACATCCATGGTGGACATCATGAGAGAAAAAGGTCTAAGATAGCTGGAACATATGCACGGGATGGGTCATGAGCAATCGCCAAGACAACTATTATATTCACAACACTACAAAGGTAACAGAAATCAGGACAGACCCAGACTTAGATACAAATATGTAGCAAAGTGAAGTGAATTAGACACAAACAGATAAAAAGAGAAGGCAGACGACTGAGCGGCATGGAAGTCAGTAATGAAGCTTAAACCATAAGACAGTCATGGTAGATATGACCAACAATAGCCATAGCTATTGTTGGACAACACAATTTCGCTCTAGGATGCATAATGTTGAAAAACGTATTGACCAATGAGAGTGTAACATGGCGAGGTGATGCCCTGATATCCATGCTGAATTTTCAAATAGTTTATCATTTTCAAAACATTGTCAATTTTAAAGTGATATGTTAAATTTTTTAAATTGAAAGGCTGTGAGCTAACGACAATACATGACAAATGGCAGTGTACTTGAAGAAAACTAGTTTTCATTTTTTTCAATTCTTCGTTTTTTTCAGCTGATCATGAATAAGCGAGTCACTACACCACCGCACTATAACTGCTTCATAAGCACACAGGCTATGCCAGTGCTGACTCTTGACTGTATGTAACCATGACTTCTCAAGCCAGATTACACCCATATATATATTATAGTGCTAGTATAGCCAACATAGATAGCAACTGTGGTAAGTACCAACTAATTCTAAAAACTAAAATACATACTTGGAGTTGTTGCACCTATCAGATGCAGAATTTCTTCTTAATTAAATTCATGAATTGATTTGCTCAGAAACTGATACTTTGAGGAAAGAGGCAAGAATGAAACATGATAACTCGGTGCAAAGTACCTTCAGACGAATAAGTTCAGAGTTAGTACCATCTACTTCCATGTGTCTGTTTGAACATTTGACATCTGACAATGATATCCCATAATGCTCCACATAGCTAATGATATCCCATAATGCTCCACATAGCTAATGATATCCCATAATGCTCCACATAGCTAATGATATCCCATAATGCTCCACATAGCTAATGATATCCCATAATGCTCCACATAGCTAATGATATCCCATAATGCTCCACATAGCTAATGATATCCCATAATGCTCCACATAGCTAATGATATCCCATAATGCTCCACATAGCTAATGATATCCCATAATGCTCCACATAGCTAATGATATCCCATAATGCTCCACATAGCTAATGATATCCCATAATGCTCCACATAGCTAATGATATCCCATAATGCTCCACATAGCTAATGATATCCCATAATGCTCCACATAGCTAATGATATCCCATAATGCTCCACATAGCTAATGATATCCCATAATGCTCCACATAGCTAATGATATCCCATAATGCTCCACATAGCTAATGATATCCCATAATGCTCCACATAGCTAATGATTGGCTATCGGCTCAGGAAGCTGAGGATTTTAACGAATTACAGGATTCTAACGGCACTTGTAAGTTGGTCAAGATTCTTTATAGTGAGTCGAAGGCAGTTGAGTTGTGACTAAGTTATACCTATCAACTTGTTATGAATGTTACAGCTGCAACGACGTATTCACAACTGATATAACTACATCTAAGAATTGATAAAACAATAATACTTAACGCTCCACAACTCATACATGCAATGGTTGCGTTATTACCTATTTAGTAGAGACACAAATGTTTACTTATACGCACTCTGTCAACACAAGAAACATGGTCTAACCTTGTGATCATCTCCCCCTGTAACGAGATACTGTCCATCGGGAGAATAGCTCACACAGGACATGACATTGAAGTGACCTTGCTGCTTCATGACGTAGGTCTCGCTTTGCCACTCCCAAACAATGAGCTGCCCGGTTTGACTGCAGCCAAAGGCGAGCCAATCGCCAGTCGCGTTGAAGCGTATCGAGTTGATCGGCTGGTCACCCAGGCTAAAGAGAAAATAGAGAGATAAGAAACATACTCTTTGTAGGCTATACTTAGAGACCAAGGTGTTTCCTAATGATGAAATAGTGTAAGGAGGCATCAGTAGGACGGAGAGCAGACAAGTCTGACAGTATCTGATGCCTATAGCAGCATCTTTATTAAAAAAGTTATTTCAGTTGCAAAAACTTGTATAACTTCTGCCTATTTAGCCCGTTGAGTGGAAACATCAATTTTGGAAGCGAAAAGGCAGACGCGTAAGTCGATTTATAGCCATTTCAAAATAAGAATAGCAACTTGAACAAGTCTAACAACTCGAACCATCCAGTTGACCTATATTCGTTACACTATTTATCAGCTTAATGTCTTATTTTAGCATTTTGTATAATTATTATTATTTGTATTATTGTAGTGCTGTTTTCTTGATAGCAGTAGTTAGTCGTCGTTTTGACGTTTATACAAAAAAGTGTTTCCTATTCGCTGGTCTAATTTTCTGTCTTTGTGTCATGGCAACAGTAGACATGTACAGTTCTTTTTTCTGAATATAATATGGCTACCTAGATGGTTGGAAATCCAAAATGAAACCAAAAGTACTAATTGTTGTAAAGCATTCATTCAGTTTGGTCTAGGTTTATTCCCAAACATAACTGTGAGTTACACAGTAATAATTGTCAGCTGTTGCTTCTCCTTAGGTATAGCTGAGGAGTTACAGCCTCAGAACCTAAGCAATGTAGCCTCCATGACTCTTAAGGTCCAAACACACTAGGCGATTTTATCGCGCTCGTGTCATGAAGAGCTCGGAGATATCACTGGCGTATGCCTAAACACACTTGAGCGATTCACCAGCAAACCATAATGCGGGCACACTCACAAACTGCCAATAAAATTCCGTATCATTAGTTTTTTCTGAGTTGTTAATAAATTTAAGTCAATATGATGCCGTCTCGGCAACGACGTAAACAACTTCCACTTTTGTTGTTAAGCCTATCTCACTTTCATGGATTGTTCACTACAAGAAGACATAAGAAAAAAAGCAATTATTGTATTTTTAAGTAATATTTTGCGATTTTTGTATATAGTTTACGTTAGAGTAGTTTTTTATTTTTAATATAATAAATATTTACTATACTCAAAATGGTCAACCTGCACAACGATTGACTCCAAATGTTGGTTTTCAACTGGGTTTCTTTGTAATTTTTGTGTGTTGTGTCGTACAGGACTGGATGTACTCTTATTAAATTTATGAACAATTCGGTGTTCGTTTTGATGATGTTCGATCATAACAAAATAGCAAAATGTTGCAGTGAACATCGATACGAAAAAATTCCCAGACATAGAATTACATTCTGGGAAAAAACCAACCAATCAAAATGCATCTCGCGCGATAAAGTTGTAATAGAGAATGTCTAGCGTTATCGCTTCGCATGAGGTCGCTGAGCAAGTTCTAGAGCAGATTAGCGTCACGCAGCGCGATATCAATTGCCTAGTGTGTTTGCACCTTTACTGCTATATACAAGCACCAACTTATTTTAGAGTAATGCTACCCACAAGCTCTAGCTTTGATACTAATAAACAAGACAAGTTGGCAAGATGAATCCAAGGAAAATATCTACAGAAACTAAAAAGGGATAATGAATGAAGAAGATTCACCAGTTTGAACGATTATGGAATCATCGGTGAAAAGTTTTGCGGAAGTAAAATTGGCTTAGCAGGTTGAAAAAACTTATAGCAGAGTAAACAATAGCGATAAACATAAACAATAACATTAAATATACAGGAATAGATTAATTATTAAATTCTTCTATTAATAGTGTCGCTATAATGAGAGTGGGAGCTGAACCTTTATTGGTGTTGGCAGGGGATGTTTATGACTGCTTCAGGGAATTGGTGCCAGTGATCAATAATGGACATACAAACCGAATTTTATTGTATGACAGGTGTAACCTATTGGATTATGATTGTGATACTGGGTACGAGAAGGTGACATATGTTATCTGCACAGTCAAAGACTGGGGTGAGACTCCTCTGTGTGTTCCTTATCGAGTAATCCTACATCTTCAACGGCTGTGACAGCTGTGAAGTTCTCTATTCCATAATCTTTATATATCGCAAATATTATTTCAAGTACTGTTATATTAAAATAAATATGATTAAATATTAATGATATATTAACTCGTTCACTACCAAATTAATTTATTTACTGAAACATCATTACAAACTTGATAAACCTAATAGTTTGACAGGGGTATAAATTGTTATGGCTTTTGAGCCAAATGGTCAATGCAAAATATTTTGATACCGAATTTATCAGCATAAAACTTTACATCAGCTGATGCCATAAAAATGCCACGAACGTGGTGCAGAATGAGCTCAAACATTTTCTCAGCTATTTTCGTTGCTACTGTGACCATGGCGGAGTCGGACAAGTTATCAATAATACTACAGCTTACAGCATTATTACAACAAAAAATAAAATAATCACTCGCAGTAGCACTACTGTTCAATAACAATCGCTGAAAGCCCATATATTTAAAACCAGAGAAGCATTGATAGCTTAAATGTGTCTGGCATGATCGGTCTTTGCTAAGAAATGGCAATAAAAAATTAAGTTTTTTGAAAAGTGAAACTACACTCAGAATGGGTTGTAAACATATTTTCTATTGGCTCAACGCATGCAGATAATTGTTTCCTTCAGTTTAAGATCAGATACGATAGACTAGTTAGTTAACTACTCACTTATCAGAATCATTTTGTACGATGCCGACTAAAGCCCTATTAAGCGGCTCGTGGTACGCTCGGGTTAAGCATCTGCACACTATTTGACAAAAGTCAACAATTTCTCTTCAAAAATATTGTAGTGTAAACATCGTGCTAGAATTCTTATGCCAGGTAAGCTAGCTGATCGCCATCTACTCTGTCTTGCATCAGCGACTTTGAATCGCCATTGCCGAATTTAAGAGTTGTCCAACCAGACATCTTGATACAACCCTCCCTGGATTGAAGGATTTTACTAGCTAAGATAATTTCGCGACTTTGCGTTATTTTATTTGTATATAAAAAAGGAAAAGGTGTGAGTATTTCAGCAGTTAGTTGGGGTAAAGGATTCGTATAGTTATATGCAGAGCTATTAAATATCAAAAAGGAAAGAGTTGTCTCACCAATGTTCAGGGGCACACAATTGTACATAATCCTTCTGGCTAGAAGTTTGACACAGCAGCAAGTATTCCAATATTAAGGAACATGATAGACTCTGCTCATAGATTTCTCAATAACATATACGATCAAGCGTTGCCTTTCATCACCTTTATGTACAAATATTTAAAGTTTGTTGAAAAAAGAAATAAAGCAAAATGACAAAGAAAGGCTGTACCTGAGAGAGTTGATGTGGGTGAAGCCAGGCATCTCATGTACAAAGAATGTCCCATCATTGAGACCGGTAACAAGAACTCCACTGGCCTTATGAAAGTCAACGGCGGTCACCAGAGAGTAAACTCCAGCAGTTTGGCTACAACATAGCGACTCGTGTCACCAACACTGACTTATGCTCCTATAAATGAAAAGAATATGGAGTGTATGGTAGTCTGACTCACTACTCCTCTGGGCGGTCGGCAATCGCCTGCTTCAAGGAATACACTGTGTCTTTTCTGTATCTCAATTTGTCTTCCGGGTCTATTGTTGCGCCTGCAAGATGGCGCACAGACTAATATTAATCCAACTTTTCAGTAAAAAACAAAAACAAACAAGAATAATCCTAGTGTGGTTGCACTGAATAGTGCAACACATTCAGTGCAAGACAACTTCAGCAATTATTTCATTCATTAGTTTTAATCGATGAAATAACTTTAAAGGTTGACTTGCAACAAAATTCACATTACAGTTATTTGGTATCAAAAGATTCACCATGTCTTACTCTGTTGTGTTGTAGGTGCCAAATACGTGGAAATGTGATTACAAGCTCTTAAAAGCTCAAAAATGAACAGTTAATCGCCGCCATCACAAAACTGCCGTAGATTAGAATCTCTTTCCAAAATGTCTCAAATGGGACGTAGTTGTACAAGATGGCTTCTGTTTACACTTTCACGCAACCTCATTCGTCCAAATACTTTCACAAATATACATCACGCATTCAATAAAACCGCGTCTATTGTTCTTACTCGTCTATTTCATCATCATTGTAATGCTGTCACTTTTAGCACTGATATCTCAAAACCTACTGTAAAAATTCGTTTGATTTTTTAACCTTAGCTCGAAGGAGAATATAATTAATATGCATGAAATGGCAATTTTCGCGAAATTTAACTCCGCGAATAAATTCATCCTGTAGGGTAATCGCCTTTTCCTTCTTATGGAAAACAACATATTGAATGGAAAAAATTAGAAAATAAACACTACTTGAAATATCTAATTGTGTACTTGACCCCATCTGTAGAGAAAGCTACTCTTCTATGTATTGGTGTTTTGCAAATAAATTTTTTAATAAAGCTAAGTTTTACTCTAAAAATAAACCTACTTCAACAATACTGCTGGTATTTACCGTTGACTTACTTTGAGAAGTCTTTGGAGTGAGTTCAGAGAGATCATGGTTGCACACCCAATAGCAGATGGTTCTGTCTTGTGCTATGGATACCATCTAGTTTTATGTCAAAGAATAAACAGCTCCAAAACGTTTCAATGAGATCCGCTAGCTGGACTCAATAAATTAAATTCCTCTGGGTTCTTTTGAAATCCTTATATATACATATATACCCCTCCAAATGTGGCGTAAAAATATTTGCGGTTGACCGAAGGTACGCAATTAGCAATCATTGAAGACTGCACATATCCAGAAACCTGGAATTATCCTCTCTATCCTATCTAACTTTCTAAGAGTATATTCAAGAACAGACTTCCTTGCTTATATAAACTTTGCAAGCATGTTATAACAATCCTAATGGCATAGAGATAGTAATGGTTACTATAGCATCACAGTCATGAAATGATGAGTTAAAGGTGATTCACATCAAATTATAAAGAATTTATTAGAAAGTATAGGCATTTTTATGCTGTAAAAATGACATGCTCCAGGTGAGGCTCGAACTCACAGCCTCTGCATCTCATACTGTTTATAAGTACAGCGCGCTAACCGATTGCGCCACTGGAGCTTCTGGCTATAGCTTCATGTGACACCAATTTACGCCAGAAACACTCATGTCGAATATTCGGAATTTTTTATCAAGAAGTATAGATAATATTTTATCATTTGAGGGTTTCGTTTGTTTTTTAGGTGATCTGGCAGCCAAGATGTTTTTTTAAGATCAAAATTTATAAAAACGGTAGTCGGCTAAAACACTCAGAAGAAAAAGACGTGCCTAGACTTCCCAAAATTGGCTTCAGTAGCCTGTTCATATTGTTTATGAGTGATAAGTACAAAATCTTTTTGGGAACTCGTATTTTTACTCAGCATTTAGAGAAAAAATGGGACAATTTCTAACCAATCGACCTTTAAATTATTTGAAACGCCTATGAAATGTATCTGAGGCTGTATTTGAAGATTTATTCCAACAAACTAGAACAAATACAAAATAAAATCTATGTCTATAGAAACATGTAACGCTGCAACATGAATGCATTAGCCGATTTCATAACAAGAAGAACAAACAGGAAACAGCTACTGACATCATTTTTGGAGATGTCTTTTTGTTTCTCCAATTCTAATCTTGAACCATCCTGGCAGTCAGATCACCTCAGACAATAAACAAAATCTCAAATGATACAAAAGTATCTAAGTTTTCTGACAAAATATTTTTAAATTTAAATATGATTATCAAATCGGACTACCAACGCAGCTGATGATGATGTGAGAGTGTAAGGTAATGTAAAGGATACATCAAGGCTGTTTTTGAGGAAAAAGCTGCCGACAATGGCGTCCTTATGACCCCCAGCTGTGTAGACAACGAGCTCAGTTAACTTCTCAGCAGCGTATATATGAGTGTTCATGTCCTTTGATCCAACACACAGCACTCTACAATTGGGCAGCTAATTGGGCAAAACTTCAAATAAAAATGCTATGACGGATGTTACCACTCTAATAGACAAACCGAAGATCTAAAAAAAAATCTTAGAGGGTAAGACTAATTAGAACAGGAAGGCAGAGAACTCTATGTTAATACTAACTAATATTGCCTAGTTTAAATCTAGTAAAATACTAGGGGAATGCCCAGCATTGCAAGAGAGGAGCAATTAAAAGGCAGCTTATAGGTAAACAGTGGCAAGTAATGTAGTTGCCATTGGCCACTTCTTTACCCACTGAATTTGAGTAATTTAAGCTAGTAACTTGAGCTAGTCTAAATCTTTACTATAATAAAAACCATGTCCATCAGTCTGAAGCCAGCTTCTACGTATAATCGTTATGTTACGCGTCGTGATCTCTCATGCAATCATGATCTTCACGCGCACTAGTGGTAACAACTAGTATTTTCTTAATATATTAATTAATATAATTAATACTAGTGTAATTATTATACAGCCAAATCTTTACCTACAATTGTCTTCACACAAACTAAGTAAAATTTCTAAAATAATTTACCTTTACGCAGACAAGAATTATCCACATACAATGTTCAAGGTTTCTCCAAGCCTCGCAGCTTCATAAGAGAAAATTAACATAGAAACATTCAAATATAAAAATAATAAAAAATGGACCAGTTTAGTTATATTAAACATCAACTAGTTTAAGATATAGTTATGGCTCCCACCTCTGCCACCGCCTCTATCTCTGAACCTACACAATGCAGAGCCTATAGTTGTGTTCCCTTGTCTCTAATGTACAGTAACTATCAAATCTCTTTTTAGTGAATACCATTTTATCAAATTAGCGTTTACATACATTGTAGTATTTTTAATGTTTAGATAATATATTTATTTTATTTCTGTGTGTAACTACCAGCAGTGTTTATTAAGGTGCTGTCATTGGTTTTTGGACTATGGAACAAATTACACTAATTTAATAACATTTTTACTCCGACATATGATAGCTTTAACATAGAAAGAAAATTGAAAGCAAATTAACTTTGTCATTAGAGGTTAAACCATGTCATCAGATCATTCAAAAAAAAAATTTAAATCTCAATGTTTATGCTTTATAATGAGAATTGAGACAAGACTGTCCACTGACAAACTCCAAGCAGCCCAAGTAGAATATTTGCTGTTTTATCTATTATGTGGGTATATCAACCGCACCAACCTGGAATCAGAAGTCCAGTCAATGCTGACGACCTCATCGTACGGGCCGTAGAAGGTACGGAGAAGGACGAATGGATTGAATGTCTTGGAATATCCTGGCGACTGAAAAAGCATCACTTTGTTGCCCTTCGTTACCGCAAACTTGCTACAAAAGATTTTATTGAACTATAGTGTTTTTATGTTTTGGAATAATTGGTCTTTGATGTGCTTTTTAGGGTTTTTCGATTACTGCTCTCCAAAAGATGTTTATTCAATCTTTAGAAATAAATAAACATCTTTAAAAAACAAATATAAATAAAGGTTTCCTCTAGAAAGCTTATACAATGTTTGACATTTGTCACTCTGGTTAGCCCAAGTCTAATGATCAGCATCACGTTGAAAGTTACACTTCTTTGACACAGAATTGAAAATTGGATCTCTGTAAAAAAAACTGTGTCATCCCAACAGCCACACTGTGCGCAAGACTATCAAATTAAGTAACTTACTTTATCAAGTTAAGTATTGCCGCACTTATAGCATACACATCAGTATGGATATCTGAAGTTATCATTTTAGTTACTAAAAGATTACAAGCATTTAAAAAGATTATGAAATTACTAAAATATTACAAGATTACTGAACATTTGATTGTGATTACTGAACATTTGATTGTGACTACTGAACATTTGATTGTGACTACTGAACATTTGATTGTGAATACTGAACATTTGATTGTGATTACTGAACATTTGATTGTGATTACTGAACATTTGATTGTGATTACTGAACATTTGATTGTGACTACTGAACATTTGATTGTGACTACTGAACATTTGATTGTGATTACTGAACATTTGATTGTGATTACTGAACATTTGATTGTGACTACTGAACATTTGATTGTGACTACTGAACATTTGATTGTGACTACTGAACATTTGATTGTGATTACTGAACATTTGATTGTGACTACTGAACATTTGATTGTGACTACTGAACATTTGATTGTGAATACTGAACATTTGATTGTGATTACTGAACATTTGATTGTGATTACTGAACATTTGATTGTGATTACTGAACATTTGATTGTGACTACTGAACATTTGATTGTGACTACTGAACATTTGATTGTGAATACTGAACATTTGATTGTGATTACTGAACATTTGATTGTGACTACTGAACATTTGATTGTGATTACTGAACATTTGATTGTGACTACTGAACATTTGATTGTGACTACTGAACATTTGATTGTGACTACTGAACATTTGATTGTGATTACTGAACATTTGATTGTGAATACTGAACATTTGATTGTGATTACTGAACATTTGATTGTGATTACTGAACATTTGATTGTGACTACTGAACATTTGATTGTGACTACTGAACATTTGATTGTGACTACTGAACATTTGATTGTGATTACTGAACATTTGATTGTGATTACTGAACATTTGATTGTGACTACTGAACATTTGATTGTGACTACTGAACATTTGATTGTGATTACTGAACGTTTGATTGTGATCTAGTTCTGTCGATTTTAATATATAATTTATAATATAATTTATTGTCTACTGCTTGATTTGATTGCCTCAGCGTTTCACACAATGTGAATGCCATTGGGTAATATCACCATCCCTCCAAGTTTATAACCTTGGTCTTTAAAAATATCAGCTAAGTTCATCTCCCCCAACTTTTCTTTAAAACTACAGATTAAATTCTCTACAATTTATGAACAAAATGTTAAAGCGAATTACTATTAATCAAACACATAATAATGAACATCCACCGATTACCAAGCAATACTTATTGAGGATTTGCACATAACTGCTTGAGTTGTGTCAAAGAATTAAAAATGTATAGTTTATGGTGTTAGTGTCATAGGAGCTAAATAAGAAATAGGAGGGCAAGCGCTACAGCTACAGCTACAGCTAATATGAGTGCCTAACCAGACTTTCTATTAGTAAATTACTGTATTTGGAAGACTACTCGTCACTAATAAGCAAACAATAGTGAAGACAAAAACAATCATTGATTGATCTTCAGACATTCAAAGATACATTTACATACATGTACACATCTTCTGTACACATGCATGTACACATACATTTCTATATGTAAATATGAGTGTAGAAATCGTTGGAATAGTTAAAACGTTGAATGAAGGAAGGCGTTGAAACACAATACATCGTCAACTGTTGGATTAATACAGTAGACCCTCCAACTACATAAATAATTCATTCTGGGAACATTCACATCAGGGCTTTTACATCACATGAACAGTAAAATTCATGTAAATTGCCTAATCCATTCCAAAATCATCCCCAACTCCTCTCTTTGACCCTTTAACTAGGAATGAGTAAACTCAACTATTTAAATTAGTAACTGTACACTAAAGGCGTGGTCACACGAGCACCGAACCGACTTACATGTAGGTTTGGAGGTTGTTTTACTTTGGTTCGGCTAAGCCACATGTCACACGGCATCCGAAGTCACTTTGCTTCCTAGATACCATACGTATGGAGACAGGACACTGTTTCATTGGTAGTTGTTATGTATTTGAGCTAAACGTTTCTATTGTAAGCAAAAAACTTTGAGGAACAATTATTAATTATAATTACGCAGCAGATTTATCAGAAGATCGTTCAGCTGCTCAAAATAAATCACTCGATACAAAGATTTTGCCGACCCTTCCCATCAACATAATTATATTTTTTATTAACATATGGATGTTTTTCTATGCTGAGTACATAACAAAGAAAAACAGTCTTTATCATAGTACTGTGGTTTTACATAAATAAATCAGTCAACGATACTTCATCAGGATGAGTATGACACATTACTTATATTCTACACGAAAGAAAACTACAGCCATTAGCTTACATTTATGCAAAACTTAAGTGCAACATCTTACATTTATGCAACACAATGCCAAGTCCGGGTGAGCCTTGTCGTAAATTGTTTCATGTTGATTATTTAACGAAATGACGAAAGCATCGTCCCATTTCTTTTTTAACTTTGCTCACTCGCACTTAAGAAAAAATTTGATGGGTGCTCGCTAAAATTTTAACCAGCCAATAAGAGCAAGGGTTCGGCCAGAAATTTCGAGCATGACCGAAATGGTTCGTTTCGACCAGAAATGTCTTTGGCCGAACAGTTTACAACTGACAGCTACGTCGTTTTGCGTCATTTAGTTCATTTCGGCTCTCATGTAACCACCCCTTAACAGTTGCTATAACGTTAAATCCCTATAATGTAAACGTTCTCGGAAAGGCTTATATGTGTTGTTGGAAGGTCTACCGTATTGGAGATGGCGGATCTTTCTATTCAACCATTTGAATGTTCATTGATACAAGCGCTGAAACAAGCAACTCACATATCAGAAATGTCAGCCTGTGATGTATTACATCACTTCCTATCTTACATAGCCCCACCATTACATTGTTGAATTTGTTGAACTCAAATTCACCAAAAACTATCTCACGTTTTGAGTCTCTTTTGCAGTTGGTCGATTCAACAATGACTGTCTTATGGTTTAGGCTTCATCACTGACTTTCATGCAGCTCTGATTTCCTCTTTCTCTCGCTATTTGTGTCTAGTTTTCTCAATTTCATGATACTTTTAGCTACACGTTTTGAGTATTCATTATACTCCATTATTAATACCGATGAACACCTTTTACTGCTGAAGGAAGCCTAGCATTCATTTGAGACTGACATCGCAAGACAAGGGCATCTTGGTGAGAAGAGTAGAGGAAATATGTCAACTTTCATACCTTGCATCTGGGCTAAAACTGGCAGCATGTACGGGCTGGGAGAAGTGGTATTGGCTGATAACTGTCTTGTTTGTCAATGAGCAGAGATAACCTTCTCCCTCTGCCAAAAGTTAAGGAGGTAACATAAGGTCTGTTATGAACAGCGTTATCCTATGCTATTTTAACGCAGTTCCATCTACGTCAAACGGATAACTTATTAGTGTAATATAAAAAACCAAGAGCTAAATCATGAGTCGTTAATTCAAACAGGAAGGATTCATATAATATAGCTAATCATCAGGATTCATAGTCAGAGACAGTAAATAGCTTTTGCCTGACTATACATACCTCATGTGTATACAATGCGTATATTTCGTAAATGTAATGCATGTATGCGTGTACATAAAGTGTATATGACGTGTATAAAACTATATATAACGTTTATATGTATGAAGTGTAAATGATGTGTGTATAAAGTGTATATGATGTGTATATAAAGTGTACATTATATGTATATGAAGGTTATATAGGTGTGAGGATATCTATAGGAGAATATAGATATCCTCACACATTCTAATTCACCGCGGTTACATAATGGCGGCGATTAACTGTTCGTTTTTGAGCTTTTAAGAGCTTGTAATCACGTTTCCACATATTTTGCACCTACAACGCAGCAGAGTAAGACATGGTGAATCTCTTCATACCAAATAACTGTAATGTGAATTTTGTTGCGAGTCAACCTTTAAGAGGTGTCATTAGAAATTACTATCATTAATCGTCATTCATATTAAACTGTTGATTGCATTAGAAATTATTGTAGAATATGATGTGACTGATGAATAAAGTTAAAAAGTAAACCACATGCGAATTTGATTACATAGAAGTGGTCTGGGCAATGCCGGTATTTCTGATAGTACAGGGAGCCCTCAAGTTACCATGTCCCTGTTATACGATTTTTTCGCCTTACGGGGTAGAACATGGTGATTATTTTTTCCCCACCATACAAATCCTATTTCCCCATTAGAATTCAACAAAAATTTCGCTCTAAATTCAAATTTGGCTGTCAGTGTGCTTAATACATCCAAAACAAAGATGACGGTATGCTGTTCGGCAAACAAAAACCTTTTACTGCCTGAAAGAGATACAATGACCGATGCAATGATACTCGTGTGAAAAACGGCAATTTTTTTCTTTAAAACCAGTAGCAAAGTTGGAGTTGCGATCCCTTCGAACAGAGGGTCAGGGATCAGACAGCTTTCCTTTTTCTGCTAAAAAAACTCTACTTTACTACGAGAACAGCATCACTCGGGCTTTTTTGTAGAATTAGGTTGAAAAAGCTTTTAATGGGGTCAGCTAAAAGTTATAGTGAAAAAGAGCCAGAAACCGATGGGTGATAAAACTTTAGCGATGAAAAGTTGAAGTTCAGTAAAATAATTAAAAATACAGACTAAAACTTAGCTTCAAGTCTGTGTTTAGTAAGTAATTCATTTAAGGTAAATTCAACGTTTATGTTATAAATCTGTCTCGAAAATAAGAACTCCCTACAGTACATACTGCACGTAGTACATTGTAATGTTACATTTTAATTGCAGATCATAACTAATAAATACACTTAAGATACTGTAGGTAACTATAGTTATCAAAGTTACCATACTACTTAGCTACTAATTTTTAATATGTAGGCCTATAGTACCTATAAAACTATATAATATGTAGGCCTATAGTACCTATAAAACCTATAATATGTAGGCCTATAGTACCTATAAAACCTATAATATGTAGGCCTATAGTACCTAAAAAACCTATAATATGTAGGCCTATAGTACCTATAAAACCTATAATATGTAGGCCTATAGTACCTATAAAACCTATAATATGTAGGCCTATAGTACCTATAAAACCTATAATATGTAGGCCTATAGTACCTATAAAACCTATAATATGTAGGCCTATAGTACCTATAAAACTATATAATAACAAAATAATAATAAATAGTATAATAAAACTATATACAGTACCTATATAAAATTTTAATGATTTTCACCAGAGAATGTTTGCATTATATAATTACTAGGTTTTCTATACCCCTCCATACGACATTTTCACTGTACGATGCCAACCCTGAAACGGATTAAAATCGTATGGCGAGGAAGGGAGCACTGTATTACCAATAGTAAACAATAATTACAGAGTTGGACTATATATAGCAGAAAATCTTATGTCCGGAGGGCTGGTAACCCTGAAATATGAAATAAGGACAATATTGAAATGTGGACCCTCACAGGCATAATATCCTATGCAAGTGATTGCAGCTCTTGCTCTCTTCAGAAAGACAAGGCAAGCAAGAACTAAATTGCAACACCATCTTTAGTATTGCAAACATTTACCCCATAGACTTAGATATGATTTTTGTTGCTATGAAATTGTGAGATGCATTCTATCAAATAACAAGCAAATGCTTAAGTCAAGGCCAAGCTGCCGCAGCTCAATGTGTCACATTGAGCTGCCGCAGCTCAATGTATCACATGTGACACATGCCTCTAAACAAGCCATGTTCTAGAAAGCACCTTTATCGATATCACATGAGACCACGAAACCTTTAAACAAGGATCATTCTAGAAGGTACCTTCATTGATGAGCAGCATGAGGTTGCCATTGGGTGAGATGGCGACGGTGGTGATGTTCAGCTTGCATTCCAGTGGCAGAGTCTCCGACTTATTGCTAAAATAAATGTGATTATGAATTGGAGAAACTTTTTCCACGAAACAGTCAAACGACATTTGTTCTGTTATCGGTTTGGACAAGCATAGTATACCTTTAAATTTACCAGAAAAATAGGGTTAAACCACACGAAAAGTTATTTGATTTTTTTTCAAAAGCAAATAAAATGGAGACAACTCTTAATTTTGTGGACAATAATGAATGAGTGTTTGTAATTATATTCTATTACTGTAACCTCCTATGAAATTGTTTTACTGCCCTAGTGAGCCTTCATGTTCTTAGTGAACTAAAAATAAAGCCTGTAATCTAATGCAATTATTCTTTGCAGTAAACTTCACCTAGGATGGTCATTACTTGATAAGGTTAATTTAATCGTTAATCGTCAATTTAGTCCACTAATTTAATCGTTAATCTCTTACATCTCTTAATCGTTTCTCAAAAAAGATAAGATCTAAACTTGGTAGTTTCAAGTTTTCCTTGTATAAATTTTCGTTTTTGCATTTATGACACCACATGGCAATATTTATTTATTGTTTGTTTGGTGGCATATGTACATCTATATATATAAATATCGGTGCTTGTTTGTCTGCCATTCAAGTATCCAGTTAAGGCGATGAAGTTTTAGAAATGAAAAATTTACTTCACATAGGATTTAAAATCAGCCCTCCAGTTCTGCAGACAGGCGTACTATCATTCACATTACACATCCAATCGGCCAGACTAACGGATAATTGTGTGCATACTTATTATATCTGCCAATCTTCAATGAGTAAAAAATCCACGCTTCAGCTAGCACGATTAAACTAATTTACTAGAAAAAACTATTTTACTAGAAGAAAAATATATGCCAAGACCTTCCCAAAATACTATAAATATGATGTATATCGAACATAAACTTAATTAAACTTATAACACACACAAAACATAAAAAACCCTCATTTAAAAGTTAGATGGTAAACAAATGCTGATTTTCTGTGCAATAACTTTGTTTATTATCTCTATAAATATATTTAATAACTTAAATATATTTTAAATAAATTTAAACGCCGGCATTCACCTAGTTTTTTTTTAATTTAAAAAAAAAATTTAAAATGATTATGGACTGCCCAAAAAAGTATTTATATATACATATATAGTATATATGTACCATACAAATACCATATATATCTATAAATATATTTCTCAAAGTATGTCGTCTGTCTGTCATTCCGGCTATAGCTATTAAAATCTTGATATTAAAATTCGGCACTCTGATGGATTTGAATTCACGACGAATGCATCGACAAGTTTCATATCCGGACGCTCTACCACTGAGCTACAATGGCATATTAATCAAATGCGTTTTCATATACAGCATAGCATATACATATACAGCATTTTTATATGCGCGTGCTCCCACGCGTTACGATGCCCCTGTTCAAAAATATTTTTGGACATAAGTATATGCAAAGCGATGCTTCTTTGTCTTTTTCTGTTAAAGCTAATAATTTATCTTCACTTAACTTCAAAATTGGTGATTTTTCTACTAATTATATATGTTACCAAAAATATACGTCGCATCAACATTTCATGGTTTACATACTTGTTATTTATTTCACATCTACATTTAGTTCGCTACTAATTTATTCCAGCTACTCAGAAGTTTTTTTCCCAGCTACATTATGTTCCTTGGATTATGATTTAGTACCTTGCGTTCCACAATCATTAAGTATGAACAAAATCTTTGTTCATTTAAAAAATCTTTTTAAGTTATTTCTTTTTGTTCAAATTAAAACATCTTCTTTTGTATGTTCCTATCAGTGCTCGCTTTGTATATTAGCTTTTACATCTTTCACTTTAAACCTAACCAATTAGTAAGTCGTAAATATATATTTCCCATTTTACAACAAACATTTGCAAGATTATTTCTAAGATTATCTGTTAGATTATCTGTAAGATTTACTGTAAAACTTATCGTGTAAGATTACAAGTATCAGTTATTCTTCACTCTCTTATATTTACACAAATTTACAAACTTTGAAAAATGTATATATAGATAGATTTAAATTCTCTCATTAAATTTATAAACTTTGTATAACTTTTGAAGTTTATAATATAAGGCGTTAAAGTTTTTTTATAAGTTTATAATATAAGGCTTTGAAGTTTGATGCAATATCTTTTTTATTCCAATTTGCAATTTTTAAACATAATTGGCGTATAATGTCGTGTTTGAAGTTTAAACATTATTCATTTACCTATCACTGTTTTCCTATCCTATTGCTTAGTTTCCTATCTTTATTATTAATATTAATTTTTCATTCAACCATTGTTGGCAGATATTGTTCTAATAAAATTTCAACTACAAAATGCTACCATACTCTGTCATATTTTTATCGACCTGTTAAATAAATGTATTCTCAGAAGTTACACATTGTCTAATGCATCCAAAGAAAAGAACCTGTTCTGCACAAAATCATTTCCTCATGATATAGTTTGAAAGTTACAGTTGTTTGACGAAGTTTAAAATTAATTAATATATTAATTTATTTAGACTTCACAAAACACTTCTCTCATGATATGTAGTTTGAAAGTTAGAATGGTAGATGTTGTTATATATGTTAAATACAAATAAATTTTCTGTCCAATGACTTTGTTATTACCCGGGCAACGCCGGGTAGCACAGCTAGTATAAGTATATAAATATATATGGTATCACACCTGAGGAATTTAACTCTCTTGCATGCCATTGTCTATATACATATATAATGTGCTTGCAGTGCTTCCCGACGTTGCCCGGGTATTAAAAATCAGCTTATAAACAATGGGAAGAAATGAGAGCTGCCTGCTACTTGCTATTAGCCTGGCACATTGCCAATTTAAAATTTGAGTAAGCTCAGAGCTGTATAGCTTCACAGAGTCCCGCGACAAAAACACTTGTTTCCAAACAAACCCGATCGGCATACTGTTCTCTAATCGAATATTCTTACCGCGCTCTCAAAATTTCACTTTTTGGCATTTACTTTTCAATTTTACAGAAAAAAATTATTTGTAGTTTCTTGTAGAGAATTTTGTCTTCTTTCAAATGGCGTATAATACAACAATTTCAGAACGACTGCCAATAGGAGTAATTTTTGTTGGTTAGTGTTGTGGCCTCTCCATTATAACTTACATGTATATAAAAATAGTGGGCGTGGCCTGTTTGTTTGGAACCGAGTAAGCTCCCATATACGCTTCCGTTGGTCGCGGGATTCTGTGAAGCTATACGGCTCTAAGTAAGCTTACTAATGAGAGCTATTCGTCTCCGTGACGTTACGCAATCACCCTGCGTAGTACGAAGAGCCGTTGGATATTTGCTCCCATATAGCTAGCGACATATATCTGCTGGCAAACAAATCAATCTCTGTGGCCTAATTGGTATGGCGTTGGACTGGTGAATGGGAAGGCCTGAGATCAAATATTTTTCGTTACGGATTCTTTAATCCAAGATTTTAATAGCTATAGCTGAAGGGATACACATACCAACACTGAGAATAAATATATATAGACATAAGATATCTAGCTATATAGACAGCGGCATGCAAGAGACTTAAATTCCTCAAGTGTGATACCACGGAGTACATAACCACATTATATATATAAAAAATTTGTTTTCATGACAAATATTTGGCTGCCTTAAATTGTTGGTAAAAAAGAAGTGATGTGATAACAATATGTTGACTAAAGCATTGAGTTGTTGTTCAGTTGACTAAGTCGCCAACATAATTATATTAACAATAATTCACAGTTGTCATTAACCTGCAACGCTGCTGATGCCTAGGCATGATCAGTGATGCTAAGTTGCTTCAAGATAAGATTACTCCTCATTGAAATAAGGTGGTTTCATTTCCCTCAAATTAGTTTCCTAAAGTAAATAGACAGTGCTTCTGACAATACAATAAACATTAATTTTACTAACAATCCTTGTGAATACCTTGAGCTAGTGACATGACCGAAGAAGGGCTGCATGCACGAACAAAGCGGGTGTTTACATAGCAAACAAACAAAAGCCGATGCGTCTGTGGCCTAAAGGCTTTACTCCCAACTAACACCGTTAACACTAGCGCTAACACTAACAATTCCAAGTAACACTAACGAATCCATTTCTCATTTACATACTCATTGCCCTCATGATTGGCTTTTCAACATAACTTCACTCAAACAAGTAGTGATATCTCGACAAGGATATAGTAATCTCTCGTTACTTCGCGGCTCACCTTTTGAGGTTCCAGTACTTAACGGTTAAACAATGCTCATTAAAAAATAATAGAAAAATATTAATTAAAAAATACATTTAAAAAATTAAAATATATCATTTAAAACACATCATTTAGCAGCACTGGTGGGTGTAGCAGAGGTCAATTAATAATATGCATTAATAATTGCATTTAGTTAGTAATCAAATGATTAACAATTTAAATTAATGGAAAATCCTAATGTATTTATTTGCTAGACCAATTTATTAACTTAATAGTTAATTTAACTTATACCACAGTCAATTTGTTAATTTAATTAATTGTGCAAGTCCACAAAAACTAAATTAATTTATTTAATTATTAATACGATCTTAAACTACCAATTAACTATTATTTTAATTGCAATTTCTGCTGTCGCTTCAACCCTGGTGTAACCACAAGTAAACTTTGACGCTACGAGTCCACTTTGTCACGTACAAGAGAACTTTAAAAATTTTAACCAGAGCTGGAGAATTCCTCACAAACACCAAATATACAAATGTATTAGCTAACTGTGATAGATAAATGAGAAGTTTGATGATAAGAACATAACCTGAATTACAGTTTTTACTTTTTGAGATCAAATGCAGATATTCGGTTGCCAACTGGACTGATAAGGACATTTCCATCAGGAGAGAAAACAAGATTCCCCTTCTTGTAGACAGTTCCAAGCAAATTTGAGAACTGTAAATACAAGAAAACTTAATGACAGAGTAAGATTCATCATACCGGTTCTCATCCACTTCTCATACTTCTAGATCGTACGTAATCTAAAAGTACTCTGTTAACCCTGTTAACCCTTTGAACCCCGCCCGTCCTCGTCAATCACTATGTTTCCATGATGCGCAGTGCTTCGGAGTTGTGCTATCTCCGAATCATGGAAACGGCGTCTTCACACTGAAATCACTGTGCACTGATCAGCGCGAAGCCAGTGCAAATTCGCAGCAAGAAAACAGCAACTGCGCAGTGGCTGCGCATAGCTCTCATGCCGTGGAGACGGATTCTTCGAGGGCCATAAACTAGTACAAAGGTTGTCCTGCTAATCTTGTTTTTTACTATTCTTCCGATCTTCTTTCACCTAAATTTAACTATGGTCTGCATTCACGAGGATGATGAGGTGATTACTTTCCTGAACTTTGTTATCAATGCCAACACTTTTTGAAAAATAGGTGGCAAGTCCTAAATTAACGTTTAAATAATATATTACTTAAAAATACTTATTAAAAATATATTACTATGTAAAAAGTGTGTTAAGGTTTGTAAAACCTTGTGAATGTGTATTGTAAATAAAAGTATAATGACGACAGAATCATAAAAAAAGACTGTTTATGAGGTTCGGTATCCATGATCGATTCTATTTCTCCATCAGGCGATTCGATTTATACACTTTCTCTTCTCTGGCTAATTTGCGGTATTTGCTGAAAACCACTGCGCAGCATGGAAACGTACAATCCCCTCGACTTCGGAGGGGGCTGCTTCGCAGTACTGCGCACCATGGAAACATACACAATGTGTGTCAGTATCTCTGAGCATTTTGTCAAAAAGTACGACAGTTTGAAACTTTTATTAAATATAATCTAAATCTGCTCTTAATCAAATGATATTTGGTGAAACACTGGAAAACGAATTCAACAACACACTGCAAATATCACCCGAAACATGTCAGAAAACATTTTTTCAGGTGATATTTGCATATTTAAGTGAATTTAACGGTTTTCCTAAAAAAATGTCATAAAACCAATTTTCTAGGAAACTGTTAAAATTCAAATGACTAACAAATTCCAGAAATGTTCGGGATATCATCATATCCATCGAGCACATCATCGTTTTTCAACCCAAAATCATCAGCAACAATATAGTTTGTATCACGTAATTCTTCATTTGCATCATTATCATCTATCGCATCCAACATTTGAGTTATGGCAAACTTTTTTCCCATTAAAATTGTAATAACAACGAAAAATGTTGGTAGAGCTAATCAAAAACAATAAAAAATGAAAATAAAATTTCTGGTCTAACGCTCTACATAAGAATTAATTTGGTTTCCGGCAACAGAATGGTGGCTAAAGATACTCCGAACAAAATGATAGAATGAAAAATGAGCAAGAGGATGTATAGAAGAAGTTCCAGCAGGATATGGCAAGACTAAGAGCCAAGAGAAAGGCAATAGTCGCAGAGTCAGATAATGCTGAGATATTTAAGGCAGCTCTTGATCAGTTGGAGAAGGGAATTCAAGGAGCAAAGCTGTAATTTTTCGGTGGCGGGAAATTATTAGTAGATTTGGGCCTACACTAACACCAAGATTTGTGGCGACACCGTTCATGCAGGCAAGGACTGTGGTCTGTGTGTGACCCAAAATACTTGACACATATATGCATCTTCCAATGAAAGCAAAATAAAGAGCCAGTAGTCAAGGTTGAGAGACACCATCGATGTAACCTTCACACTCTGGACAAGGCAGTAGTAAAAATAGTAGTGGTAGTACAGGTGGCAGCATTCATCAAGGTGGTAGTACTAGCAACAATGACAGCAATCACATTGCCGGTAGAGAAAAGAGTGAGCTGGGCAGTTATTTGCAGCTGAGCATATACTTGGATAGTAATAGTAGGTAGTTGGGTGACGAGTAGGAAAGTCCGCCCATGGAGACAAATCAAACGATAATTGATAACAGTTGAATTAGACAGACAATCCAAACAAATGTAAGAAAAAATACAAGTGTTTTGTCAATATATCGTGAAGTGATTACGCGTAGTAAGTTGAGGTGCTTGATTGATCTGGTGTCACTCGACAACCACAGGAGGGGTGTTGTCAAATTGAGGTTATAAAAGCCCAAACAACACTGACGTTTAAGGCTATAGCAGTTGCTGAGAGTTATGAAAGATACAGAACATAAAAAGGGATTAGTGAGTATAAAGGTTTGAAGAAGTAAAAATATCTGTTCTTTAGTTATTCGTAAGCAAATACTTGAAAAAAAGTCAATATTTCACAAGAAGTATTAACATTGAATTAAATGTTTACATATTTTTTTCGACACATTCTCATAATTGCCTTGATCAATTCATGTCTTTCCTACTCAGACTGTGTTTGCTACTGGTCTACTTTCCCATAATAGTTGCCACATGATCATTTTGCCAACTCTCACGCATTGGGCGTGAGACTCACGCAATCACCCCAAAGAAAAAAATGAGAATGCGTGAGAAATGCGTAAGATTTTTGCCCCAATTTCCACAATTTTATATACACTATCATTGATACATCAATTGCCCCAAAACCAAATCTCACGCATTGCCCCACTCTTGGGTTGGCAGGTCTGCACATGATAGTTGCATGTGCTGCATTCATAAATGCTATACGCTCGCACTGACAGCAAGAAATATTACACCTTACTACCAACGGCTAGTACTCATGCTCACAATTTATGCAAAATGCGTTTCGCAATCTCATGAGAAAGAGGTGATTAATAATATTGTTGCCATGCTTAGCTAAACATTAAATGCCTCTATGATAAAAAAACATTATTAACAATACAAATTATTAAAACATCAACGATTTGATTGTAAAGAATATAATGAAAGTTTGTGCAAGCTTAAGACGAGCCACATCTCCCCCAACATTGTCACTACGAGCGTAAGTCCTAATGCAGTTTTTGAAAGCTGAAATGACAAAATTACCTTGAAGGAAAACTTCATCTTTATAAACAGTTTTATCTAGAGAGAAATAAATCTACAATTCTCATAATTCGATGGACTTGTAGGTCAGCTCAATTCATGGGGTTTAATTAAAGTAGCTTAATGTATTACAAGAAATGTAATGTATTCATGCTTTCCGGTATGGTGTCAAGGACATATGACGTTTTTCCTGTCACGCGATATTAAAGCGGATGTAATTGGTTTTGACATGAGAGTTGACCTATCAGAGATCTTCTAACAGAATATCAGCTGAATCTTTGTCACATGACATTAGCGTATTTAGCCAGCTATATCAAGGAAGGCAGTCGATATTTGCCTCTTTAGCGCTTCACACCTATTCGCAAGAAACATAACCTTTAATAATGGCTAATACTGTTGAAAATCCTCTGTATTCTCCATTTTTTGGTGTAATGGGTGCGACAGCTGCTGTAGCTTTTAGTGGTAAGCCAATTTAAAAGTAGTCCAACTCCATTAGTTACGTAATTGATTTTTTTCTTTTGAGTTGTGTGATTTTTGTTGTCATTTTATATAACGTGTGACGTTGTTTTTATTTGTCGCTTTAGTAGACAATGTTAGATTTCATGCTTATAAGCAAAAGTGTTTTTTTAAAGTAACGCAACTTGTGATGTCCTGCTAGTTGCTTATTGTTGTGCGTATTTCTATTTAAATGGTTCGTTCAGGGTATTGATCGATAATGTTGCGTAAATATTGCAATTATGCTTACATTTTTTTAATTACAAAACCAGCCAATTTTTTGTCTGTCCCTTGTCGTGATCAATTCATTTATTGACTGCTAATTCCGAGCATTATTGAACTTTGGAAGTCGTGTTTCGAATCTGACACAAATTTGGACGTTAGCTGCGTTTTAGTCTAGGTGTCACGTGATAAGTTCAACTTGTTGAACCTATCACGCTTTTGCGCTCAATAATGTTTTGTTGATCTATCGCAGCGCTTAGTTTTATCTTTATAGTTTGAACCTCGCAATTTTTTTTCTGTCAAGAAAATTGCAATATAAATTTCGATGTGCCGGTTTTTCTAGAGAAGGTGATTAGATACTACAAACTTGTGCTTTATTACTATTCTTCTATCTGCTGCTAAATTAATTTCAAGTCACGAAATATGCCTAATTAATTAAGCCAAGTCACGAAATCACGTGACTTGGCTTATCACTTTGACTCCTACTTATGTTATTATAGATCAATAATGAACTAGTCAGTAGTTCTTATGTTGATTCATATTCTGTAAGTTCCCAAGTCATTGATCAAACTGTTCATATATGCATCTCCCATAGCAATTGACCTATGTAATGTACATATAGTCTGTAGCACCACAAATTACTCAGTTTTTTCACTTTAAATTTGAGCACATAATATGTTAAACGTGCATAAGCATTTTTAATTGATAAATTATATATATTATACAATATTATTATTAGATATATTATACAATTTATAATTGTTCGAACATATATCATGGATTGTTTTTTAACGATTGCAACGTTTAGTTTTAAAATACAGCAATTTTGATGACAAAATTTTGTATCACAATATTTAGTTGAAGGTCTCCTAAAAAGCAACTGGCAATAAGTAGTGATTTTTGTCCCTAACTTGCCACAAGAACGAGTAGTCGTACATTGCTACTGGAAACTATAACTCCTATCACTTTTTACAACGTGGTCTGCATTTTTGTAGCAATGGGCGCTGCCTACGGGACAGCAAAATCTGGTACAGGAATCGCTGCTATGTCTGTGATGAGGCCAGAGTTGATCATGCGAAGTGTCATTCCAGTAGTCATGGCTGGTATCATTGGTATCTACGGCCTCGTTGTTGCGGCTGTCATCACTAACGCCATAGAGAATGGTGGCAACTACTCACTATATAAGTAAGTATGAAGTAAAACATGTAGGGCTTTTATGTCATGGTAATCAGTTTATTTGTGATTTTTTACTTGCTTAAAACTTACTGTTCCATTTTCCTATGGCGCAAGTTCTAAACTCTGCGTATTGAGAAAAATGTGTGAGTGTTCATTCATTCTTTACAGATCGTTCACACAGTTGGGAGCGGGGTTGTCAGTCGGTATCAGTGGTTTAGCAGCAGGTTATGCCATCGGTGTCGTGGGAGACTCGGGAGTCCGTGGAACTGCGCAGCAACCCAGGTATGTACGCTCTTAAGTTTGTTGTCAGTTTTTAGAGTGTTTTCTGTTTGTATTTTGAGTTGCCTCATTTTTTGTCTCTCGGGTTTTATAGTTGCTAGGATTACTTGTTTGGTGATAATCAACCGACCAATCGCGATGAATTTTGATGGAGAATCCGGCATAACAGGCCTAGCTTATATCCGTGATGTTGCTCTGCTTAATGTTAAAAGTCCCAATTCCTTAGATATACCGAGAATGGTTTTTCAATGCTTTATGGTCTTTATGACACATTCATGGAGCAATACTGAGAGACTGCTAAGTTTAGCTGATCATGTGGCCAGTTTGTTTGGGCAGATGTCTCGTGAAGATATTTTTTTATTTTTTTCGTAGTACTTTTAGGGGAATCGTTCAGAAAGGCTCAGACAACATATGGAACTGTTGCTATTGATTCAGTGACTTTCGATAAAGTTTAAAGAGCCAAACCTATGATTACTTTCAGAATTACTAAATTATTAGATATTGAAATGATCTGCTTCTGAATTCAATTAGTTTGGTTTGGTGTGGTCTTTTCAAGTAGTTGTCATTCTTGTCAACTTGAAGCCGCAGAAGTATAATTCTCCAAGCATGCATCACCTGATCGAGTCTAACTACAAAGTGAATTAGAAGGTCAAGCAGTTTAATGTCTTATTCTTTTGCAGGTTGTTTGTTGGTATGATCCTCATCCTGATTTTTGCTGAAGTCCTCGGTCTATACGGATTCATCGTTGCTCTCATCCTAACCTCGAAGAACTAGATGTCTTTTATTCTCTAAATCACAAAATAGGTGCACACTCTCGATGTTGGATCCAAGAGAACAACAATGCTGTCGTTTGAGATTTAGTGTAACGCGACTGCTGACCCTGTAGTCATTGCAGTTTGGTTAGTCAGCTGAATCGAGTTACGTGCACTTGTTCAAATTTTTATACCATGTTGTGGTAGTCGCTCGACTACGTCTCCTCATCATCATTGTTTTACAACATTTTCTGAAATGAACATGTACAATTGTGAGTCGAGTAATTATTGTCTCTCTTGTGTTATTATTTTCTGACTCAGTATAGCAATTTACATCTAAATATATATACATACAATAGTCGTATACATAACTTGAGATGTTGGTGATGACATTTTCCATGGTATTTGAAAAGGGTTGAAATGTTATACATGTCTGTTGCTAGAGAAATAGCAGATGTGTCATTCTCCCATTGGCTTACTTGATTCAGTTGTGTGAGCTAGCTTAGTTTCACTTTCAGTTAGCTAGGTAACACCACAAAAGGTTTATAGCCGAGTTCCTTAAGAAGTTTCTGGCTGTTGCAACCACTTGCTGTAAATGCAGTGCGCAGTGATCTGGACTAACTGTACCCAATCTTTCTTTAAACAAATGTCATGCTCGACATTAATTTTATAGAAATCGCCCAGGCCAAACCGTATGCATAATCATAAGAAAGAATATTTGCAATAAAGCCTGAACTGTAACGCGGTTCACAATGTCACACAAATAATTGAAAAACTTTTAATGTCCACTCTTACCCGGAAGCATTTGCCTCAAAGATACTTTGTGAAAGACAGCACAGCTGGTGGACAATAAAAGCTGGAAAAATGAGAATTTCATTAAAAAAATTATTTATTGTTAAACTAATTTAATCATTAAACTTTTAGAAAATATTTAAGAGTGAGAGACTGGTTACTTTTTGGCACTTTGTTTCCGATTTAATAGTTATTTTAACATATAGTTATAATTTCTCATTCCAATGAATTAATTAAAGGTGGGCCACATGGTACAGTTTCACTGGCAGGATGTGATCTAGACCAGTGGTTCTCAACTGGTGGTCCATGGACCCCTAGGGGTCCACAGGAGGTTTTGAGGGGGTCCACAGGAGGTTTTGAGGGGGTCCACAGGAGGTTTTGAGGGGGTCCACAGGCTGGTGCTAGCATTGGTTTTTCTAGCTAGTTATTTACAGCTATTTCTGTCTTATAGTGGTTGGATCAATGATATAAAACCCTAAAAGCATAGGCGATGGCTATCATATGGGTGGGGTTTAAAGATCGAGCTATGTTGGGATTGCTAGCCGGGGCTATTGCATTTCCGGCGGGGTGGTCGTGTTGTCTTGTTAGGTTTTTGGGTCCAGACTTTTATCACTTATGTGCATCAATCGCTGGATTAGTACCTGATTTCCGGTTAGTAGTACAAAACAGCAAAACCTGTAACCAGCACACACGTAATTCTCTCTCTCCCTCTTCAATTTCAGCAATATACTAAGATCCATGGCAAATAAAACATTTCAATTTACAATGCATTGTTATAAACACAATATAATGTATTGTAAGCATAATTATTGTAAACATCATAATATTATTATGATGTTTATAAAGGGGTCCGTGACTTTTAGATAAGGAGCTCAGGGGGTCCATGGCTCCAAGGTAGTTGGGAACCACTGATCTAGACGATGGAAGCTTGCATTTTAGAAGGTTCTCAATTTTGTGGGGAACTGATGGGGTCACTCGAGGTTAATAGTTACTGTCCACTCTCTGCTGGAATCGTAATAGAAAACTTCTATGAAGGCAGGGCTGCTTAGCCTTCCTGAAGCATTTGAATTTTTCAAGTATACAAAGTTTGCATGTGTACTCGCATCATATCTATAGCTTTAGAAGTTTAACTAGCTTCGTGTTGAAAAAAGCATTCAAGCAGACGCTCTTTCATGATATTGTTTAAAAGGATAATTTGTATCGTTCTTAACCCACAACTCCTTTCCAATCGATGTGATGGTTAGAGTTGGTGTGAGGCAAAAATTTCATATTGCTGTCCAAGCAATATTTACTATAATAAGAGCTGTTTCTGTCTGTCCGAAGCAACGCTAAAAGCTGTAAGAAAACAGATTACCCCACACAGGAGTTGAACTCTCAGATTTCGCTTTATACCAAGCACCAAGCACACTACCCAATGTTCCACTCAAACACTTTGTCAAGTTTAAAATAATTGTGCATATGGTAAATACACCTGACGATCTTTCACGACAAATGGAGCTGCTAGCATACTAGTCGATATGAAAGACCTTTCTACAATGTGACCAGATGACACTTTTTTGTTACTTGAAACTGCAACTTCGAAAAATGCTTTATTAATAATGTTTGTCTTTTTCAATTTTTAGGTGTTTTTTTTGGTATAATTTTATAGAGTTATTTTCAGGTAACAAACATGTATTTGCATGGTGATTCTATAGAGCAACTAGCTCATGTCAAAAATTATGGCTACCAGTAACTGAGATTACACGTAATGAGGCAACAACTCCTACTTGCATTATTTCAGCCACCAAATACTGTATGTATCCAATAAGTTATTTTTTGTTTCAACTAGTACCCTGATAGTCTAGTGTGCCATGAAATATTATCAGGTGTAATAACTATACATACAACTATTCTGGAATGCCAGTGGGTGGTGGATTGGCGCAGTTATTAGAGCTCACCATACTGAAGGTTTTGAGTTCGAATCCTGCTTGGTGCAATGTTTCTCCACCACCTCCATTCATGAATTCAGACGGATGGACACGTCTCTTATTATAGTATAGGTTGTATGGCTATTCACAGACATGAAGACAGTTTGATCGGCAATGTTAAAAAGTTTCATCATATAATTTTAATGAACTTATATTTCTATTTCAAATTATATGATTTTAATTATATAATTTGTCTATAAAGTTTGCCCTCTACTTTTTTGGGCTGCTAGGACAGGCATGGAGTAAACAGTTTCTTCGAACTTTGACTTAGACGGAGACTGTTCTCTCTGGCATTTATTTCTGTTTCCTGTTTGAAGCTTGCAGCTGGTATTTTGTTTTTAACTAGGTTGACTACTGTGCTGCGTGGTTATCATTCCACATTTTATTTAGTGTTTTAATAGAGTTATATTTAGACAATACAATCATCTCAGCCAATGTTAAACTCTTTATTAGGGCATTAGAAGATACCTTTGTGGCAGCTATCTTTTATTGACTCGCTTACAATGTAGAGACCTTGTTTACTCTGGCTAGAGTTTTAATTTTAGACTCTCTTCTGTTTTATTTTTGCGCTAAGAAATTTTCAATCTTTTGACGATTTCATTAGGGAAATCAACAGGTTCAGGCTTGTTGCGACTCAAGTTCTACATATTCACATTCTCTAAAGCAGGGGTTCCCAACCTGGGGTACAAGTACCCCTAGGGGTACATTTTAGAAATCTAGGGGGTATAATACAAGTTATAAGCCTAATAAATTTTTGTTTTGTTTGGCTCTAATTATTAATAACTTTGCTGAAACCACTGCTAGAGAGCTATTATTGGTATCATTTTAAAGCGAACTAGTTTTGCCATTCGGACAAACTTAGGCAAGCATCAGCCCTAAACACAAGGTTGTTTTGTCAATTATGTTAAGATTGGGATGCAGATCATGAAAACCTCCTTTACTACCCAGAAGTGAGATGGCTTTCTAAAGGCAATGTCCTGAATCTATTTGTGTGACTGATTGATGAGATTGCAGCTTTCTTTGCTACACAGACTTCTGAGAAAGCTGCAAGATTCAGTGAGAAGTTAAAAACTTTAGAATGGAATTGGAAAGCTGCATATCTGAGAGATATCTTCTTAAGATTAAACACTGTCAACACATCCCTTCAAGAGAACTCTACTACTATAATTGATTTTACAGACAAGCTTACAGCATTTATCATGAAACTAGAGATGTGGAGAAAGTCAATGCTGGATTATTTGATATGTTTGATAGCTTGTCAGAGGTATTGCCTTCACATGATTCAATTTCATTCATGAAAGACTGGTTGCAGACCACCTCTCTCGGCTGGCTTGCTAGTTTCAACAATATTTTTTAAACTTAAATGACACAGATTTGAAGCTGGCTAGAAACCCATGTAAGTTAAATGTAGTTGATATTGATAGTGACATGCAATAAGAGTTGACTGACCTTCTCAATGACTCTGGTGCACATGATAGATTTGAAGATTGCATTTTTAGCAAGTTCTGGTGCTCATTGATAACATCCTACCCAAAGCTTTCAGAGGTAGCTTTAAAAGTGTTGCTCATATTTCCTAGTAGTTATAAGTGTGAGCAAGAGTTTTCCTCTCTTTTGTACATGAAAAGCAAATATTGCTCACGACTAAATGTTGATGACGACCTCAGAGTTTCATCATCTGTTACTGAACTGAACATCAAACAGATCACTGATGCGAAACAGGCACAGCCTTCCCATTCGACTGGCCAAAATGAAGTGGGAATGTAACAAAACGCTGCGATGTATAAAAGTTGTACTGCATAGTTATTATTATTTTAATAAATAGCAATTTCATACCATACCACATTTCTTTACCCGTTTAAGTGACACATTTCAATAATGCACATATGTCATAATAATGAAGATAGACCAATAATACCCTTGATTGAACTGTGTTTTCCAAAGGGGTACATTTTTTGCAATATGACACCCAAGGGGTACCTAGGCTAAAAAAGGTTGGGAACCCCTGCTCTAGAGCATAGAAGCATAAACTCTAGGTCTGAGGAAGCAACTTGCGAAAAACCACTAACCGTGTTACCCTCTTTATCTTCCTGTTTGCGATAAAATTGCTGTTCAATCTAATTCCCTCCTATAATTGGGAGAAATATGCATTTGAAGTTTTTTAGGAATATGTGAGTTTGTCTTTGATTTTGTTCAATACAAATAAAAGATCAATCTCTGCTTTTCAAAAAGATCCTAAACCTTAAAAAAGTAATTATATACTATAACATGATCCTTCGCATATACGCAATATATAACGTAATATAATGTAATATATAACTTGTCGAAAGCATTAAATCATATTTTAATTGAAATTGAGTGGAACATAAACTAGTTAAATTATTCAGTACAATATAATGCAAGAAATACCTTAACTTTTTAGGTAAAATTTATCTATTACAAACATTAAGCTTTTTCACATTAATATTCTAAAACTATATTGTTCTATTTGTTTTATAGCAGGCCCTAAAAGTTTTGTATTATTTATTAATTTTTAACACAAGAAATACCTCAAAAACTAAACGTGCTGAACAATATTAAGTTACATGATAGATATTATTAGGTATAATTATACAAAGAATAAAATGTTGAATAACACCTATTATGGAGTAGGAATTTGTTGGAAGTGTCTGACGCTTTTTGATATTTTAAACTTTGCTAGCTTTCTCAGCTCCCAGCTAAAAAAAAATTTCATATAAAGTATTTAGAAACAATATCTTATTTTTTCAAGGACTTTGCATCATGTCTAACGTACCTGGTTTTAGTTCTTAGTTCTTGCTTCCTTCCTTTTCCGTTCTCCCAGTTCAGATGCCGCAATCCTCTCCCCGCTGTCGCAAACCGGACATCCGGTTTTCCGCATCACATCTCCCTTTCTCTCCTTTCTCTTTATCTCTTTTTTTAGCCCTGTCTATTATCCACTCTATTGTTCTCTGCTAACTATTACCTTTTCCTTAAGCCCTGACTATTGTTCCCATTCGATTTCTTCTACTTCACATACCCCCGAAAAGTAGGGACATCTTGTCGGATGTTTCTGTTTCTTATCTCGGGTTGTTCAGCAAAACGAACTCTCCGCTGCCTGACTGGTGACTTTCTCTCCCTTGTATCTCTATCTATCCTTCTGATTTCTTGTTGTCTCTTTTCCTCCCTGTTAACCCTTTCTGCCTCTTGCCCCCTGGCTCTTTCTCTTTCAATAGCTCTTTCAGCTATTTGCCTATCTTCTCTAGCTCTTACCACATCTCTGTCGTATTCTCTTTCCACTGCTGCCATTTCGCTTTCGAACCTTCTTCTTATGTCACCTTCCTTTTGTTCTCTATCTTGTCTTGCTCTTTCTATCACCTCTCTTTTTCTTCTCCTCCATATGCTCTCTTTCTCCTGTTGACTACCTTCTCTCTCTTGGGTTCCTCCTGCAGCTTCGACATTCCTTTTCTCTGAACTTCCATCTCTACCCAACCTCTCTCTATTAACCCCTTCTCTATTGTTTCCCCTTTCTATTCCTGCTCTAGTGTCCCTCTCTCTTCTTGGAGGTCGATACAGACGTTCCCTCAAGTCCATCACACCTCTTCTCCTGGTAGCTATGTATCTGGACATAGTTTCGGACAACACCCTCGTCCAGTGTTCGTTAGGGTGGACTTCGTCTTTTAAGTGTTCTTAATTTAAAAAAAAACAGGCCTTCCTGACCTCTTCCAAAAAGGCGGGTGCACAAGTTAGGCGTGCCCTCCTTCTTGTTAGAGTTGAGGGTACAAATGAGCCTATTCAGACAACCTATGCCACCGTACTGTGCAGCTGGCACCCTGGTAGAGGGGTAAAAGGAGCAAAGGATCACTCCCGGTCTATTTGATGCCCTTCTCAGGGTCTGCTCGTACCGAGAAACCTTGTTCCCATCCACGGCGTTATCTTGTCGGCCCATGATGTCAGGAACTTCGGAAATGATAATCTTTATCCCAGGGATCCCATACCTGCATAGCAGCTCTTTCAGGGTGGCTCCTCCTAAAGCAATTTTTTTCACCCCCACTGGTGGTGTGATATAGTGAGCTACGCTGTTCCCAACTATTGTGTGGTCCTCCATCTCTATTATTCCTTCACTCTTTCTCTTTCTAAACCCTTTCTATTATTCATGCTCTTAACCTCCTCACTTTCTATTGTCAAGCTTTTCTTTTACTCTGAGCCTTTTCTATTGAATCCAACTTTGATTATAGTATTCTAAGTGTCTACAACAGAAGATATTTGGAGTAAACAAAATCATTATCACGTTTATTTATTCTATTTCTAGTACTCTTTCTTATTGGGTTACTAATACTATTATCTCCTACTAAGGTTTTCTTTCTATTCCCTTCCTTACTATTACTAACTACTTCTTTATTCTGAGACTCTATCATGTAGCACGAAGCTTTTTCAAATAATAATCTCAGATTTCTCCTATTCCTTCTTAATCTTCTTCCGTTCATATCCACCCAGAAGCTGTTTGGTTCTAAAGCCTCCTTAATAACTATTGCTTTTCTCCCTTCATCTTCATGGTTTATTTTCACCCATACTCTATCCCCTTCTTTTATTACGGACAATTTCTTTGACCTCTTTACCCTATCAAAATTGCTTTTCTGTCTCTCTTTGAGGTGTCTATCTCTTTCTTTAAATTGTCCTAGATTGGATACGACTAAGTGCAGTCTTGGTAACTCATTTCGAATCCTTCTATTATACATTAACTCATCTGGTCTATTTCCACTTTCCAGTGGGGTAGTTCTATAGGCTAGCAAGGCCAAATTCTTGTCCTTCTCGTTCCTCCACAAACTTTTTATTATCCCTACCGCTCTCTCCGCTAAGCCATTACTTTCAGGATATGTAGGACTACTAGTTTCTCCTACTATGTTGTACCTTTTCCAAATTTCCTTCCATTCGGGTGAGTTGTAACATGGTCCGTTATTGCTACGTACTTTCAATGGGGCTCCCAACCTTGCTATTATTCCTGCAAATTTCAATGCCAATTCTCTTCCTGTTTGATTATTCATCTGAACTACCTCTATCCATTTTGAGTAGTAGTCCATGAAAATAACGTAGTGCCTTCCTTCGAACTCGAACAAGTCTGTTCCGATCTCTTGCCAAGGTTTCTCTGGTAATGGAGTGTTACTCATCGGCTCATGTGATACCCTTCTATTTTTTATACATGCCTCACAACGTTCCACCATCTCTATTATCTCCTTTCTAATCCCTGGCCACCACACTGAATCTTGACACCTTCGGTACGTCTTGACCTGGCCCTGATGTCCACTATGGAGTTTTTCCATTATTTCCTTCCTCATATTAATAGGTATGTAAACCCTGGCGTTCCACATAATCATTCTTTTTACCACACTGAGCTCATCCTTCTTTTTCTTCAACTTTTTTGCCTCGCCACATATTGCATATTCCCGTCCTGTTTCTATTCCTTTCATCACTGTCTGATATGTTTCATCTGTTTCCGCGTACTCTTTAATTTTCTCTATTAGAACATCCTTTATTGCTGCTACTATCCTACTAGCATGATCTTCCACTCTTTTAATTTTATTTCGTCTCTTTTTGATGCTGGTCTTAATAACAGGTGAGCCAGAAACATCTTATCTCCTGGTGTGTAGAAAATATTATATCTGTATCTCATCATCCTCATCTTAAATCTTTGGATCCTTAATGGCAAGTCTGACAGATCTTTATTTCCCAACAGCGGAACCAGTGGCTTATGATCAGTCTCAACTTCAAAGTCTCTCCCCACCAAGTAGAAATCGAATTTGTCACATGCCCACGCTACGGCCAGGGCCTCCTCTATTTGTCCGTACTTTTGCTCTGCTTCACTCATTTTTCTTGAAGCATAGGTTACTGGTTGCCATCTCCCTTCTCTATTCATCTGCAGCAAAGCTGCTCCCAATGTATGTTTACTGGCATCTGCTGTTATCCTGTGTTTACTACTATTATCAAATAAAGTCAAGACTGGTGCTGTAGAGATGATCTCCTTAATCTTTTCGAAACCCTTCTGCTGTTCCTCATTCCAACACCATGCTGCATTGTTTTTGTCTAATAGTCTCCATGGTCTTTCTACTTCTGATAACAAGGGGCTAAACCTTCCTAAATGGTTCATTATTGCCAAGAACCTTCTCAAACTCTTCTTGTCTATAGATGCTGGCATCTCCTTGATTGCTTTTTCTTTTTCTGGATCTATCCGAATTTCTTCTTTGTTTAGGATATGACCTAAAAACTTGACTTCATCAACTCCAAACTGACATTTATCTCTATTAAGTGTCAACCCTGCTCTATTAAGCTTGTCTAGCACTTCGTGAAGCCTTATATCGTGTTCTTCTTTGTTTTTTCCTACTACCAGAATGTCATCCATCATACAAACAATTCCTTGTTGTTGTCCTATTATCTTGCTCACTTGGCGTTGGAAAAATTCTGGAGCTGCCGAAATACCTAACGGCATTCGCTGAAACATACACCTCCCAAATGGTGTAATGAATGTAGTAAGCTCTCTTGACTCTTCCGCTAATTCTGTCTGCCAAAATCCTGAATTAGCATCCATTTTGCTAAAAATGACGCTGTCCTCTAGCTCAGCTATTGTTTCTTCCAATGTAGGCAGTGGGAAATTTTCTCTGAGCACACTCTTGTTTAGTTGCATCAGATCAACACAAATTCGGACCTTTCCCTTACTCTTTGGTGCTACTACCATTCCTGAGCACCACTTTGTTGGTTTCTCTATTTTCTTTATTACTCCTCATTTTTCCATCCTTGCTATTTCCTGTTTCATTGCTTCCTTCAGACCTATAGGCAACCTCCTTGGCACTTGGAGACACACCGGTGTCGAATCTTCCCTTAGATTTATCCGGAACATGTCTGGTAGTATTCCAAGCTCTTTGAACAAATTTGGGTATTTCTTTGCCATCTCGTCCTCTATCTTAGTCACTTTTTGAATTGTCTTAACTAGCCCTAGCTTTATTATTTCCGGTTTCCCTAACAGATTGCTATTGTTTCCCTTCATAACACTGATCCTCGCTATTATTCTTTGTCCTCTCTTTGATATCAACTCAATTTTTGACTTGCCTACTGTCTCTAACCTCTTACCATCTGCCCCTTTCAGTACTCGTTTAGTTGGCTCAATCTTGCAGTTTATCCTCCTTGCTGTTGCTTCACTCATAACTGTTACATCAGCTCCTGTGTCTATCTCAAAGTTTATATATTTGTTTCTAGTTTTCAAGCTGATTAGGAAGTCATTGGCTGCTTTAAATTTTTTTATTTAGTCATAATGAATCTTCTGAATATTTGGATGCATCATTTTCAACCATGCTTATTTTCTTATCCGTTAGCCGGTTAGGACAGCTTCTTGCCATGTGTCCTGTAACCAAGCAAGCATAGCATGTGATAGGTGACCTTTCATCATTTTTTCTTAGAGTGCCCTGCCCCCCTGGTTAGGTTTCGTTCTCAGTATCCTCTATTATACCCAGTTCCTCTATTTCTAAAGCAATCTTTTGATACATGTCCGAATCTATTGCATGTATAGCATTGTACTCCTGATCTCCCTGTACCAATATTACTTTTGTTTCTTGCTCCTCCATTAGCTCTACCTCCTATCCTTTGTATTAACTCATCATCTTCCTCTTCTCCTACTACTTGATGTATCGTTTCTTTTTCCCTTGTTGGTATCATTCCCGCTGCTATTGTGGCCGCCTCGTACTGACTGCACCGAGCTCTTGCCTTCTCTAGGGTGATATTCTTTTTGAGTAACAACCCTTTTCTCATTTTGTCATCATTCATACCCATTATCAAAACCTGCAGTATTAGATCTTTCTCTAACTCCTCCAACCTGCATTGTTTTGCTGCCCTTTCTATTCTTTCTATAAACCTGCATAAATCTTCACAATTATCCTGTTTCATAGTAAATAATCTGTGTCTCGTTGCTACTATATTTTTTTTCTCAGAAAAATAATCGTCAAATTTTTCTTTGATGATGTCGTATTGCATGGCATCGACCTCTATCTTCCATGTTTAAAAATATCGTACCCCTTCTCTCCGATGCAGTCTAACAGAAACGCTGTCTTCTTTTGTTCTAAATCGTAATCTTCTGATTCTACTCTTCTTGTCACTCTGGTGGGTTCCTTTCTTTTCAATCCCGCCGACACAATCGCTATCTCAAATCTCTTAATAAATCTCCTCCATCCTGCCAATTCGGCTCCTGTTTTTAGTCTCAGTTCGGGTGTCTTAACCCCCTTCCCAAAAATACTATTATTTTGCCTGTCGCTCATTTTCCAGGTTATTATCCTCAATCATTCACTATTGTATAACTTATAATTTTTTATTTGTTTCTTCAACTATTATCCTCGCAAATTCTCTCTATTATCATCAATTATTCGCTATTGCCTAATATTTCTATTATTATCGCTACTATTATCGATGACTTACTGATTCTCCTTGTAGTCACCACTCCTGACACCATCTAACGTACCTGGTTTAAGTTCCTAGTTCTTGCTTCCTTCCTCTTCCGTTCTCCCAGTTCAGATGCCGCAATCCTCTTTCCGCTGTCGCAAACCGGACATCCGGTTTTCCGCATCACAGTTTAAATTGTTCAAGTTTTGAAAAATGTATTAGTTAACAGACAGAGGCTACACCATGCTTATACAAGATTTATTCAAAACGCAATAAATTTAACAATGCACTTTTGCAGAAAGTACTAACACAAAACAAACAAAACAATGTAATTAGCATCTCAATATAAATTTGATTTTTGGAGTTATATCTCAATGAATGACAAGTTATGTTGAGCTTTAGTATGTGTCATTTCAATATATCAATAGAGCAAGATTCATCTCTCCAAAATTATATGGTAAATAGTTGGAGTTTTCTTAACAGATATTACAGAGAAGATAACTCCTAAGCAAAATATCATCGTGGCTAATTGGTCCTCAAGATGGCTGTAAGTAATCGTGATGCTTTACAATATCTTTGGCCTACAATGAAAACAATGTATAGATTGCATGGCACAGATGATACTACATGTTTGCTCGGAAATGATCAATTTTATTTTCATTAAATTTTTAGTAAGTATGTATTCAGTTTATTGTTAAAGTTGTGATTTGTGATTTATTTTCATCAACAAAGTTAGTTAAGCAAAAGTAAAAAGCTGGAAGAGTGATGAAGCCCATAATATGCGTTTGCATAGCTAGTCGTGGCGTTGGGCTTGTCGTCATCGGTTTTATTCATCTGCTAAAAGATACAACTTAAATACTCTCTTGAAACTGGCCACCTTCTCTATGCTTTTAATAGGCTTAGGGAGTTGGTTCCAAAAATGGCTTGTTGAAAATCCACCCTGCAATGGCCTGCTCGGGAAGAAGATTGTGGGAGATTTTGACAGTAATTTGAGAGTCGGGTTTGATATATTGTGCGAGGGATGTAATTACAATGAAATTCTTGATGAAGTATAATGCGGTATGAACATAGTAAACTGATAGGTAGTATAGATGATGATTTGAAAAGAGGTTTGGTGTGGGCGAGGCAGGGGTTTTTGTGAATGGTACTTATCATGCGTTTTTGAAGTGTTATTAAATTTGTAAGATGGGTGGGAGGTGCATTGCCCTATGCCTCAATGCAATATGAAAGTTTAAAACTAACCATGGAATTGTTAAGAAAAGCAGAGGTTTGCGGGGTAAATATGCAGATGTGCGGTAGAGTAAGCCTGATAAGGGTCACAGTTTTTTTTAGTAAATATTCGATGTGTTTTTTCCAAGTGAGATTAGAATCAATGAAAATACCTAGGAATTTAGTGTGATCTGTCTGACAAATTGGTTTGTTGAAAATGAAAAAAGGATGAGTGTTAGCTAGATGAAATTTATTTTGGGGGTTTTTTAGTAACATGAAATTAGTCTTATCAACATATAAGGTGATTTTGTTAGAAGTGCACCAGTTTTGAATAGCGAGAAGTTCGTTATTTAAACAATCTATGTGCTCGTTGATGTTAAAGGATTCAAAAAAAAGGTTAGTGTCACCTGCATAGAGCAAAGGTGTGAAAAAGTTGGTGACATGTGTTAAATCATTTATGTAAATTAAAAAAAGAGTTGGACTAAGGATGGAACCTTGGGGTACACCGCATGTTAAATCTAGTATGGAAAATAAAGTATTACCATTAATAGTGTGTTGTTTACGTTTGGTTAGATAGCTTTTGATCAAGATAATTGCTGTGATGTCAAAATTAAGATTGTGGAGTTGTGAGTACAATTTGTTATAATCTATTGTGTCAAAGGCTTTACTAAAATCTAGAAAGATGCCAAGAGCACATTTACCATTGTTCAAGGATTTTAAAACATTATTAGTCAATTTAATTAGTGCATCTTTGGTGCTGCTCTTTTTCCTAAAACCATGTTGCCCATCGTTAAGCAGTAAATTACCCTCAAGGTATTCCATAATCTGTTTAGTTACAGCTTTGTCAATTATCTTACTTAGCACTGGTAGCAAACTAATGGGAAACGATAATCCATTGAAGTGCTTTTAGGGCAAACAAATTAGTTTTCATTAAATATTTAGTTTTTTGTATTATACAAACAAACTTAAAATAAATTTTTCATACACAATTGGAGGAATAGCTGAGCAATTTTTTTATAATTTCAGTTTAGCAGAATCTTTTTTCAACATTTTTGAATGATGCTGTGGAGTTAAAATCCCATGAGGTAGAAGTTTTTCTTCCTTAACTTGAGAATCTGTGATTATTTGGTTTGCTTACCAGGATGTGAGAAATTGTATGAAAACCTTTTGAGCCTCTGGCTCTTCATACTCAACATCTCTCTCAATATCTCCCAGTTCATTCATGATTCGCTGAGCTTGCTGTAATAAGGGAGACAACTCTCACTTTTCATACATTATAGAGTTTAGCGCAGGTTTTCTGGTTATTCAAATGATTCAACACAAGTTTCAATGGAATAGTATAAATAGCAATTTCAAGTTTTTGTTTTAAAGGAAGACAAGTTTCTTTGCAGCACTCATGAAAGCAAAACTTTAATGTTCCATGAAAAACGTCTTTAGTGGAAAGGGCGACGACGTCAATGTTTATTAAAAGCAGTATGACTTATTTTTTACAATTATACAAGAAACAACTTTTTATATCACATTTATGTTTTCTGTAAAGACGAGTAGCAAATTCATTAATGTTTAGCAGGTTACAAGATAAAGATATCGATAAAGATATCGAAATCACCTTTTAATTCTATGTTCTTCCTCACACCTTGAAGTCAGGAATAATAATAATAGTAATATAAAATGTATTCTGAAAACTAAACAATGGCTGACTAGCAACTTCAAGTCATTTGATATTTTTTAGAGTTTTGTGTAAATAATGAAACAACTACTTATTAGATCTACTAACACATTTGAATGTTAAAAGATATGAGTACCAAAATTATATGAACTATATATAAGATATATATTATATATACATTAATATATATTCATTATTGTTAGAAATGCTAGTTTCATAAAGAATTATAAAGAAAACACACTCAATACAGTATGTGCAGAGTGAATTATAGTATGATTGATGGTAATTGATAGTAATTACACATTGACCATTAAGATTTGATTGATCAGTCAATGTCAAACTCACTGGTAGAACCTACCAGTGAGGGAAAAATTCAAGATGTTAGCCATTTTGAATTCCATCTTTCAGATATTATTGCCTGATGAGACCAGATCTACATTTGCTTGCAACAAATTGATAGTAGTAGGCTACATGTATTAGCAATTTTGACTAGCAGCTAAGTGGTCATTAAATTTCTTATCATACTATTTTATTGTATATAGAGTCAGTCGTTCGGCGTGTCCAGCTACTGCTATTAAAAGCTAGGAATGAAAGATCCGCTCCATGCTGGATTTGATCTCAGAACCTCTCATTCACCAGGCGATAACCTAACCAATTAAGCTACGTGAGATTCAATAGATTCATTAGGCGATATGAGTCATTGTGTCGGTTAAAATACGCATAGCACTCTGCTTTACGCAACGTCACTAAAGCTTGCTCTCACGGCTCTTATTAGTAAGTTTAGCAATACAAATAGTAGCTTACTCAATTTAGTCATTGGAAATGTGCCAAGCTAATTAATGGCAAATGGCAGGCGACTACATTACCTGTTACTGTTTATAAGATTTGTTTTAATACCTGTGCATTCAGCTGGTTACTGTATATAACTCAGTTATGTAATTCTAAATAAGTTAGGCTACGTGCTGAAGAGATTTAGTATTAAACTAACAATGTTGTTGTTAGTGAATCTAACCAATGATCTACCTTGACACAATCACTTCTAGAAAGTTTGTTAAACTAACCAGTTCCTCATGTTTGATACCAGATAGTTTTATTGCCCTCATCAGCTCTGACTGATTTATGGTTCCTTTGTTTTCTTTATCAATTTCTCTGCAGAGCTTTAAGAACATCAGGAGCCTAAAATAGATGTAATCTGTTTAGATGGCTTAGTATATGTGATAGATCACATTAAGCTGAGTGATCTGAGATTTGATTCAAACAAGATGTTTTAGTAACAGCTGTAGGATGTCATTGGGTTAAGAAGTTATGTTGGTAAATGGTTAACTAAAAGGTAATAGAAGTTTATACACTCGAGTTGTTTATAAGGAGGCCATGACAGTTGTTAAACATGGTTTCAGATGAAGCTTATTTTATGAGCTAGCCGAGTTAGAATAATTTTGTAAATTTAAAACAATATGTTTCACTAAACTGAGACTTTCAAAAGATCTTTAAAACACTCAGAGAAAGAAGAATTTATCACAAAGAGGAAAGATGCTTGTGTTCCTCAGAAATTATTGGTTTAAATTTCACCTGCATGTTCAGAGTGTTAGTAGCCATTTTACATTGCGTATTCGCATGATTTTAAAGGTGTTTAGTTCCACTCAAATAAATATAAATTCTTGCAACCTCTTACTTTCCATACGTATAATATGTACTTGTATTTAATGTATACATGGAGAGTGTAATGTACACAAATACACGTAATATACAGTAACAGAAATAACTTATAAACTGAAACATACAGTTTTAGTCCACCGTTCCAATTTGGTTGACTCAAGTTATGTAAGTATAAAAAACAATCATATTTATGTTAGTAAGGATTTATGTCGGAAATTCTTTACTCAGATAAAAGTTATTCAGATGTAATTTGTACTACAAAGTGTCTAATACATCATTGACATGAATGTTTAGTATGAAACAGTATTATCTGGATACAGTTTATTCATAAGACTCAAACCCGCAAAGGCCATATATTTATGAAAGGATTTCAGGCTATATCGCAGATTGTTTGTGTTATTCAATTAAACTGCGTTGGAAACCATCACAAGCTAAGTCTATAACTGTGTGTTACAAAGGTTTGTAGTGTAAACAACTTAATTGTCAAAGTATTGTATATACATGTAAATGAACTCTGTAGAATATAGTCAATGTTGTGTAGTCAATCGCTTTCCACCTCACCAACATCGGGCCACAAGATATGTTTACTAGCATTAAGCACGGCAATGCTCGAAATTCTTTTCAGTTTGGATCCGTATTGTTTCACGACAAAAATTCATGAAAGCATTCATTGAGGGCAGCTATCCATTTTGAAGATGATTTTTTAAGATGATTCTTGATTTCCTAATCACATAGATCCTGACACATTTATGCTGAAAACAAAAGTTCAAAGATTGTCAATTGAGCATTTGATGCAACTTCACGCAATTGACATTGCGTGAAATAGACCTGCTTTTGCACATCAAATAGTCGTGGGAGTCTGCTCTTGTAACCCTCCTCTTACACCAGAACTTGTTAACATCACAGAACATGGCTCTTATGATACTAAATATTATTTTTCATCCCTGAATGAGGGCGAGTGGTATAAGTGGAAGAGTATCATACACACAAACTGGATGTTATGGGTTTGAGACTAGTGCTAAGCAATCTTTTATGAAGCGTTTTAATTTTTATGATGTATATAGTAGATTTGTAGAATCGCAGTATCAAACCCCAGACTCTTTCAGTCTCCAACAATCTAGTACAGAATTCAATAGCTTTTCTACAGTTTATCCGAGACTTGCAGTCTTTAAGTGTATTGTAACTGTACAAGTTTTCTTTATTTCCAAAGGAACTATGGAGTCTATGAAAGGAATAGTCGCTAAGACAACTCACTCAATGGAGGCTTCGCTGGCATCCAACATAAGAAGTTTGAAATCGTCTACCTCCAGTTTTCCTTCTTTAGCAGCTTCAACTGGCTTTGATAGTCTCTGAAGAATAACATTACTAAAATGTGTTATATATGAGTGCTATTGTATTATAATGTATTATCTACAGATGTTAACGAAAGCTCAAGTGAAAGACAACTTCTACACCGTAGCAACTTAATGACTGATATATTTTCTATTCGCTTATCTTTTAATTTTACTGTAATAAGATCTGTGTTCATCAGTCTAACACCACGATTGGAAGTGGGAAAAATAGATTGCATGGGATTCGGAACCCATGACTTTCAACATAGTAAACCAGCTCACTAGCAACTGTACCAATCAATTGCTTAATATGCAATCAGAACAATTGTACATATAGTTATTACACCGGCCGAAGTGACTGCTGGGGTACTAGTGTCAGTAATTTGCAGAAGCTCTCAGCCAATTGCTGATTAGATGTTTATTTTATTCATTTTTTAGACCTTTCCAGAAACACACAAAATAGTTTTTTCCCAGATATTGTGCTGTGGTTAAAGGGGATGCCAGTGCTATTTAGCAGAAGCCAAGCTTCTCGATATAATTAGCACAAAATACTAAAACTAAAAGAGATCATTTCAATTTTACCATTAGTGTAAGTAGTATTAGTTTGGTTATTAAAGTTGTGCTGTGAACTGGACAAAAAGGCAATTATACTGTCATCACAAGAGTGCACAAATCCTAACACATATTGGTAAGGTTAAATGTCAAAACGTGTGAGCTATGTAGGTCAGTCAACCTACTTCGATAAACTCTTCTGGGACTCGCAAATACTCAAGTTCTTCCTTGAGCTCTACAACTGCCACTTTCCCAGTTTCTTCCTCGTCTACCGACTTGAAGATTTCAGTGAAATATTCAGCTGGATTCATAGCTAGCTGTAAAGGAACAAGAGAACAACGAATGCTAGGAACCCACTCTAAATTACATGCTGGTCAACTTTAAACAACAAAACATTTGTGTGTAAATATATAAGTAACTACACAAATAAATATATATTATTATTTGTCGTTGTTCATCGTAAAGCAAATCCTTATTCTTCGATTGACACAATTATTCTGTTTCTTTGCAAGATGACTGATTATCTCAGTTGGTTAGAGAGTCAGTATGATTAGCTGAATGTCATTGGCTCAAACCCTGTATTGGTCAAATTTTTTTAATTTGATGTAGAGAAGTTTTTGAATGTGGGCAAGTTGGCACATTTAGAGCAACTGCTACATTGTATTGTAACAGAAGTATAGAAGCCAGTGACATCAATACAGTACTGCATTTGATCATGTCTGACAATTTAACACTTTTTATTAACTACGAATCTGTGAGCCCTCTTGAACGAATCTCAAATAAAGCTCATTTTAGATAGTAGGAATTACAATGGAAACTGTAATCTGTCCAATGAGCACCACCCATTTTAATGAATCAAATATATATATTAATTTTTCATTTGTCAATTATGAAGACCTATCAATGGAGAGAATGTTTGCTATCATTTAAAATAACCAATTGTAATAAAGAAATATACTTGTGGTTATTCTTTCTATTTTAATCATACATAAGCTTAATGATATTTATAACAGGCGAGTTCTTACCTAATCGCAAATTTATAACTAATCGCGAAGCTCTGATAACTATTTATTAGGGCTACCCGATTAGGGTTGAGAGTTGTTGTCTGCAGGAGTACAGGAATCAACCATGAAGATGAAGAATGTGTATTTGCCGTCCCAAACAAGTTTGAGTTAAGATTTTTGTTTATAACTAACCACAACCTACCAGCAAGTCTTTTATACGTTGCTACTGTGTGAAAACATTAGACTCTTCTTCCAATAATATATTGTTTTCATATATTCCGAATATGTCTGTTATTTATTATGCTTCAAACCTTTTTGTTTTATTCACAACAAGGGGTAGCGAGCAAAACAACAGCTGATGCATCAGGTGCAGTGCGTATTGTGAAAAGATGTTGTTTTGCTCGCCCGCTCCACGGAGGGACAACTTCGCAAAAACAACAGCTTGTCAAGACAGGCTACTTGTTGAGCAACAAACAAAGTTATTTAAGAATGTTCCCATAACGATACACTTAACTTCTGCGTAAATTCACTATGAATAATTATTGCGCTTGCAATGTCTTTATCTGAATAACATTGGATAGTAATATTTTTATCAGAATAACATTGGATGATCATATGATAAAATACGGTATACATGTTTATGTATCTGTACATGTATACAGTATTTTATCATGTCTGGCAATTTAACTTTGATGAGTCACTTTCTATGTACATGTACAATCAAATAGAACTAGTACCCTGTAATGTAGTGAATGTCATCAAGTGTGCCAATGAAGAGTACGTATGTGTATATTAATTCTATATCCTATGAGGTGATTGATTGACACAGGTGATAGTGTGCTAAGTGTTGAGGTGGAATGTTATGGGTTCGAATCCCATACAATACAATCTTTTTCCCAGCATCTAAATGATTACTCAAATAGATAGATGGATAATGAAGAAAGTTAGTTGGGTTTAATTGTCTAATGATAATTATATTTTATATTAAAATATAATTCCAAATTATATAGAAAACCATATAGAAGGATGGGAATGTGAGAATTGTTTAACGATGGGTTTCAAGGAATTGAGGATTTTTCCTGCAACAACCAATCTTGTCAGTTATTTAATGGAAAGTAGTTTTTCTATGTCAACCACCAGAAGTCTCATAGTAACCTTAAACTAATACAAACATATTGGCCCAAGTGCATACACCTTCAGTATGCAAAGACGGATTACTATGAAATGCTAAAATGCTGATTAGTGTAATCTGTTTATGCAATTTTCTATGACATATTTTAATACTCACTCAATAGGTCTCTGACAGTTTCTCTATTGCTCTCAACTTGTTTTATAATCAGATTTAGGATTGCGAGTGTTTGTGTACACAGGCGACGCCAAGCTCAATATTTGTGCCCATTCAGTTTAATTGTAAAGTGTCAGTGAGTCACATCTAAGCGTGTTACAATTGAACACTAACATTTGTTATTATTGTTTTGTGTTATAATTGTTTCATGGGTGCAAACTCACGCAGCTATTATTGTAATTCCTTCAGCTTAACTTATAGACCAGGGTGAGGTGTACTTTAAAAACACTTGCTCGCTGCCTGACTGGACAGCAAGGAGCAGATTTTTAGTTCAATAACTAAGTACGGCGCAGCAGCAGGTATAACTAGGTCAGACGATTCTTAGCTGCAGACGATGGATGATTTAGAATTCCGTACTTACACCCGCTGGGTTTATATACTTTGATTATAGTATATAGTTATGTGTACGGCGCAAATGGTGCCGCAATGCCATCATGGAAACAGTCGCATAGCTCTTTTTCTGTGATTATTCAGTGTCGCTGTTTGGAAACGAAATGTCTGTGCCACGCGACATCTTTGTGCCCCGGAAACGGCCTTAGCGACCAACGCTGTCGGCTTTGCTTTTGTATGTAGTAGTAACATCGGCTGTTGATTAACTAGTGTAATGTGCATAACGAATAACGTCATAAGTACAAAGTAGCAGATTTTTCTTCTGATAGTCCATGGTTTGTTTTCTTGTTGACCTTTCTTCTTTCTTTCTTCTTTTCTTATTTAAGATACAACCTTGACATAAGGCGTCGCACAACCATCGCTCTACTATTATTAGCTTCCTATGAAACATGATCTGCTTGTCAGCCCAGAGTAGCTCTTCGGCCCTGGCAAACACAGATGTCTCGACAGGCTACACTACTGCCGTATGACAACTTGATATTTATGATACCAGTAGACCTTGCCATTTAGTTTTACATCTCATAATGTCAAAGCTAGAGCCTCGTATCACATAAGTTTGTGGTGCAAGTGAACTCTGCCGGTTAAATTTCTGTTCCAAAAATCTGTTCAAGTTTCACTTCATATTAATAATAGTACATTGCTATGCTTTAGGCTTTTTTGGCAGCCAATGGGCTGCAATTGAAACAGAATGACAACCATGTTTTAGTCTATAACCCATCAAACTGATCAAATAGATCATGTATCCATTCCATTCCTGCTTCTCTAAAAAACTCTCTACATCTCATACCAGACTTGTATTTTATCATGTCTAGCAATTTTAGTTTTGATGTGTAAGTCATTCTCTATGTACATGTAAGATTAAATAGAACTAGTACCCTATAATGTAGTGAATGATCATCAGGTGTGCCAATGAATTGTAAGTATGTGCACACTAATTCTATATCCTATGAGGTGATTGATTGGCACTGAGTGGTGAAGCAGATGATTGTGGGTTTGAATCTCATTCAACACAATACTTTTCCAGCCTCAAACTGTTTTCTTAAACAGATAGATGGATAGTGAAGAAAATTAGTTGGATTTGATAATTTAATGATAATTATAATTTATATTAAAATATAATTCCAAATTATATAGGAAACCATATAGAAGGATGAGAAAATGAAAGTATATGCGCATTAATTCTATATCCTATATTCCACTCTATTCTATTAACAGGTAACACTACTGCCTTACCAATCCAAATTATAGAACAAAAAGAGCAAAAAAAGCTTTTTCTTTCAATATGCATATTTTCAATTTACTATTATTTATTTTATTTTATGTATATTTTTATTATTTTTTTCTCATCGTTTAATTTGCTTGAAATGGCATCGACCAGAGATAAGAAGGTGCATATCTATCGCACTCGACTCCAGCAATGCCTTTTTTAACTATAAAATACTACAACAATCATACGACGCACTGTCTATAGCCAACAATGATATAAACATCATACAAGAATTAGACCAAAAAAGTTACTAGAAGTTGTGTATGCTGCTGGCCTAAACTACAATGTTTCAGTGGAGTAAGTTGTTTACTTTATGTGATATATACGTACTTGTTGATTCGCTCTATATGTTTCTATTTGTGGTTATTGAAGTTACTGTATCTACTATATTTGGTAAGGTGTGTATACTGTCATGCAGAGCTGCTGGAATAGGGGTCTCTAGCAGTCTGAAAGTAGGTTATGCATAAAGTTAATGATAAACCTTGAGGTAAGTCATTTTTTCTTTTTATAAAATTGTGATAGAAATGACAGATGACTTGTGTAGAGCAAGAGAAATACTTATTTCAAGGTTTTATAAACGATTTTTTGCATGAGGCTGTGGCTATTGATTCTCTACATTATGGGAGCAAAAAACATTGTTGGCTGGGGGTACAGAGATGTACATGTACTTAATGTATATGTACATCTCTGTACACATTAGATGTACATTTACTTAATTTACATGTACATCTAATGTGTAAATGCACCTAATATACATGTACACATTAACAAAGAGTCATAAATGTACATATTACATATGAATTTTATATATCACCGGTCCATGCTATTCATAGCTAATTAGACCATGAGACAAAATTAAAGAATAGTACGTTAAAATTATATATACCGGAAGAAAAAGCTCGTTTTGCATAACATGCTTCCATAATATGGATTAGTAAGGTGTTGGTGTCTGGTATAAGATAAAGTAGACTTTCTGGTAAAGTAGGAATGTAATGAATGGTCAGGCAGATTGGAGATGCGATTTGAGTCTTTTAGACAGCAAATATCTAAGAAACACTAACTCACAGCTTAACTCAAAGCCAAGCGCTAGTTCAGAGTTATCCTTTCTACGTAACCTTTAGTAATGAAAAATCAATTTTGTAATCACTCTATTGATTATTGGAAAATTTGTGGATGTACCCAATAACAACATTTTAGCCCTCCCAGAATTTGCCTGTTATACAGCTAAAGTTTTTTGAGCGAAAAAATTTACTTAGTGCTGGATTTGAACGCAGCACCTCCAGTTTTGAAGGCGAAGCCCTTACCAACTAGGTTACGAGTCCAAATGTCACAAAAATTAATAATTGTGAAGATCTTCATTACATTGGTTAAATAGACATAAAATGAGTTGCGCATATTACAACTCGTTGTGACAAGTTGCGTCACACGTAACGATAACCGACTGAGCTCATGGCATTACTAGAAGAATGCTCAACATTGCACGCTTTATAAAAATGTAATGTAGTGTAAAGATAATGTAGTGGATAAGGTAATATAGATAATGTGATGTTTATAAGCTGGTTTTTATTACCCGTGCAAGGAAGGGCATTTAGCTAGTAAGAGATAGGGTGCTTTTACATTCTTTACACTCAGGGGTAGACAATTCCTTATATACATGGGTAGACAACTCGCTACATGCAGTGGTACGCATTTGGGGTACTCAATAGTTATTCCGATTTTCAGTGTGAACATCTAACAATTTTTTTGGAGAAATGTTGTACTTGTTTCCTAAATTGGGATTCACAATGACACACAAAGATACTTGACAACCAAGTTGGCTAGTATTCATCGACAGTCGACAACGTATGCCTGGCGATACATTATCAAAAGTCGTGGCCCCGAGGTGTTTTTAAATATTTTATTGTTTTCAGGTTATGATAACTAAAAATTTGCTTTATTGCCTATGTTTGCCAGCCGTCAATAGTGTAACTACCATATTGATTGCGTATCATTGAACGCGGCATAGAGAAGATACTCTCCTTATTTATGGACATGCATAAGACTAAACAAATACTAGTAATATAAGTATACTATACTAGTAAACTATACTATTACTATATAACTATGCTAATAAACATACAGTAATATATACGTATATAATCTCAGGGTTTGTCATTTGTTGGTCTGCCATTTGTGTGTCCAGTTATAGTGGTCAAGTTAGAGGAGCGAATAATCCGCTTCGCTCGGAATTTCAACTCGAAACCTCCAGGTCTGCAAACAAGCATGGTAACCACTAGGCCAAGTGTCTACATTGCTATACATTGGAATAATTGTGATCATAATCCTTACACCGATTAAAATACGCATGCTTGAAACGCTTGCAAAAGTACTATCGGTTGCTACTAGCTTGCTTGATGATCATGATAGATAGCATGAGAGATCATGACACATATCATCAAGATAAGCAGGGCTCTTATTATAGTAAGTTAATTTATTAGCTTGTAAGTTAATTATAGTTTAAGTTACTAGCTTAAGTTACTCAAGTTTATTTGGTAAAGAAAATTAGCCAATGGCAACTACATTACCTGCCACTGCTTATAAGCTGTTCTTATAACCAGTGCAACGTCGAGCATTCTGCTAGTGTATACATATAGAATACTGTGTACCAAATTTTATATTTGTTCATGCTTGCCGCTGAGCTAACATGTAGAAGCGCTTACACCTTGAAGGTGCGTGTAGGGACGTTTAATCTCGAGGGCGTGTGTAGGGACATCTACCCTCAAGGGTACACGTAGGGGGTAGATGAGACACGCCAATGAAACACGCAGAATACCTATCGCAAAGGGTACAAGTAGGGATGCCTGAGGAGACAAGTGTACACCTCCCAGGGTATTTGTTTGAAACTTGAAAGCGATCTTAGCGACTCTACAAAGCATGACTAATTCAAAGCCTAGTTAACTCATCATGAAGCAAATAAAGTCTAATATTTGATGGACTGCCTGAATAAGACGACTTGTCTGTCATGGATTATGATATAAACACGGTAAACACCATATAAACACTGAGGTTCAATAAGCCTTCCTGTTCTGTAAACAAACAATCTATCAGTCAACTTTCATAGTCAGTGATAACACTGTGCTTTGAAATCAGAAAGACTTTGTAATATACAAACTTTGTATAATAGCTAAATTGTACTTATAATTGATAAATTGTTTATCATTGTACAATCACCAAGTTGTTTATCATTGTATAATAGCTAAATTGGTTATCTTTGTACAATTGCTTTTTAGGAAATGAAGACTCGTCAGGAGTTAACTCTATTTTGCATCACATTAAAGAAGCAATATTCAGAGGGGCCAAGGCTATCATTCCTCGTTCTGTGGAAGGCCAGATGTTGTTTGGAGGTATAAGTGGATGGTCAGTAGAACTTGATAACACATAAGATGCGTGTAGCTCTTGTCTTTCGTACTTTATGATCACTGTTACTAATCAACTCCAGTAATTTTCCTTCATAAGACTGAACCATGTCTGCAGAGGATAAGAGATCAGTGAAAGGCTTTTTAATTTAAGATGTAGAAATTTATTTAGAAAGCAACTTAAACTAATGGCAGTTTACTTTGATAGTCTGCTAAACATCTTTTTCATCATGTCAGAGATAAAAGTGTTTGAGTGGTCAAAGAATGAACTTCCAATTTTCCATACATTATACACCAATTTACCATGTACATGTATATATGCTAATGTATATGTATAAAAAACTAGACGATTTTTGAACAAAGTTTCTTTTGGCAGCTGCCTCGAAATATTTTAGTTAAAATCGTCTAGTTTTAATATCCTTAACTTGTAGAGTTTAGTGTTTTTTTTTTAAACGCGATTTCTTTGAAACGACATATATATATATTTATATATATTATATATAATATATATATTATGTATATAATATATTTTGTATTTTATGTTGTATGTAAAATATGTAATATATTTTTATATATTAAAATATATTATTTATATATAATATATTATAACTAGATACATATATTTATATATCATACATATATAAAATATGTTTTCTCACCATAGTTTACCCAAATGAGAGGTAATATCTACTCAAGCTCGGGTATTCTACCAGCGACCTGGTAGTTTGAGCACTCTCCTCACGATCTTAGCCGTTCCCAATAACATACTTTTTTGCAACTCACTTGTGTTGTTAACTGTTGCCTGTATTTGACCAAACCACATTAGATGTGCAGGTGTTATTGCTACCAATTCTCCATTGACTGCTACAATTATAGTTGTTCTTATATGCCACGCTGTTCAATCTCCTCTCCAAATGGGAGATATTTCTCCACCTTTTTCTTTTCTTTGCTGGCTATGTTGTATTCAATAGGTACTGCTATATCTATTACAGCAGCCCTCTTGCTCTCTTTGTCCACCATTACTATATCAGGTTGGTTTGCTAGGACATGCTTGTCAGTCTGAATGTAGAAGTCCCAGAAGAGCTTGCATGGTCATTCTCATTGACCTTTGTTGGAGCCTCCCATTAGTGTGATGGTTTATTGAGGCCATACTCATCTCATAGACTTCTGTACACTATACCTGCAACACGATTATGCCGCTCAGTGTGTGCAAATCCAGCTGGCTGCTTGCGTCCACTGATATTGTGTTGGATAATCTATGGTGCAACCTTGCACAGTTTGCATCTAGGATCATTTCTAGTGTGATAGATCTGTGCTTGGAGTTGCCTAGTTGGGAGCACTTGCTCTCAAACTGCCATGATTTGTAACTCTGTATTGGCCATTAAATCGCATTTGTTTAGCCACATATACATGTATGTCTGATGGAGGGTGCCAACCTCAAATACTTGTCAGATGGTAGACATCATGGACCCATAACACCATGACACCATGGCAGCCATGAAATTTGCATAGGTTTTCATGTTCTCTTCCGCTTCTTTCACTATCTGCTGTACACTTTTGAGCACTTTGCTCCCATTTTTTTCTACTAAGATATAACTTAGCAATATCAGATTATGGGTAGAGTGTGCCATGCATGGTCACCAGCTTATAAGTTGTTATGTCTGTTTTCTTGATGGCTTCCCCACTTTATTCTGCCTTCTGGGTATCTTATTACTGACAGTGCGCAGGTAATTATTACCACGACTTGATTCCCAGTATTGAGCTGGCTTCGAAGGACCTGCTGAATGCGTTTCATGTATTCTGTCATAGCCTTGTGACACATTTTAGTTTCATAGTTGATGTTGCTTTGCATTATTCCCAAGTACTTGTCTTCTATATCCTTGATGGTACTATTTGTTATTTCCAGACCATCTGTATGCACAGTCAGCCTTTCTTGAAGATTAGCTTTCCGTATTTTTCAATACAGTCATTCAGCAAGGACATCTGAATGTCATTCTGATGTCGTTGGTGTAGGCCTGAGTAGGATGATTAGGGAATCAATGTTTCTTCCCTTCTTTGCATATACATGTAGCTTGATGACATCTATATAAATCCATATATTCTTAATAAAACTTTTAAAAATATTACTTTAAAACGCTGAATCTTTTGGTCAGTTTACACAACTACGCAAAAAAATCAGTTGATGAAAGTTTTATATAATCATTAGCCGTCGCTGAACTTCACTGTTTGAGTTGAAAAACATCTTTGTAGGTTGACCGGTTATCTAACTGTGAAAATTGGTCGGGCTGTAGCAGTCACTGCAGTCATAGTGCTCTTAACTCTGCAGGCAAGTACTAGTTACAGTCAACTTTCCCTCTTCAACTGAGTTACTTCACTCAATGATCATTGTAGATTACATTACATTAGATGTACATGTAATGTAACGTGTACATGTACGTGTACATGTACACTCAAACATTGTAGATTAGACTAAATATTCTTCTTATAGGAATACACAGTAGTTTGATTGATTTGTTTTTTAGAAAAAAATCTATTATGATCATTTCGTAATAGCATTGGAATAAGTGCTGAGTATTAAAATATGCAAAAAATAAATTACAATTTAATTATTAACGAGACAATAAGTAAACAGAGTTTTTCAGTGTTACATTACCTTAGAAAGTGCCAGCTCAGAGATTGGTAAATTTGGTGGTAAAGGTAGCCTAACTTACTGCAACTTAAACTAAAAAGGTTTAAGTTAACTTTTTGCTTTCAGTTTTATTGTTTTGACTAATGAAACTATTTGATCCTTAAAACCCTTAAAATATTGTATGCTAGAAATTAATTTAGGCCTACCATCAGATTTTTGTAGCAAATTTTAATTCATATGTAAATTTAATCACAAGTAATGGTTGCTAATATGAGATTGAGGGCTGTTTCCTTTTTTAGTTCACTTATATTAATGAAGAGCAAGCATCTCTCTGTATTGTCTGATTGCATGAAATTGCATCAGCTCTTTGTACGATAGATTGTTGTTTAATTGCCTACAGACAATTTGTCAGTGAAAACAGTGAACGAAAATATTTTTCTTGCCGCTAAAGAGAATCTTTATGATTAAAGCGTTCAAAGTCATGTATATAAGCTATTAAAATTCTAATGGTTTTTTAGATAGGTAAAGCAACCGTCTATCAGAGATTAGCCATGTCAAAAACAAGGAAATATTTGGATATTACAAAATATTTACTTCTATGAATTTGTTATGTATAATAATAAATTAATCACACAACTAGCATGAAGAGAATCAATGTTTGAATATATTTATGGCACAGCTGGCTGATTACTACGGATACGCAAAGGTTGATTTGAATGACATAGGAGCAAGTTTTTCTCTATCAAAAGGATATGTTCGACGATCTAATTTACCTGCACAATTCAATCAGTTGTCAGTAAGTACTTCAGACTCTACATCTTTCTAACCAGAGTGCTCGACCTTTTACCTCCCGTTTACAGATGCAAGAATTATCAGTATCGAGAATACAGGTATTACACACACACCCACCCGCACGCACACACACGCGCACACACGCACGCACACACACACGCACACACACACACGCACGCACACACCCGCACACACACACCCGCACACACACACGCACGCACACACATTTCAAGTGTACTGAACAAACAGAAATAAGACCTACAGGTGTACAACTCTTGCGACACAACCAAGAGATCAGATAGTATTAAACATATAGGCATAAGGAGTACAGGACTTTAGTGTATAACTACCTTACATATAAGTATTGAACATATAAGTATTGAACATATAAGTATTGAACATATAAGTATTGAACATATAAGTATTGAACATATAAGTATTGAACATATAAGTATTGAACATATAAGTATTGAACATATAAGTATTGAACATATAAGTATTGAACATATAAGTATTGAACATATAAGTATTGAACATATAAGTATTGAACATATAAGTATTGAACATATAGGTATTGAACATATATAGGTATTGAACATACATAGGTATTGAACATATATAGGTATTGAACATACAGATATTAAACATAAAAGTATTGAGCATACAGGTATTGAGCATACAGGTATTGAGCATACAGGTATTGAGCATACAGGTATTGAGCATACAGGTATTGAACATACAGGTATTGAGCATACAGGTATTGAGCATACAGGTATTGAGCATATAGATATTGAGCGTACAGGTATTGAGCATATAGATATTGAACATATAGGCATTGTTATGGTTAAATTTGAAGTACTGTAAATGGTTGCTTGACTTGCATGTGTAAAATTTTTGCGTTTGCGAACAAAATTGTTTCTGTGAGCAAAAACTTTGTAATTGTCAATGCCTGCTAACATAATTTTGTCATACTATTAAGTAGCAAGGAAGTCTACGGTCTCGATGTTGGAGGTAATCTATAATACTGTACTAACCAACAAAAAATACTTGTATTGATTATGAGGAAAAAACATAACCCTTCCCACTACCAGCTCTAATTATAATAAAATTTTATATACGTGTAAGAGCTCAGGCTAACTTAGCCCTGATTTCAAACATCTGCTAGATACGGTACTCATATATAGCTCACAAAGCACTGTCTTATAAAACAATTAAACAAATTCACAACGTGTACATGTAATATGCTAGCCCCAACTTAAAGAATAGAGAAAGCATAATATTATTATGCTTTATTATTTATCTTGAGGTGTTGACTGATGTTCTAAAAAAAGAATAAAGGAGATTGACCAACCAGAAGCTGAGATATAGCCAGCCAAACACAGGTCTACCAAAAAACATAAGTGTTTTGGTAATCATCAATATATGACGTATGAAATCGACTTGTGTGCCATTGGTCAATTAAGCCAACTAATACGCTCTCCTATAACAATCACGGCGTTTCAATTGGTTTAATCCCTGGAAGTATAGAACAATCAAATTGGGCCTAACAATCATTGCTCTGAGAATTCTGAACCAGTCCCTCTGACGTGTAGATTAGTTTTAGCATAAAATAATTACACGCATCTATTATTTCGCAACAATTCGCTATCTTGCTAGTTCAGCTCAGTTTTGTTGTTCTCCCACTTAGCTTCCCTATTCAGACTCATCTTTAGCGTTGTTCAGATTTTTTTAACTATAGCTAATAAATGGAATCAATTAAATCAATCATCAATCTCGGTTATCATTTGGAATTTTCTACAAATTATTTTAGTTACATCATTTATTCTATACGCAGTTATATTATTATTTTGTATAATATGCATTATGATTATTATATTAATCATAAAAAATAATCATAGATAAGATAATAGATCAATAGAAAAATCAAATCAAAAGTTATCGTTTTCTTTTCTTACAGCAAGAGCAGTACGGTCAAATTATTCTTTATAAGATTATGGCTGTAGTGGACTTACAGTCTGTTAATAGTGACGATAATCATAAAACTCAACTGAATGCTGCAGTAGATACACAGTAGAAAAATGATGAATGAACAAAAAGTCACATTCCCATTTCTTATTCTAAACCAACTGCAAATCGCGGATGTCGCATATAGACTATACACGCGCCGTTCGTTGAACAGAGGATCTTCGGAGCATATCCGTGGAGATCGATTTAAAATTTGAAGCACAATAGTCAAAATCTGCTCTTCTGTTTTGAAAAATCATGGCGAGGGGTTGTGGGCAAATGCCTTTACCAGACAATGTTTGCTTGATTTTCCTGAGAAACCAGAGCTAGTCTGTAAATTATTTACTATCGCAAGAAGCATTTCACATCTCGTAGCCAAAACAAGCATTATACGTAACGGCGGTAAGGGTGCGCAACTCCAGCACATGACCCTTAAGTCGATTTCATACGTCACAGTTCTCAGGATTTTCGAAGGGTTTTCCTCTGATTCTTTATTAGGTAGACCTGTGTTTGGCTGGCTGTATCTCAGCTTCTAGTCGGTCAATCTCCTTGATTCTTTTTTTAGAACATCAGTCAACACCTCAAGATAACTAATAAAGCGTAATAATATTATGCTTTCTCTATTCTTTAAATATACTTATATCATGTACATGTATATACATGTATATGGTAAAAATAATTACTGTACCTACATGTATATCGCATATATATTTAATGTACATATGATATATTTACTGGTAGTTATGCTTCACATATCATAAATACTTGTACATATAAAGTATACATACATACTTGTAGGATATAAATAATAAATGCATATCATATAGCTAATATGATACGTGTGTGATATGTATGGTGGAATGTATACCAAGATATATCATGTGTATCATTGCATATGTATCATTTGTATGTTTAAATGTGTAACCATTATGCCCATTGCGTCATCTTATTTTATTAAATTATTTCTATTGCAGCTTGGTGACTTTATAGAAAGAAACAAGAGACTTAGCTTCAGCTTTGTCGTCAGTTTCATGCTTGGTCTGATTTCAGGATGATGGAGACCAACATTTTAATAATTTGGCAGCGAACAGTCTATAAGGCTCTATAATGTTTAAATTTAATTACAATGTATAGATGAAATATAAACTGAACAAGTACTTAAAGATCCTGATATGCTAGTGTAATTCAAGTTAGACCAGAAATGTTATATGAATACATTCCTAAATGTCTCGATATGATGGCGAGAGTCAAGTTAGACCACAAGTTAGTGAAAGTCAAGCTAGACCAAAAATATTACCTGAATACGTCTCTGAATGTCTCGATATGATAGCGAGAGTCAAGTTAGACCACAAGTTAGTGAGAGTCAAGCTAGACCAAAAATATTACCTGAATACGTCCCTAAATGTTTTGATATGGCGTTTAGAGCCAAGTTAGACCAGAAATATAACTTAAACATTCACCTAAACATCTTGATATGTCACATTATGCTCATGCTAGCTTATTTATACTTGTCTTAGTTGTTGGCTTTGGTAATATCTTGTATACTTGCATCAGATTAAACTTATACCCGAGCTTTATTGATAATTGGTTCCATTTGAACCATATAAATAGCCTGACATATTTTTAGTAGCGATAGTATATTCTCGGTGCTAATAGTGTACACATCTCGAACTTGTATGCACACACTACTGTTGCTTATGCGAGTGAGATTTTACTAAGCAAGAATATAGACATAAATATTGTAAAACTAGTTGCTGTTAAAATATTAAGCTGCATGTCACTAAAATTATACTCATCTCCATAGATATAATAAACCCTATTATTTATTATATCTATGGGTTCATTATATCTATGGTCATCTTTTATCAGGGGTTCCTTCAACTTTCACACTGCTACAATGGCATTTTGTAACACTGTCCGATATACATGTAGAGTGTGATGGGCGTTCTTGTTGATATTCCCAACTTACTTTATCATATGTACGACAAGCTTACTGCAAATTGTGATTCTAAATGTACAGCACATTAAATGTACTGCTGAATATTATACGTGTAACATGTTTGTTTTGTTGCCAACCAGCTAAAGGTGCTCTGTGGTACTCTACAGGCATTTATAATCAGATATAGTGAGACAGCTTTATGAATAGCATTTCTGATCAAATATAATGAGTCAGCTCTATAGATAGCCTTTTTAATCAGATATAGTGAGACAGCTCTATGAAGAGCGTTTTTGATCAGATATAGTGAATCAGCTCTGAATAGCATTTCTGATCAGATATAGTGAGTCAGCTCTATGGATAGCATTTCTAATCAGGTATAGTGAGACAGCTCTATGGATAGCCTTTTTAATAAGATATAATGAGATAGCTCTATGGATAGCCTTTCTAATGAAGTCTCAATCAAAGCTTTCGAGGTGAACAATGGTCGGAACAGCAGAGCTTAGTTTGATAGCTGAACACCATGATAATGATCTCTCACACTCCACACTTGACCATTAATATCATGTACAAGCAATACTGACAAGGCCAGAGCAGGTCTAATGTTTGTTGATAAATGGTGTCAACCGAAGCTTATAATTGTTAGCGGTATCCATATGTTCTTTGACATGCCTATGAACCGCTCCATTGGCTTGTGTGGAGTTTTTACTAGCTATACATAGTCAAATGTAGCATTGGTTTCAAGAGAGATAACTCCTCTTCTTATAATCATACCTGAAACCTACTACATGCATTTTAAATGTTTCTGTTATTTTTCATTATTATTGCATTGGAGAATAAAGTTCTCAAATACTTCAAAAACATGTAGTGGGTTTCAGATACAACTTGCTATATGAGAGAATAAAATAATGTACATTTCAAAACTAACAGCTACACAGGCGGTTGCTGACACTATATCTTTGAAATTAGACAGCCCACTACAGGTTACCTCGACTAGCTAGATATGACAGAGAGATTGCTAATTATGCCAGGAGTTAAGCTTTCAACACTCTCACTGGAGATAGGAGTCTGCAGCGATATCTCAATTAACAGCGGAAGGAAAGATCATCACAAACATATCATTTACTGGACTCTCAAATCAGCTCAAGTGATCTTATAAAACATATCTTATTTCTTTATAACCCATGGGCTGTGAAAGGCAGATGAGACCCGAGCTAGTGCCAGTAAATGGTACTCGGCCCTATAAAACTTTCTATTTTATAAGGATTGGCAGCAAATGGAAACTGAACATGCTTATAGAATCCTACTTGAAAGTGAAAACCATGTCAAAAATAGATTTATGGTAATTGTCCTACCACAACCATGACTACTGAAAGAGATACTAAAATGCTGTAGTCAGGTAAACAATTGAGACTATCTGGAGCCTGTGGAAGCTTTGTTAATAGGCTGTGGATTGAATGCTTGATAGGAACGAGAAATTCAGATGTCTATGATATTGCATGTGTAATTTATAGCTTGTTTACTGCCATGGACATTTATGTCTACTAGGACTGCATTATGGTGCTTCAGTTGGTGCTCCAAGGATGAACACTAGGCCCAGGTACTCCTTGGTTACTCATCAATTAGGTTCCACATATAGTCTACCTAGTTGGTATTTTTATGAAGTACAGTATATAACATGCCGTTTTGATGATGTCGATAAAACCAAAAGTTGATGAATGCAGAATATATTTATTATTAACCATAAAACCTCCAACTGTTTACCAGATAAAAGAAAGACCAAAATTGTTGGAAACCAACAAAGAGGACAGCATAAGATGAATAAATGCTCACATTTGAAGAGCATTGCTCCGTGTTGTCTAAGCGAATTAAGAAATGCAAATAAAGAAATATGACATATAAATTTCAAATAGATAAACGTATATAAATATTTATATTAAAGATGAAATCCGAGTTCCATTAGTTCCAGTTCAGTTCCGTGAGTTCAGTGTGATCCATGAAGGAGAGCCTTAATCAATCTTGTGGTTGTTGGCAGTTCGCAGGACAGAGTCAATAACCTTCGAAATGTCACCCTGGCACTCATACAGCATCGAAGTCATCCATCCACCTAAGACAACCATATCAATCTCTAATTATTTATATATCTCTATATATTTATACTTATCTATCTGAACATGTTTTTAAAAGCTTGAAAATAATATAAGGAGATAAGGGTTACCTACCATCATCATGGAAACCCATGGCTCTCATCTGCTCTGCTGCTTCCGCTACTCTCTGCTCAAGGGCCGGGTCACGTGGGGCCGTTGGCAGGACAGGCTCAGATGCAGGTCCTGAGCTAAAGCTAGGTGTCAGTTTAAGAACTGGTACAACCTCTGGCTTGAAAGTAGAAGCACTTGTGCTGAGAGATGTTGTTGGCTACAAGAATAGTCAGGATAAAGATATCAGTCATTCTTAATAAAGTAATGCGAGAGAAAAAGTTGGACTAGATGAATGCCCGGCGTTGCCCGGGTAATAAGTCTTTGCACAAAACATTTATTGTAACTGTTGTTATATTACAACAGCAGTTCCAATTCTACTTTCAAACTTCATATTATGAGAAGTGTTTCGTGCAGTTCAAATAATTTAAGAGAAAAAATGAAACAACTAAGGGTGTTTAAATGTGAAATAATTAGTAATGGTTAGATAAAGTCTGTTCTACTACAATGATTACAATAAAAATACTTGATACTGATAAAAATTAATACAAACTCAGAAAACAAAATAAAAATCATGAATACATATATTGACCTAATAATAACAATTAGTGCATACAAGTGTGTGTATAAAAAAGGTCACTGGTCCAGGAGAAGCTATCCATCCAAACTTTGAATACAACGATATTGGTACAAATGTAAAATGCAAAAGGTAACATTAATAATAAAAAGTGCACATTTAGAGTGTGTAATCGCAAAAAGGATACAGAGTATATGGCAAGAGCAAGGGGAATATAAACGGCTTAGCCTCGTTGTTACGAACACTTCTAAGTGTGCGTAACAATTGCGTATCCTTGCGATTTGAATGTCGCAGGTTCAAACCAAGTACGACGGGGAGTTTTCATGACAACTTTATCGCTATAACTAAACAGATGAATGACAGAAAAACACTAAGACTTATATACATAGATGCATATACATACATAGATGCATATACATACATAGATGCATATACATAGATGCATATACATACATAGATGCATATACATACATAGATGCATATACATACATAGATGCATATACATACATAGATGCATATACATACATAGATGCATATACATACATAGATTCATATACATACATAGATTCATATACATACATAGATGCGGCATGTCATAGAAGTGCGACAGAAGCAGACCTAAGTACTGTTTAGTTTACCTTAGCCTCCACTCTCACCCAGCTGGCATCGTCTCCACCTGTCTCTTCATCTCCTTCCATATTATCGCTGTCTGATTCTGCTTCTTTCTCAGCAGCTCCTGGGCCATTACTTAGCTGTGATTCGTTAGCTCCGTCACCAGTTCCCTGTGATTGGTCAGTATCCATACCACTTCCGTGTGTTGCGCTGTCCTCCGTATACACATCCTTTCGTTCCTCGGAGCACTCATTGGCACTCGCTTTGAACGGGCAGCTGGCTCCCTCGGAGTAGCAGTCAGGAGAAGGTTTGCATTTGCCATCTCTGCTGCATGAGGGACTTTGATCAAATTGACACCTGCCATGCTTGCCCCGTCGTCCCCTGCCCCCTAGGCGTCTGCCTGCAAGCCAGTGAGTTGTGTGCAATCAGGTGTCATGTGACCTTTCTGCATCTTACATCAATATACCGCAGTGCTATTTTACGTGGTTAATGAACAGGCAAATTCCTTTATGATCTACCAATTGCCTGACAAGACTGTATTGTATATAACGTATTCGCCTACCAGCACCAAACACCTACATGTAAAAGCTGATAAAACTGTCAGTTAATGCATGTTTGTAAAATACTATCTATCTAATAGAATTTAATACTTTTATCTATACGACAAACTCAACAGCTTTTCATATGCATCAATCAGATGTCTATGTCAATCTAACACTCACCTTGTCCTCTACCTCTGCCACAGCCCCTCTGTCCCCATCCTACTGGTCTCTCTTCCACGTCAACATCCACATCTACTCCGAAAGGTTCGAGGAAGGCAGATACCTGCTCACCGACATGCTGCAAGTAATCTCTCTCCTCATGTTTAGCAGATTTACCGGATTCATGCGCATCCTCACCATTGGCAGCAGCACCGCAAGCACTGCTTGAAGCATCCTTAGTCGGCTGTTCATTGGCATCTGGTTTCGCTTCACCCGGGTTCTTCATTAAGTTTCTCCAGAAGCGCCTCATTGCTTGCGGGCCTCCCCACTGGTTGGCACCAGGCCACCATCGGCCACCCGCTCCTCCAAAACGAAAAGGGTTTCCTTCCCTTCTGCCACAGCCAGTCCACTCAGCAGCAGGATTGGCTAAGCGAAGCATGTAATGATGGTTGTGTAGACCTACAAGCACACAGGTTCATATCATGTCCATAGATTATCCAGGGATACAAACTAAGAGAATCATTCATGTGAATAGCAATTGTGATGTATTGGATTACATGGAACAGTCCAAACCATTTGGTTATTTTATGAGTCATTACAAGCTAACTCCTTATCAAATGACTATATCGATATTAGCGCAGGGTTAAACAATGACTACATTGCATAATATTTTGTTAAGCGTTGCTAGTCATGATAACATCTTTTTAATCTCTCGGCAAGGAAAGGCTACAGCTACATTCAATTTTACACAGTCATGCCTAATATAATTACATGGGCCACATGTTTTTAAACAGTAGAATGACCATGGTTGCTTGACAACACAACCACGTCTCAAATCAACCAGTTTATAAGTACTGGAGGCTACATAAACTTAAAAAGCACGCTATCAAAACTAAGGACTGGTCCTCACTGCATGGTCAATAGGCTGACCTCTCACTGAAGGACACGATTAGCAGGGGCCATCTCACTATGGTTGAACCGGAGCGGGTAGTAAAACTGTAAACTTTAGAAATTGAAATCCTTAACATATATATGATCAGCTAAATTACTTTTATTAAGTTTAATAAGAATCTCATGTTACCTTTGTCACAACAGTCCTGGCAAAGATCATAGTCAGCGCAGACAAGACACTTGAACCTGAGACCTCTAATGGAACCATCACAGCCATCACAAATCACTCCTGGGTGTATTGGGTGTCCAGCAGAACCAGCTTCAAACAATTTAGACACATTATCTCTGAAACTTGTTCATTAGTACAAACGTCTTTGTTATACATTCAACTATGCGCGTTCATCAATTTCCACAATTGCAATGAACAGTAGAAGTGTAAACTTCAAAGAGAAATATTTGGGCAGATGTCTTAAGGTAAACTACAAGCTTTCACATCTCGAGAATGATAACAACAAAAGTCACTGACACAAAACCAATAGTTTGCTGTAAAATTTATAGGCAGCCATAAAGAGGAAACCTACGAGTTGTGCGAAAGTTTCCAGAAGAAGCCGATTCGTTGAGATACAGCTTCAGTAGTCCATTCGGACGACCATACATCATTGCTTGAATCAGTTCCTCATCTGACCCAATAGCCACCATGTCGTTCTCCTCATCTGCAATGCAACGAAAACTATAACGTTGATAGCATGCAAAATATTGATGCGAACAAGTAGAATAACATGTGCTTCACATCGGCTATAGTTAACCAAATATGTAATTACCTTTCCAGAAAACGCAAAAACTTTGCTGAGCTAGTGATGGGTAGATCGTTGCAATCTTGCTCATCAGATACTCAAAGCTAGTAGAAACATCTTCATCAAGAACAAATCTTCGGATTTCAGCATTGTTGCTGCCTTGTCCGGGTTTTTCCAGAAATGTCTTCACTGTGACGGAGTTGCTCGAGTCCATTATGTCTTTTCAGTATGCAGATATCGAAACACTGTAAACTTCTATTTGTGCAATAATCTGAAAATCGACATTCAAAGCTTATATACCTATCGAATACTTTCTCAAGTAGACTAGAATGTTCTAAGACTCGTGACTGGGAATTGCTCCAGGTGAGTCAACATCAACTTCGCCTATTCATTTATTATTAGCCTGTGCGACGCAATAGTTTCAATATCAAAAACCGTATTGTGTCATGCTAATACAAACAAACTTATTTTCAAATAATCACGAAACACAGGCTACAACAGCATTAATCAATTTGATTTGTAATCCCACGTGACTTAGTAAGAGAAATCCGTCTCTTATTGCAAGGAATTACGACATTGTAGTAGAGTTAATTTCATAGACGCAAAACGTTTAGTTTGCCCACGTGACTGAAAATGGTACCATCCGCAATTTTGCAAATTTGATTGGCTATCGAAATATCACTACTAACAAAACTCGTTGAAAGCAACGTGGTACGATGTAGACCGAATCTCTCGAAACGGAAATAATATGGAAACGATGTTCTGATCAAGCATACAAATAGATTTGAGATACTCATAATAAAATATTTGGTAACCTTTGTATATTGTACCGTTACAATGAGCAGTTTTGACTTTGGTAAGTTCACCGTACAATAATATCTAAAACTTTACTTAGAACCTAGAAGCAACGTAGGAATTGGCTAACCACTATTACATTTCTTGATATTCTAAACTAAGTTTACAAAAGCATAGAGATCAATCCAATACATCATTTAATCTATAACGTTGTCATAAGAAAAATTTGCTAGTCATGATAAATACTAGTCTCAGGATTACTACCTCGTAAATTATTCAAATCAATATCAGGCAACGCGAGGTTAATGTTTGTTGTTGTAGTTTTGTAGCATGTGCGATGTTGTTCGTATTGTGTTAGCGAGCCATAATTAGCATGACAGTTTGAGTTCAGTTGTTTAATGTAAGGTCCACTCGACAACTACAAACAGAAATGACATGAACTCAACAATCAGGCCTGCCAACCTAAGAGTGGGGCAATGCTTGAGATTTGGTTTTAGGGCAATTGATGTATCAATGATAGTATATATAATATTGTGGAAATTGGGGCAAATCTCACGCATTTTAATTTTTTCTTGGATGTGATTGCATGAGTCTCACGCCCTATGCATGAGAGTTGGCAGGCCTGTCAACAATATGAATAAACTGGTAATACATGTACATATGAAACACAAAGTTTAACTCGCAAACAGTTAGGCCCAAGAAACGAACGAAAGATTGATTAGTTTTTATCAGGTGAACTTTATTGGTTCACGTCACAACATAAGCAGCATGCTATTGAAATAATATGCCAATGACACTTCATATTAATGATGAAACGCTGATAAGAGTATTTTGTTTAACGATATTGTTTTTGTAGATATTGTTATATAGGTTTTTATAAATATGTTTGGTTTTACAAGCACATTATTAAAGTGCATTAAAATGAACAAGTCCCCGAAAAGACCCTTTTGGTAAAAGGCAACTCACTGCATTATGTAAAGGGCATTGAATGGGTGCCAGGCTGCGTTTTGACTTCTACGTTGAAAGAAAACCAGAAACTTGCCAGTATTTTTAAAACAATTAAATTTGTAAAGAGACTTTGTAAATTCATAAGATGTTCAATACTCGGCTGCCAGAACTATAAATATTTTTGAAAAGATGATATAAGCTATTTGTGTTACTACCACAAAGTGCTTCTGGGCGCCATCAAAATCTGAAACACTTGTATGTAGATAAGACTTAGGACTTATATACATGCAAGTTTGTTATTCTGCCAAAACCTGAAAGTGTTCTTTATATAATACCATAGTTTTAAGTGTGGTTTTATTTAAAAAGCTTTAGGTGAAAATAAGTGTTACAATTTGCCAGCTGTCGCACAGCTGCTACAAAATTTTGCGAAAATTGTTAGTGTAGACAGCTTTACTTAACAATGAGCAACTTCCTTGGAAAACGATTTATAATTGTTTGCAGCTCTTACATATGAGCAGTAACTCAAGTCATTGACAGCGTGAACTCTTGTCGTTATGTTTATATAGTCGTCCGTCTACTTGACTCATGAAAAGAACTTTACGCTATGGCCGATGCGTTATTTGGGAAACGTTGTTTCAAATATATTCATCTCATCAACAAATATTATCACTAGTATAACTCAGAATGGGCGCAACACCAATGATTCAAAAACCAAGTATTAAAATCGTTGATTTAAACCATGATGTTTTCATGATAAAAATCCTGATTTTGAATTTTTCAATTTTCACATACACTAGATTTTCAAAACATCAGCGTTTCTCTACAAATAGTCTTGCTTTGATGTGTGTAACAAATTTGTACCGAAAAACTGACAAGCTAGTATTTCAAGCTAGTATTCTGGATGATCAAAAGCATTGATTATTCGAAGGAAGTTGCTTAAATAGTTCATATCGCCTTTTTTATATCTTTGGCTCTCATTCATAGTAGCTCTACTCCATTAACTTACATGTAGTTTCCAAACTTACATGTGAAAGCCCGGCATTGGCCGGGTAATAAAACAACCTTTAAACAAAAAATTTTTTTTTTTTCAACATACACAGTCAAACATAGATAACTCGCCCTCGGATAGCTCGAACACATGGTTAACTCGAACAGATTTGTGGTCCGTTCCCACGTAATGATAAATTGCTTTAGATAACTTGACCTCAACTTTGTTAACTCAAACAGTTTTTTGCCCAACGGCTACCGAAACGGTTGTTATCGCTTTAGAAAATGACTTTATTCCAAGCCATAGAGGTAAACTTCAACTTTTCGTAGTTCATAGGCATCGTTATTACCATCATCTGCAAAATATTTTTGTCAACAACTTTTCTAAAGGTTTGATGAAATTTGATTTTTACTAAACATCCGCTTAGCGATGGTCCTTCGAAAGCAAGGAAAAGTGAGGTAGCCTTTGCATAAACTTCAAGAAAAATCAGCAAAATTGATCTTGGTTAAAATTCTCAAAAGAAAAAGATGTCTTTTCTACTGAGCATTTCAACAGCAATCAAGTTTTGCCAATTTTAATCTAACAAAACGTCCTGGCAATAACATCACCTCAAACAACCAACCAATCTCAAATGATAGAAAAATCTCTATACTTTTTGATAAAAAATTTTTAAACTTCACATTAAAAGCATTTAATTTGAAACAAGCCATCTATGCTTTTGCTTTATATTATAGTTTGTATGTGTACATGTATCTACTAATAAACAATTACTTGTGACAGTGCTGTGATAACTTGAACGCTCTGATAACTCGAACACTTTCGCTCGGTCTCGTGAAGTTTGAGTTATCCATGTTTGACTGTATACAACATTTACCATTTTAACTCTTAAATTTCATATCATGAAAGAAGTGTTAACTATTTTTCCTCTAATTTATTTTGTTGAAATAAATTAAAGGAAAAATAAAACTGCAAAAGGTGTTTAAATGCAAATGTGATATCATTAGCAAGTAATGGCTAAATATAGTCTGTTTTGCTAACGTTTACAATTGCAAATTGTTTGGTATACGATTAAATGATTTTAGTTCGTTTCATAGTTGGCATCATAAAACGAAAATATTGTATAGACTTATAGAGTATTATAGAAACCCAAAGTGATTATCTAATGCAATCACTGCCTGTTAAAAATCATTAAAAATAGTAACGAAACAATATATTAACCTTAGTAATTATAGTTACCTGCAATAACTTTAGTGCGTTTTCCAGGTATGATCTGCAAGAAAATGTAACATTACATTGTATCGTGTGCAGTGTTCTTACCTTCAAGACAGACGTGTAACCATAGACCTTTTAACTATACTTAATGTTAACTAATTATATTACTAATATATTAACGTATAGTTAATAGGTCTATGCGTGTAACATAAACGCTGAATCTAACTCATGAATTTAGCTTACTAAAAACATACTGGAAGGAAGTTTTAGTATGCATTTTAGTCAACTTTTAACCAAAATCTTATCACTTTTCTGTTTTTGAACCCGTTTTTACCGTAACGGATGACGCTGCACTGAGATACAATTGCCAAATTTTAACTTTGAGGGAAATTATTGTTGATATCGTTTTGCGGAAAACAAATTTTCAATAGTACAGCGAGGACATAGAATTTCAATGAATACGTCATTTAGCTTGGGCAATCAAGAAAAGGGTATACATTGGATGATAAGGACTATGAATCGTAAGAAGAGTGTAGCTTGGTGACTAAATGCAGGGTTCGAAACTTGCGGTTGTGATCTTTGTGAGTTCAAATGCAGCATGATGCGGGCTTTGAATTCCAAGATTGTAATAGCTATATCTGGACATACCGAAGAACAGACAGACACACAAGCTGAGATTTATATATATATATATATATATATATATATATATATATATATATATATATTGATTGCAAGAGATGTAAGAATTTGTCAAATTAAAGCATGCAAGTGAACGATATCGAAAAGTGGGTTCACCAGGAATCACAGATGATATACATGAGCAAACATGAATGAAATAATCAGATTTGTTCAAAACGTTTTAAACATCGAAAAAGTTAATTCAACCAAAACACATCCGCATTTCTTGTTTTTTGCTATACATGTCCTAATTTTTTCCAACTCTAGTATAATTATAGGCACTTTACCATTCCTCTTAGTTTTTGGGTTATATATTGCTAGGTAATTAATTCAGGTCCATGACTCGCCACTGCTTATCAAATGAGCAATACGTTATCACTGTAGCTTGTAAATTGGCAATATTTAACATTAGCCGAACTTTTGTTTTTATCAAACATCATATTACAGAAATGCAAAATCCTTTAGTTTTATCAGCACTAAAAATGAAAACAGCAAAGTCTTCCAATCTTTCACATGTACATGTTCATAAGTCTTCCACATGTACATGTTCATAAGTCTTTCACATGTACGTGTTCATAAGTCTTTCACATGTACGTGTTCATAAGTCTTTCACATGTACATGTTCATAAGTCTTTCACATGTACGTGTTCATAAGTCTTTCACATGTACTTGTTCATAAGTCTTTCACATGTACGTGTTCATAAGTCTTTCACATGTACGTGTTCATAAGTCTTTCACATGTACTTGTTCATAAGTCTTTCACATGTACGTGTTCATAAGTCTTTCACATGTACGTGTTCATAAGTCTTTCACATGTACATGTTCATAAGTCTTTCACATGTTCATAAATCTTTCACATGTACGTGTTCATAAATCTTTCACATGTACGTGTTCATAAGTCTTTCACATGTTCATAAGTAAAAAATTAAAGATGAACTTACACCAAATTTTAGTAGATTTTATCAGAGAGTATCGGTATTTTTCTATCATTTGCAATTGTTTTTAATGTTGGAGGTGATCTGATTGCCAGGATGTTTGAAGATTAGAATCGACGAAAGCCTTTAGTCGGATAAGCGCTCTTGTTACCGTTCCTCCACTTTGACGTTCAGACAACACCCATGTCGCTATTTCATTCTCTAACATTGGCCATCTTTCTTGATTTTGCACATTTTGTTGCAAAATGTGGCCAAAGTTTGCACATTTTGTTGAGGGTAATTGTTTAATAGTGCTTTCCGCTTTTCTCCAATCTCTGACCAAGGTTTCACCGACAGAATAGGTTATTCACTGTCTGTGGCTGCTTGAACAGCTTTTAACTCGTATAGCTGCATCATATTTCATCATTTTTCGTGTTTGGCTGAACATCTTGTTTGTTTAACGATATATAATTGTTTAAAAAATGTCACTGAAATCACTGAAATTTTTAACTGACCAAACTGGATAGCTAATATGAATTCTTGAAAATAACGCTGTCTAACAAAGTGTGTAGATTATGTAGTTGATTATTGAATCCTTAGCTATATATCGCCTCTGATGCTGACTTGAATATTCCGATCAAGCAGTTTGAGCCAGAGAAGGGGAGGTCGACTTGTACCACAGGTACATCTCAAAACCAGAATTTTAAAATCAAAGTTTAGACCTTGACTTATACACCGAGTCGGCGTTACGCACTGGAATTTTATGGTACAGTGATCCCTCATTTATTGCGGGAGTTGCGTTCCATAAATAATCTGTGATGAGTGAAATCTGTGAAGTAGTCAGCTTATTTTTTTATTATTTTACAATGTAATACTGTGCTACAAAAGGAAACCAAAAATCAAAACCTGTTTGAAGGCCCAAAAGTTGTTTAAAAACAATAATATTAACATAGAAATATTAAAATTATTCAAAGATTCGAATTGTTTGAAACATTCAGTTATTCAAATATTCATCAATTCCATAATGGCGTCCTTTGGCTGCATAGCTTTTACCTTCCTTTAGCATGTCCAGAAGTGTAACTTATTCTGCAACAGTTAGCATCTTCCTCAGCTTTTTTGGCCCGTCCAGAGGCCTCTTTGTCGGCGCAGAAAGTTTCTTCGACGTTGTGGGTTTTGTCACAAAGAAAATTTGCAAACGTAAATTTGGTAGAATGTACAGAAACGAAACCTGTTGACAAGTGAAAAAACAATGCAGTACAACCCCAATATTGTAATTCTAGACAACAGTAAAGCTCCTAAGCCAATCGGGATTCAGAGCACAATGTACTGTAAAAAAGTCTGTGAAGCCGCGGAAGATGAAGCGCGATATAGCGAGGGATCACTGTAACTCTTTTTCATGCCAACCCTGATTAGCGCTCGTTGCAAACTGTATTTTTTAGATATCTTTCAAAACACGAATGTATTCAATGTTGATTATATATATTTACTGAAGATAAAGATGTTAAGGATGTCAGGAAGCAGTTTTCAAGCTTTCGTACCTGTAGTATATCGTTTAATGACAAAAATTGATTTGGACAGCTGCTTATCAATGTTGGCATAAAGTAAAACTTCAAACCAAAATGCCTAATTTTATTGGTAGTAGTGTTAGTCTAGTATCTTAAATTCTCATCAATTATCGCTTTATCACAATTGAGTTATCACAAAAATAACCTTGGTAGCAACATGTATGCGTGAGAAAGTGACCTACAGACGCTACCCTACTTACGAACAGTGGTAGATACGAATGGTGTTCTGCGTATGTCAAAAAATGTTCGTTCAGTGATGCCGTAAGTTAGATATTCTATTGCCTTTTTCAAAGTAGTGCGACTTCATTCTAAATTTGCAAGCTGAAGTTTTATTTTATGTCTGTATTTAACAATGTTGTATTAAAGCTCATTGCACTCATTGGTATGTTTGCTACAGTTTGCTGCCAAAACTGGCTTTTTATGTGCACAAGAAGAGGAGTAATAAGCGTCGCTCTATCGTAAGCTGTGTTTATATAAATGCAATGATTCTATTAAATAATATGCTATAAAACTGCAAGTTTATAAATTATATAATAATAATCTATCAAGTGCTACAAATATATATTCAACAACAAGTGACATAAACCATAATTATAATACATGCAAAAACAAAAATGAACATTTTTTAAACAAAAATATTTGCTTGACAGGTTGCGTTCTGATTGTTGTTTTCGTATGGAATCATTTCATCATTTTCTGGCTGTTCAATACCTTCCAAAGCGTCTGCTGACCTCAACTCTCTTTCTGCACAGCTGATCTAGTCGATATTAGCGTCCAAATCACTTTTTTAGCCGTCAAAAATTTGGAATATATCTCATTCATAAGTTGAGCGTCTGCATAGGAACTTGTATCTGAATTGTGTGTAACAGTTTAGGTTATAACTGTTGCATAGCATATTTAATTAATGTTATTCTACAATTATTACATATATCAAGTAATTAAAACATGATAACTTTATTATAGCGAGCTGTACACATTGTTTAGTAAGCCAATGGTTTACAATTATGAACTTTTTAACAAGCACTTTGCACATAAAGCCTACACTGCAGGCAAGATTTAGGGCCAAATGGCACATAAACGTGTCTTACAGCCGAAGCAACCGAAGTCTTACATGTGAAATCATCATTTATGGTATAAAGTAAATCCTGAGGTGATGTTCAAGGCAGCAATATGGGTGTGTGTATGGAAGAGGCTTGAAATTCTTTGCTGCAAGATAGAGTGGCAGCGTAAATCTTTTACTAGTAGAGCTTGGAATAAATCTAAAACAATTTAAATCGGTACACACGACCAAAAAGGAAGATGTTGAAAACTTCAGCACCTTCCTTTTCGGTCGTGTCTACCGATTTTTCATTTCTTCAGATTTTTTCCAAACTGTACGAGATTTCCATTGTCAATTTATCTTTTTTCCCTGTTTAGATCTTGAAAATTACTATTTCCTTAGCAATAAGTTGGATGTAAATGTAATATAACTTTAACATAGTCCATGTCACAGAGATGTCCATGTAGTCTATGTCACAGAGATGTCTATGTCACAGAGATGTCTATGTAGTCTATGTCACAGAGATGTCTATGTAGTCTATGTCACAGAGATGTCTATGTAGTTTATGTCACAGAGATGACATATTCAAGTCATGGTTATTCATGAGTTTTAACCATAATTCCAAACAATTCCATTGCTTTAATTTATCCAGTTAGCTGAGACAAATACATGTACATTCTTGATCAGTAAGAATATTTTCTTTGTAGACTTTGACTCTACTGAGGACTTTCTGTCCTCTGGACTGGATGATTCACTCGTTGGTTCCTCAGATTTCAACATTCTCCAGTATGCTACGGAAGATTCTGGTATCAAACTGGAACCAAATGCTCGTATAGAGCATATTGTAGATGAAGTAAGCAATCTTCATAACCTACAAATGCTGGGATTATTCTAGAGATATCACTTGGGAAAACCCAAGGCTCCTGATTCAATTGCTCATGTCATTGCGTCATTCATTGTCATTTCTAGTCGGCGTCGGCTATGCTAGTGCGGTCGTAGTCAGGATGATTCAGCTGTCACGTGTTGTTGATAGTCATATTTATAATGCTAATGCTCACCTGTGCTGTTGTCACCATCTGCAAACATTTGGCCTGTTTCTCAATTGGTAGCGTTCATTGTGTTTCTTTGTATGCCCCCCAGTTTTGTAGTATGATGCATTTATTCCCTGTTACAGCTGTTCGTTGGAGACCAGCTAGATACCTATACACAACCGGATCTCTCCAAGTATTTAAATCGGAGTTCGGCAGCTGAAAGCACTGTGAGTTACGACAGTTGTTGGTAGCAGAGCCTTGCATACTTTCGTAAAATTTTACAAACATTCTCGTATGTACACCATGAAGTTATCGATGATAGCATAGATACGTCTAGTTTTTTCATTAATAAAATTAAGGAAAAAGACAATAGTTAGACCAAATAGTTGGTAATGTCTCCTTAATCTTGGGTATTCTACCAGAGACCTGGTAGTTTGAGCACTTCCTTCAAAAACTTAGTTGTTCCCAATAGCGCGCTTTTCTGCAACTCACTTGTGTTGTTGACCGTTGCCGGTATTTGCTCAAGCCACATTTGATGTGCAGGTGTTGTTGCATCCAATTTTCCAATGACTACTTGAATTACAGTTGCTCTTACATCTCAGCACTTTTCAATTTCCTCTCCGAATGGGAGATATTTATCTACTTAATAATATTTCTTCACTTATATATGTGCAGTAGGTGCTCCTACAACATAAATAATCTGTTCCAGGAACATTTACATTATAGGGAATATACTTTATAAGAACAGTAAAGTACATGTAAATTGCCTAATCCGTTCCACGATTTACTGTAAAAATCAGTTCCACCTGTTCATCATCTGTCACTATCCAGGGGTCAAGGTTAGAATAAAAGATAACTTTCGACGATACTCCAACTCGTGCCATTCAGATTAGTAGACAAGGCTGTAACCCCTGCACCAATCACTCGCCTTCGTATTCATGAACAATCACGCAGCTATCCTATTCGCCTTTTTGTCGACAATTTAAAGATCTGTTAGGACGATCTATTTCAAATTTCAATATATATATATATTGAAAAATTTGTAATAGGTAGAACTAAAACCACAACATGGACTGGAGCAGTATAAATTAGTAGAGAATTTGATAGGATACTTATTTTGATAGTATTTTGGTTTGCAAGCTGACATAATAGTGATTTCATACAGCTAGGTCAATAACTAGTGTCGCTGATGTAAGATTTCTTCTGTTGCTGAGTAATTGTCTTGTGTTACCAATAATGTTACATCATCAGATGCTTGACTCACTGTTAGCTAAAGGATTCTCAGTTAAAAACACGGAAAATAGAAGTGTTGAGCAAAGGTTTCACAGCGTACCTGTTGGCTGTGTAACAAATATTCACATGTACCTATGAGCATGAATAAAACTACTTTGTATCATTAATATTGCTACTGACAGCACAAATTATTTACAAAAAAGAGTCGAGTCGTTCTGATGCCTTCATGGCTCAATCCCTTTTTCCTTTATTAAGCTATTTAAATATTTAATAACATATTGTAAGCAAAACTCAATTTCTTTAATAGTGTTGCAGCTCCTTGGCTATCATGGCCGGGTTTGAATATATAAACTGTCAATTTATTAAGTCATGTCTGGTCTGCCTTCTACATTTACATTTGTAGGTTCCCATGGACACTCTAACTGCAGGAAAACTGGAATCGGTGGCACAGCCTGCCCAGCAGACTTTACCTAGCCAGCACATGCTCCATCCTACTACGCAAGCTGCATCAGAGCCTAGCGAGAATGTTGGAAACATTAACGTAGGACAGCTGACAGTCGATCAGCTACGGCAGGTGCGTGAGCTGTTTATCTCAGCTAGTAGGGCTATGAGCTAGTTATACGCGCAGCAAACGAGGTGTGAGCTGGCACAGTGCTCATATTGAGGCTATTTATAAACCATTTCTAGCGGCTGTTGATACTTTGTAGCCATGTTCTATTTTGTGACCTAGGGCTTAAGCTCTCGCTAGTGTACTTGTGCAATGATATCGCTCCAATTAACATTAGTGTGCGCTTTGACTTAATAATCACTGTTTTCATTATGTGGCTGATGAGGGTTTGCAGTTGTGTACACCTCGAGTTACCGTGCGCTAAATGTTTCCATGGATGGATGAATTAATGGGTGGCATGTTGTGGATTAATGCTGGTGCTTTGTTAAAAAAGATGAGGAATTATATGCTAGAAGTCATAGCGGCGCACTCCTGTCTCGCTTAGCAACACACTTGCGAAATAGGAATGACAAATGTTCAAAATGGAATAGCTTGTGCGGCATTTTCTTGTGCATCATTAGTAAGTGTCGTTTCCATCTTTAGCAAGCATGAACATTCAATAAAAATTTGCGAGTAGAAAAACTCGCATGGCTTGCACATTTCTGTTGTTTCAGTCTTGCGGATATCAAACTTGCAGATTAACCGTGTCATGGAAACAGTGATAATGGCTGACTTTTTATATCTTAAATATTGACTGAGGCTTTACATGGCATCAGACGTGTTGATTTTAGGCTTTATATGGCGGCAGACACTTATTGGTTGGCTATTGGCTGGTTTTACTCATAGACAGGTTACAGTTATTTTACTGGTATATAAGAAGTCCAGACACGGAAATATTTGATTGGTTGATTTTTGGATTTTTTAGTTTCTAATTAGGCAACCGTACATATTCACGGTTGCTGATGTGTTGATATCAGCTATTCATACCTGTAGTTATAACTTGCATGTAGATATTGATGCAGACGATGCCGGCAGCACCAGTTACCCCCGTGCAACAGTCCTCTCCAACCGTCACTACTCTGCTTCTAAACCCAACCTCTTCTCAATCTATATTGACTGCCACCAGTGTGACCGCTACTAACAATGTGTCCACTCCTATCCCCGCTAGTCTCTGCCCAAAACCTACTACTACAGGTAAAGTACATGTAGCCCAAAACCTACTACTACAGGTAAAGTATATGTAGCCCAAAACCTACTACTACAGGTAAAGTACATGTAGCATAAAACCTACTACTGCAGGTAAAGTACATGTAGACTGCTTTTATCTTTCTGTAGTTCTCATTGCAGAAAAATGACATTTACGCACAGCTAAAGGCTGTTTCACACTGGGGTTGTCCTTTCGGTGATTATACGTCTACTCTGTGCCCCGTGAACCGATGACATCACTGTGGCAACACAGATATGGGGAGATAATTGCTGCTGTCAAACTTTACCGATATTCCACGACTGTCTGCATTCTGCACCACTTTAGCTGTCGTGGATGGCTAATCTATATTTCTCTTCATGTTAGTTGCTGCAGGACTATCGCGTCTCATACTTTCAGCGACCGCATTGTATAATATGAGCCTCTATAATATGAGATTATTCGCGGATGTAACCCTGGATGGGTTCGTGATAGTGTGAACAATGTAATCAGAAACGACCACTGACCTACAGCGATATTGTGTGACCTACAGCGATATTGTGTGACCTACAGCGATATTGTGTGACCTACAGCGATATTGTGTGACCTGCAGCGATATTGTGTGACCTACAGTGATATTGTGTGACCTACAGCGATATTGTGTGACCTACAGTGTGAATCAGCCTTACATATTTTTCCTAAGTTACCCACTCAGTGATTGGTAATTTTTCCTATTTTTGGTTTGTAGTATTTTACTAAATTTATTGAAGTTGCGGCTCATCTACAGATCCAAATACGCCTTGTATCAATCTTAGTGTAGGTTATGTAGGCTCTGTCTAAATATAGCGCCTACTATAGTCTACTAGAGCTGCTGGTAGAATGTTTTGGAATGTTTCAGTGGTAATCATTGACCAAGTCTAATATTAATATGACTACAATGAATGAGGCTTAGTTGAAAATAATTAAAATATTTGTTCCAAGAAGCCTTTTTTATTTTTCGTAACTTTTTTCACACGCGTTAGTTAACTGATGACTGACTAAGAGCGGGTTTCATAAAATTTTAGAGTTTGTTTGCGAAACCTCGGAACAACTAGCAGGTTAACAGCGCATTCTCCTTTGATCTATTGTAGCTCCTGCTAGCCTTTCTTTGCGCCAGGCCATACACACAACCAAGACTCCAAATCTACCTACAGTGAGAGTTGTGAATCCCACAATGCCCTCCCCACCGACCACATTGGTCAATTCGCTCCCATCAACTCCTGACAGCAAGCTGCCGATTGCTCGATGTAAGGGACAGAGCAAACCTAAGGAACGACGGTCATCTCACAATGTCATTGAAAAGAGGTGAGATACCAACTCAGATCACAGGCTTTCACAGGTGGCCGGAAAATAGGGAGAACGCTAGCCATTGTTTCAAAGCCTCTCATTACAGCTTTAAATATAAACCTTTAAATCTTATATATAAATAATAATATAAATAATATATAAATAATAATATAAATAATATATAAATAATAATCTAAATAATATATAAATAATATATAAATAATAATATAAATAATAATATAAATAATATATAAATAATAATATAAATAATATATAAATAATAATCTAAATAATATATAAATAATATATAAATAATATAAATAATATATAAATAATATATAAATAATAATATAAATAATATAAACTCATTAAAGCTTTAAATATACCTGTTAGTAGTTTATAGCTGCAGACATACGATAAACCATTATTGCTCCTTCCAGTGCAGTAGCCTTTTGCAAGTTCCTGTGGTTATATATAATACGAGGTAAGCTGTTGGCTAAATCTTTTTTGGACAAAGATTAAATCATACATAAAGTATACGAATAGCAATTTTGGGTTTTTGTCACAATCAAATTTAAATCTCACTCAATCACCTCTAACCTCTTGTTCCTAGTATGTAATCTATGATTATCAAAGTTTGTTTTTTAAGAGTTCATAGACTATGTGTTTCAGTCATTCTCATCCATTGTAATGTTGTGGGTGAGAAGAACCAGTTGGAGACGATAGGTGTTGTCTGGCATTTGTTATGGTTTCATAGCCAAGAATTGGTAGCTGGTGAAAAATTTATAAATCTCACTGAAAATAGTGGGAAACGCGAACCTTATTGATAGACGGTTGCCTGAAGACAGCTTGCATACGGATATTCCTGAGGTCTTTACTAAGTTCATTGCTAGCTTACTGGGTTTTTTCTATAGATACCGCATGAGCATCAATGACAAAATCATAGAGCTGAAGGACCTTGTGATGGGCGTTGAGGCTAAGCTAAACAAATCAGCTGTCCTTAAGAAGGCTATAGAGACTATCACTTCCCTGCGTGAACAGCGCAACAGGCTAGCCCAAGAAAATGCTGTGCTGCATGCTGCCCTTGTCAACCGAGGTATCAACCCAAAAGAGGTAAATTTTCAACAAAGTCCATTGCAAAGGTCTATTTTATATCTAGTATGTTTTAAGCATAGTTGTAGTTCTATAAAATTTCTTGGAAAGTTTTGAACAATAACAGTTTTTGTTTTTAGCTAGTAACGTAACAATTGTACCAATAGTGGAGTTTAATTTGTAAGTAGTTATCTTCTCTATTTCGTAAGGAGCTGACAACTTCATGCATGACTAAACAGCTGTATGGCCATTTTAGGATATGTAGTTCACATAAGTAGTAGTTTATTAATTTTTAGGGTTAAATCTTAAGATTTTAAATGAGTTTGTGAAGGTCCTGGGGATGATGAGCTGCAGAGTTTGTAATAGCTCCATGGTTTTGTGAGTTTTTACATAGCCTGTGATTTCATGTAGCTGATAGTGAGCAATGTCGGAGATCCACTTACCCCTTCTTCTATATCGGATGCCTCCACTTTCTCACCTGAGACTCTACTTCCGGAGAGTCCGCCTGACTCGGGGGAAGACGACACAACACATTACTACAGCGCATCCTACCCTGCTGACTCCGTTGTCTACCAGAACACGGGCATGGTTGATGGCAGCAAACTCGTTCTTTTTATGTTCACCTTTGCAATTCTCTTCTTCAACCCTTTTGGGTAAGTCATGCTTTTCTATTTAAACCATTGTAGCTGATAGTATGTTAGCTATATACACTAAATACATTAGGTTATTTTACTATAGTGTATTTAGTATAGTGTTATAATATTTTATATGATAGTTATGTATGTTTCTTATGTATATTCATGTATACTATTTTATTTATATTATAGTACATCATAGTAGATTTTATGTAATATGAGTTTTAGATTCTATTGAAAATGTCAGTGAAAGTTGATTTATTGATCCAGCTGGCCCTCTCTGCCATATTTCCCTTCCTGTATGATGAAGGCTTTCAGCTTCCTATTCATCTTGCTAAGTTCATGAGTCAACTTGCTAGCTTACCTTTTCTAAGTGCTGCTTGTCTCACATCTAAAGCCTGGTTCCCATATCGATTGCGAGACTCCAGCGGTAACTTGCGCAACAAAACGCTTGCAACGCTAGGCTCGGCAGCATCTGTTCACATAAAAGCTGCATCGCTAAACATAATCGCGTAATCGAATATGCATTTCAGGAAGGTTTTGCCTGCGGCCTTTTGAGAAAATTTGAACAGCGCTAAACTATGGGGTTGCCGCCGGCAACGGCCGGCAGTCCTCAGCGGTACCCGGCGGGTAGGTTCCCATTTCACCGCTAATAGCCTGCTGTGCTGGCGCCGGTGCTTTGCGGCGTATATGGGAACCAGGCTTTAGTGTGAACAGCTCACGTCGCTATCGCTCAGCCAAAGTCTAGTAATTATACCCTAGTATAGCCCTAGTATACCCTAGTACAACAGTTTTGTCCTACTAAACCTCAATTATAGGCTGGGGAAACTTTTGTTTACCTCGCAATATTCTGCCTAGCTTTTTTATATCTTTTCGACATTCATTGTTGTAATTTTGTCTTTGCGTGTACCTTAACTTGTCAATCATGTCAAATCGTCAGATGGGTATACACGGTATATGAATATATATGGGTATATACAGTATGTGAAATGGTTCTATAGTCAAGTACATTTGTGTGTACTTTTGTACATGCCTGTCGGCCATGACTTTATGTTCATGTAATTTCTTGGTATTGTTTTTTTGTTATTCTGGTTATGGAAGTCTGCAATGCAAGTCTGCTTTTTTATAGAAAGTTCACCGGACTGGCAGGGTCACTCGATGCTGTTCGCAGTAATGATGCTGTCTCTTCTCACTCAGGCAGGATGTTACTCAATTACACTGACAGCATAAGTGACAATCTCGGCATCTGGAACTGGATTCTACCATCGGTGAGACTTGACATTCCTGTGTGAAGACATTTCCTCAGTTGCTTTACTTGGGTTGCTTGTAGATTCCCGATGAGTACACGTATTTAACACGCACCCATTTGTTTAAATTATCTGTAGTGAGTATTCGTTTAGTCCTGTGCGTATTCATAAGCATTAAGTTATCTATGCGATGCTTTCAGTGATATTAGACGGTAGTAGCTCGTGTTTATGATCCACAAATGAATCCAACAACTGAACTGAATTTGTTTATTATAAGGCTATCATAAAAACTAAAATATCAAGCTCTTGAACCACGGCTTCTTTTGATGCATCGCTACTCTTGCATTTATATACTGGCAGCATACTCAAACTCTCACCATATACCCTAGTCATGGTAAAAGTTGTGAGGCATTTTCCATCCAGTACTCTCTATGCATCCGGGCATCCTAAAGCATCCGCAGTTGTTTTACTTCATCAGTCTTTCCTGTTGACCCGGATGTATCGTAATAAGTTGACCTATTCATGCAAGCTAATTGCTTTATATTCGATATAGCTGTGTTTAAACTGCAAATATTTTTTGGCTAAAAATTACCACTTACTAAATGGTGCAACGGCCACCTAATGGAAATGACAAAACACTAATAAAACCTCTGATGATGTAATAATCAGGCCAAATCACTTTAGATAGCCAATCGATGGATGATACATACACGTAGTATCAGCCGTTGAGTTTCACGTCTACCACACCAATTTATCTGTGCATGACATGTTTACTGATAACTACAGCCATGTACGTACCAACTGGGAGAATTACAGTCCTACACTCGACTGTTGTAATGATGAAACTTTATTACAAATTAACAACAAATAATTTATAAAAATCCCAAGCTCTGTTTAAAATACTTGCTGCCGGAATTCCAATTATCTAATAATTTGGCATTTCAATACATCGCTTTTGCAATCAGTGGTGTAAATACATCGCTGATGATAATAATATATTTAGTAGATACACATTGATTGTATAATAAATAGTATGATGTGAGTTGAATGTACTGTGTTGACTCGACTGTACATGTGTTGATCAACTATTTACTGGACCTCATTGTTGATCTAGGCAATTCTATGGATGATAAATTTTCTGCTATTTGGACTCGTGCTGATCAAACTATTGGTGTTCGGGGAGCCGGTGACAAGTCCCGACAGCAAGGAGTCAACTCGGTACTGGCGACACATGAATCAATCAGATTGCGACTTGGAGAACGGTGAGCAAACTATTTAGTGACGCAGAAATTGGTCGCAGTCTTTCACTGTATCTACTCTGCACCTTTGGGCAACACCTAACATACATAATAAACTAGATGATCTTTCAATATGGCAGCCTTACCAAGGCACCAGCTCTGCTCAAATGATTACATAGAATAGTAGTCTGGGGGAGGTGCTAGATATGGTATGGTAGATGTGCTAGATATGGTATGGTAGATATGGTAGATAAGCTAGATATGCTATGGTATGGTAGATGTGGTAGATATGGTATGGTAGATATGGTAGATATGGTATGGTAGATGCGGTAGATATGGTATGGTAGATATGGTAGATATGGTATGGTATGGTAGATGTGGTATGCTGAGTTATTAAAGTGCTGGATTAATCATTTGTATTTTTTCATCTAAATTTGAGTGAATTCATTATTTATAAACTAGCACAGTTGGCTGCTAATCCGCAGCGCATCCGGTTGCTACAATTGTATTTTCTGATCTTGCTTCAACAAGATAAATACCCATTGTTGTATTTGTAGCAGAGCTCAAAATATTAAAATATCATGGAAATCAGTTGATAGATCACTTTGGTTTAATGAAATTTTGTGTTATAGGTGGTTTTTCAGGATGTTGTTAACAAAGTTGATATGTAATTCTCACCTTTTTGTCACATCACTCATTATTACTACGAGGTTATTGTTGTAATGATATTAGTACAAGGATGGGTTATCCTCTCATTTTTATGTTTTCATTAAGAGTAGACAACTCTTGCATTTACGGGCTCGTTATATTCATATCTTAAAATTAACAGGCGTTTTTTGTTGAATACAAATTAAAGAAAAACGATCTCATGTCGCTCTCGTAATAATCCAAGCCATCCTTTCCATCTGTGTAATACAACAGTTAGTATTGCCACTCGCTTACTGTTGTCACAGGCTACTATTCATCTGCTGCCGTGCAGCTGAAGGAGGCATTACATGCTCTCGGCAGACCATTTCCTACTACAAGACTTGAGCTGCTCACCAGCTTAACCTGGCAGACTCTGAGACAGGTTTGTCATCATTCTGGCATTTCTACTGCACTCGTCGGTGTTAGGTACTCGTAGTGTGTGGTGACTAGTGGTGATAGTTGTTAGTGGGTAGTAATAGTTGGTATCCGGTATCAATGGTTGGTACCTGATAGTGGAGTTCCTTGATAGAGGAGTGAGGTTCTAGGATAAGACCAGGTGCCTGCTGTATTTTTTCTTGGCTAGAGCAGTCCTGCGTAGTTTTGTTTTAAAAAAAAGTGCTGTAAACAAACCTACTGAATTTATAAATTTAGTCACAAACACAAAATGATATAACTAAGTTTAGCCATTTTATGGAATCGTGGATAGTGTATCGCTTCAAAACATAGATGGATCTTAGAGATACAGCGAATTGCTGTACATTTTGGAAATTGTATCATGGAAAGTGTATCGGTCCAAAACATGTAAGGGTCTTAGAGATACAGCGAATCATTGTAAGGGTCTTAGAGATACAGCGAATCATTGTAAGGGTCTTAGAGATACAGCGAATCATTGTAAGGGTCTTAGAGATACAGCGAATCATTGTATGGGTCTTAGAGATACAGCGAATCATTGTAAGGGTCTTAGAGATACAGCGAATCATTGTATGGATCTTAGAGATACAGCGAATCATTGTATGGATCTTAGAGATACAGCGAATCATTGTATGGATCTTAGAGATACAGCGAATCGTTGGATGCATCTTAGAGGTACAGCGAATCGTTGGATGCATCTTAGATGTACAGCGAATCGTACATTTTGCATTCGGTACATTATTTTTTCGATACCTTGTTTATCATCAATGCTTGGTCCATCTCAACTAGTAAGTGCCTTGAAGCCTTGTGTATACATACGGTTCCCAACCTACGAACGAGCTACGTTCCGAACGATTGTTCGTAAGGTGAATTTGTTCGTAAGTTGCTTCAGTGCTATGGTTTGTATTATAATTTATGTTTAAGGCCTATATAAGTATATTGAAGGTTTATATAAGTATGTTTAAGGCTTGTATAAGTAACCTGTATTGGTTTGTACTGAAAAAAACATTTAGTAAAATTGAGAGAATACTGTGGTGGACGCCGGGCCATGACACTGCATTTCTTATTTATTGTATGTCTTTTCCTTTTTATTATATTGTTGTTTTAATCGTTATGCTATCACTTATCGTTGTTGTCTTATTCTTTGTATGTGTTGTCCGTTTATTATATCGTTGTTTCACTCGTTATGCTATTGTTATATCTGATATACCGTCATAACACTATCACTTATCGTCACTTATATTGTTGTCATACCAACGCGCTAGCGGTCCTATTTATTCACCTTTTTAGCCAGTGTTCTTGCCGTTAGCCGGAATGGTTGATATTATTGTATATAAATGAGTGCGCTCATTTAGTTGAGCAGAGCAGATAGCCGTACGCTCGGCTAGTGAAATTTCCTTCGCCAATTAAAAGCTGAATGAAACTACATGCACTCTCTTCTCTTTATTTATTAGTAAAGATCGTGCCAAGCAAAGGCCGGCAAATCCCCTTACAATACGTATGTAAAGTTCAAACAAAGTTCCAACAAATAATTCGAAAGTTATTTGAGTTACGAACAACGGTACATACGTTCGTATGTACCGTTGTTCGTAACTCGAATGTTCGTAAGGAGGGAACCGTCTGTATATGAACAGGTTCCCTCATCCTCAGATTGTGCACCTCTAGGTCTTTTGTCTAGTAGGTACGAGATTGTGAGACTATGTATCTGCAGCCAAATCTTTGAGCTAGCTGCCCATGAGTGTATTAGCCTATTTATCAGATCAGCTGCCTAGTTATATAGCGGGTGTGTCTGACTCTGTCACTAACTTGATGGTTCTCTGATGTAGAATCTGTCCCTTATTCAACATCATTATTCTCTTGACTAGCCTTTCTCTCTCTATGGAGTATGACATCTCTATTCCACAGGTCCTACACCGAATCTATATTGGCAGGCTGATCGAGAAAGTAGGCTCCTGGAGGAATAAGGATGTAGGCAAGTCTTCCCATGATGCATCAGTTGCGTACTACCGCCTCCTTCAGCTCAGTCTAACCGGCAAAGTATGATTTACTGTAAAGATGTGTGGAGATAACTGCTGAGCTTCAAACTGACATATTTGTTAAAAAATTCAATTACACTGTTAGTTTCGTCTTGAGTTGGTGCAATAGTGTTGCTGTACTCGTTTGATGAACTCTTTTGACAGGTGGAAAGCAATGGGTGGCAGCAGCTGAATCTCGCTGTTTGTTCGCTCAATTTAGCCGAGTCAGCATCTGACGAAATGGATCATGGCATGCTCGCTGAGATGTATGCAACATCAGCTGTGACAGTGCTCCATACACTCACGGATCACCTGCTCTTCATCGCTGTATGTACCTGCTACATGTGTGTGTGTGGCATGTAGTACTATTGTAGGGTGACTGTTCAGTTTATTTGACTCTCTAAACGATACCGGGTGCAGATAATTCTAATATGGCTACGAAAGAGCCATATTAGAGTTGTCCATATTAACCATAGAGATGGAGTTATTAAAGGTTGACTTGCAACAAAATTCACATTACAGTTATTTGCTATGAAAAGATTCACCATGTCTTACTCTGTTGTGTTGTAGGTGCAAAGTATGTGGAAAGGTGATTACAAGCTCTTAAAAGCTCAAAAATGAACAGAAAATCGCAGCCACTTGAGACCGCTGTAGTTTGAATTCCCTTTCCAAAACGGCTCAAATGTGATGTAGTTGTGAGAGATGGTTTCTGTTTACACATTCTTGCAACCTTATTCGTCGAAATATTTTCACAAATATACTTCACGCATTCAACAAAACTATGTCTATTGTTCTTACGTGTCTGTTTTATCGTCATCGTAATGCTGTCACTTTTAGCAGTGATATCTTATAACTTACCGTAAAAATTCGTTTAATTTTTTAGCCTTAGCTTGAAGGAGTACATATCATTGTCTGATAATCAGGATGAGCCTGTTGGTCACTTGTGATAATCGAAAAGTGCTGCAGAAATTATTTGCGAAGTATTGGGTCACATGATCAGATTACGACTTGCCGATTAGACCAAGCCGAAACAAAACTGTAAAGTAGCGAGCATCTATATTTGATACGGGGTCTTCGGTAAAACCCGAAGTGTTTGTCATAAACTAGTACTACGATAAGTTTTATATTGAGCTTTGTATTGGCCTTTCAATTCAGGTGAGAACATCACATGACAAGACGATAACCAACATTCGTGGCTACGTCATCGAAATAAAGAGATTCCAATATACGGCGGCTTTTCGTTTTTGAGCTTTTAAGAGCTTGTAATCACATTTCCACATATTTGGCACTTACAACACAACAGAGTAAGACATGGTGAATCTTTTGATACCAAATAACTGTGATGTGAATTTTGTTGCAAGTCAACCTTTAAGTTACTTTCTCTTATGGAACTGGCTATTGACTACCAACGTCAGTATGATTTGGGACAATATTCCCATTAAAGTACAGCGATATAGCCATAGGAGCAAGTCCTCTATGTTGAGGAATCCTTAGGCTGTAGCGTGGATATTTTAGTTATAATTACGCATAGCCTGTGCCACAAGGTTCTCTCCTATTACTGTCGTTGTGTAAACTTGAGTTTTACAGGCTTTATTATTTCATATTCCTCAATACACTTTGAGGTTTAACTGGCTTTAGGCTATAACATAAATATCTTTGGTGGTTGTAAAGACTGTAAACTGTTGTTTCCTACGCATCATAACTGCCGAATATACCGGGAACCTCTTCACCCAACATTTCAACCCAATGGTTTATAGATTGTGTGACCAAATGGTTACATAACTTTGTTAAACAACAACTCAGCGATATCTAGGGTTGTCTGATTTTTAATGGTTTGTAAATAAAAAGAAACCTCAATCCTACTTTTGTACTGTACAGCCAGTCACAGCATGTGTGTGGCTCACGGGTTTGATCTGCTCCTTGAGATTGTCACCAAATCATTGATTTTCTAAGCTATGAATTTCTCTAGTGCAGTATGCTCTGTGATTGTGTGAATTTCTCTAGTGCAGTATGCTCTGTGATTGTGTGAATTTCTCTAGTGCAGTATGCTCTGTGATTGTGTGAATTTCTTTAGTGCAGTATGCTCTGTGATTGTGTGAATTTCTCTAGTGCAGTATGCTCTGTGATTGCACAGTTTTACGCTTTTATACGGTAAGCTCTATGATTGCAGAGGTTTCTTTTGAGCCGCTGCAGGAAGCAATGCCTTAGACATGATAGAGATGAGATTCCAGAGCACTTAAGGTGGCTGTGTGAACCAGCTGGCCACAGGTAAGTCTAGTGATCTACCGCTATTAGGATACAGAAGGTGGTTGGAAGCATTTGTATTTGAAAGTTTTTTTGGAACGTGGCAGTTTTGTAAATCAGTATGCAATGCTTTGGAGTTATGTTACCTTAACTTTTGACAATTCGATCACTTGATACTTTGTGCTGTTTTTGTCATTGGAAGGGTGATTAGCTGGAGCGTAAGTAAAGAAGTTCAGCAATCTTTCGGTCAAGGATTTTACTATTCAATTTTTTCCTCCCAGTTCTTTGTATAGGAGAATAATAAATGCCGTACTTTTTGGACTATTAGCCGCTACTTTTTTCTGATGGTTTGAGCCATGCGGCTTATATAAGGGTGCTGCTAATCTGTGGCTTTTTCTTTAACCGCTAGGGCGCATTAACCAGAATCTCCGGTTAGTGCGCCTCTAGCCGTGAAAGAAAATACGAAACAATGCCTAACGGTACTGTTCCATTAGGCAATAGGTTAAAAAGCGTCGGTTAATACGAAGCAGTGTCGTTAGGCACTATTCCGTCTTAAACAGCAAAGTTGCTGCCGCGTTAAAAAGCACCACCCTGAGTTCTGCGGCCTATACAAAGGTGCGGCCTATGTATTGTTTTATTATCATTTTTTTGGGAAAACAAAGCAGATGCGGTTTATAAAGGGGTGCGGTTTATAGTCCGAAAAGTACTGTAGTAACTAGTAACATTATCTCAAAAATATTAAACCTTGAACTGAAATACTACAACTGGCAACAAGGATAATTTAAAGTCAGTTTATTAAGTTTTTTATGACTGGGAATTCTATAAATAATTAGAAATTGAAGGGAATTTGTGGTTGTAGTGCTGGAGATTGGTAGGCTACACTGTATCAAGTTATTTTCTACTACAATTAAAGAAATTGGAAGGGAAGTGTTACATGGTGTTTTCACCCATCTCTATCTTAAGAAGTTTGTCATTAGCTTGATGTCTTATTAATCACTTTCATGTTTAGGAAACTAAATTATCCAAACGAAACTTTTTGAACTCTTCATACTCTTGGGTACTTCATAGACTCGTGTGAAGAACAACAACTTTATCTACCTTTCTAAAGCAGTTTCCTTCATTTGATATGCTTTTTAATATTGACATCTTTATTTCTGAACATATTCATTGTTCATTGATCGCTCTGATCTCATCTACAGATACCTGGTCGACTTAACATGGTATAATGACCTCAGGTCCCTAGAGCAGGGTTTTACCTCCAACAAGCACCCTTACGACCCGCTGTCAACTTTGATGCAGTGTTATCGCCAGCATCTACTCGAGGTAGCTCTCTACGAAGTTGTCACCCCACTGCCTGACACCAACATGTAAGTCATCAGTCCGTTATTGTCTTGAAGGCACTAAACAACCAAGGTTGACAGGCTTGAACAAGTGGTTACCAGCAGACATAGGTGATTGCGCCAATAGTTCTATGATAACAAAATACCATCTACTCTACATTCCAGTCAAGCAACGGGGTTGATCTAAAGCTGATTTTCATTTTAAGATCAGAGGTGGGACCTAAACCTTTAAATCGCAGTCATTTTTTATCTAGTACTATACTATTAGTCTATGGTCTCTGTCTATCTATGTAAATATCTGATGAATGTTACGATTGGCGGGCTATATATGATGGTTGTTCTTATCCTAAGTCTGTGTATGCTCTTATAGTGAGGCAGCGCTGAACCACCTGGAAGCCATTGAGAGCACTAATCCTCAGGAAAAGACTAGTGACACTCCGTATGACATGGTTCAGCGGGTGGATGAGCTAGCTCATTGGTGGTCTGCTATGGTATGTGTCTTTTGGTTAGCTAGCTAGTATAACATTATTCATGGCTGTATGTTATGAAGGTCGCCTTTTAGCTGGGGCCTAAGCTGGTTTGCTATTACCTGTACTTGTCTTATATTGTTTTTAGCTTTCTGTTCTTCATTGTACACGGATATGCAATTTTTCTGTTTTTTAACTGCAGTGCTAGCTATGGATATCTAGCCTGCGGGAGTTGCTTGACAGTAAATTACAATAATATTGTGTAGCAGCCCGCTCCAGTCTTGATACCACAAGGCTATTAGCAAGCCACATGCTTTATGCTATCATAATTTTAACGCTAGCCAAAGTATACAGTTGTGCAATTCTTACAGACCTGAGGTCAGACCTGTTGATGTAACGCAGTTGTGTTGGTCTCTAGGCAACTCGTGCCATTCTAAAGCACTCGATGTAAGTCATGATTTGTCTACAGCTTCTATTGCTACTCTCTCATGTTGTCTGACCTCGTAATAGATTGCTGTTGCTGTGCACTGGGCTAAAAATGACTATACACGGGCGGAGAGATATTACCACACTCTATCAGCACTACCTGCAGTTTACCTGCATAAGGAAGATGAAACTAGCATGCTACCAAGGGCCATGCACGATGTGTTCAGGGTAGGTCCTTTCTGACTTGATGGCTTTGTACCCCAATAAGAAATGACAAGTCCTGCATCCATCTTCTTAATTAGTTAGGAATGCAGCACGAGGGTTTGTTATCCCAAAAAGGGAATTCCTCGTTCATCATGCGCAGTTTCCATAAGTAGAGCCTTTCTCCGGCTCTCGGCTGCATCACCACAATAACCTGAGGTGTCTTGCGGGCTGACCAGTAGCTGCTTCAACAGTTCCACTTAATTACTATTCAACTTGTTCTCATGATAATAATTGCTATGGAAAGTCATCGAATGATTAACCTTAAGATAAAAATTAGACTTGCATGATTGTGATCTTTGTTGATGGTGTTCTGTGATCATCTATAATGATTACCCGTGATCTGTGATCATCTGAGTACCGCTACTTATCAGAGAAAATGTCTACCCGATTAAACTTTGCAGAAAACAGCCTGTGTTTATAGAGTTGGCTTATTTTTCCCAATTCCTATGTTTATGTGCTTCATTGCCAGCTGCATGCGTTCAGTTGAGAGCTCTATGGATTTAGGGAATTTTGAGAGGTTCACTGTAATTATGGCCATATTGTAGGAGGTTCACTGTAATTATGGCCATATTGTAGGAGATTCGCTGTAATTACGGCCATATTGTAGGTTCACTGTAATTATGACCATATTTTAGGAGGTTCACTGTAATTACGGCCATATTGTAGGAGGTTCACTGTAATTATGGCCATATTGTAGGAGGTTCACTGTAATTATGACCATATTGTAGGAGGTTCACTCTAGTTATGGCCATATTGTAGGAGGTTCACTGTAATAATGGCCATATTGTAGGAGGTTCACTGTAATTACGGCCATGTTGCAGGAGGTTCACTGTAATTACGGCCATATTGTAGGAGGTTCACTGTAATTACGGCCATATTGCAGGAGGTTCACTGTAGTTATGGCCATATTGTAGGAGGTTCACTGTAGTTATGGCCATATTGTAGGCAAGAAGCGGTCTCATCACACGTACTGTGTGTCCGTATGCTGCTGCTAAACTATGTAACAAGGCCAGTCATACGCTGACAGAAAACGTTCTCTGTTCCTCTCACTCGCAGCAGCGCATGAAGGAGGTTAGTGAAAGTCATTAGTAGTTGCCCCTCTTTGCCAAAGAAGTGGAGCGTGTCATATGGTTGTAATTGCAATCCTCACTAGCTGCAATGCTCCGTAAACACTTCATTTATTTGCAATCTAAGGGAGTGTGTTCATGGCAATCTAAGGGAGTGTGTTCATGGCAATCTAAGGGAGTGTGTTCATGGCAATCTAAGGAAGTGTGTTCATGGCAATTTTATAGAAAATGCATTTTTCATACCGATTCATTATACCCTACAGGATGAATTTATTCGCGGAGTTATATTTCACGAAAATTGCCATTTCATGCATATTCGCGGATTAATTTATTCGCGGCTGAAAACTGTCACTCTCTATGAAGAGTTAACTCTATTGCGTCTTACAATAGAGTTAATCATACACATGCGCACATTGCGTGTTTCCGTGTGCGCGTACACCGAAACGCGGTATACACCACAGCTTGCAACTACGAGTCGATCATGCTAAGCTATAAATTTTTTGCCGCACTCAGAGGTTTTCACGAATATTCATCGATTTGGAGGCCTTTGATGAACCAACAATTTGTGGTAAGTAATGAGTTTTTTCAAAACCATTTACTGAATTAGTTGAATTTTACTTTGGTTCTTCGGTAAAACGCAATATTTATTTTTTCCATCCCTACCGCTTCGTTATTTGTTTTAGTGTGAGAGAGATTTTTTATCATACACGGAGGCACCATGACTACAAGGGTGGTAGATGTCATTCTTAGAAGATCACCAATCATTCAGGGAGGTCTTGAAATCAGGTAGAAGTGACTGCAGCTGCTAACGAGAAGAATATATCTGTTTTAAAAAAGGAACAAAAACGCCTCTACGAGCACAAATTTTTGGCCAACCGGCAGAACTTTGCAATAGTAAGCCACGAGGAGAGTTCTGATGATAACTTCCTTACCAGTCATGCAGTAGCAATAGAATCGCCTTTAACATCTACCCAAGACAGTGACAGCGATATAGAGCTGATATTACCAAAATAACTAGTCAGAGAGCACCATTACACGCTAGTATTCACTTATCAAGAAAACCAGTTTAATTTTATTGTTAGACAACCGCCATATGGACTAAACTGTTTATATTTACTCCATTCATCGTTTGTAAAATTTTATTTGTACTTGAAATATTTTATTTGTACACTCAAGTTTGTAATAAATTATAATATATCTAGACACGAAATAAAATATATAATATAAGCGTGTTTGTTGCAGCGATATCAAGGAGTTGTTGTCGATGAAGGGGTCTAGGTTGACTGGTTGCTTCTCTGCCAATATTCCTGCCTTGATGAATATTACTACTTGTCTCTAGTTTTCGTAATCGGAGTAGGTTGTTTCATTCTCAATCTGCAGTAAACACAAAAAAGAAAACATTAATAAGTGCAAAAACGTGCTGTGGTACATAAGTGCAAAAACAATAGCTGAAGTATTTAATGAAAGCGATCAGTTTTTAAACAAAAGAATTAACTAATGCAGTTAATTATGGAAAAACGTATCTGCACTGCAAATCAAATACATACTATAATGTCCAGATCAGAATCATGATCGTCCTCAACTTCGGTATTAGAGATTGATGGAGTTGATTTCAATGTAAAAAGACTAGGAGAGATTTTTTTGCGATGACGAAGCCATGCCGAATAACTTGTGAAAACCTTGAATAATTTTGTAAAGTTTGTTGCAATGGCAATAAATCTCGAAGCACCGGCGATGATTTTAAAGAAGTTTTGGAACTCGGCTACGTTTAGTACTTCTGCCTAGCGGCTATTTTTGCGATGACGCCATTCTGCATATCTTGTGACAACCTTGAATAATTTTGTAAAGAAATGTGATGCATTGGCAATGGTGTTAGCTCAAAGCCCAGGCAATGATTTTAAAAAATTTTTAAAACTCAATTACGTTTAGTATTTATGCCTAACAGCTAGTTTTTAATTTGATGCAGTAGTTATTCTCCCTTGTAATTAAAAATAGAACTAATTATTCACGGAATTTAATAATTCGCGGGATTGACTGTTCGCGAAATCGCGAATTTTTATAACCAATGAATATTTTCATCCTGTAGGGTAGTAGTATAAGTAGTGATATGAATTTTTAAAAAGAGGATTAATTCGAGATTTTATCACATGTTGTGAAGTTTACCTACTCTAACAACACATGATGTGCAACAAGATATGGTCGATAGTACAGCTTACTTTTTATTAAAAATCATGAACATTCACATTCGAATGTTTATGGTTCAATGTGAATGTTCATGATCATGAATGTTCATGAATGTTCATCAGCCTCAATATCTAATGGATATTGAGGCTGTTCGTCGGATGTGCAATTTATATACCAACTAGTCACAATTAGGGTGAGATGCTCTGTGTTTAGACATCTGATCATACTAGCTGCGTGACTTGACATGTTTGAAAGTATGTTTGTGATGCCTGGTATCGAATGTTTTATTAGCTATTGAATGATTGGACAACTGATCTTGCTGTTAATATAGCTGTTAACTTATCTGTCTGAGCTTTGTTGTTAGCTTGTAGAGCGGTTTCTGGAATTGCAACATAAATGGACAACTAAGAAGCATATTTTAGTGACTTCAGGAATATCTTTTGGAAAGGTTTTTGGTCTGCATAGCATATAATCTGAAGGCTGAATTTATAACACACCATGTCAACTAGCTTTGCCCAAAAGTTGAATCTATCTATATATTAGCATGCACCCGTGGGATGACACCGGAACCTATTTTCTGTACTTTCATATTATGTGTATTTTATTCTTCAAGCTGCACATTATGTACACCTATATATGTACACATTATGTACACCTATATAGGTACACATTATGTACACCTATATAGGTAGCTAGTGTATTATGATAATTCATTAGCATTTTTATTCCTATAGGGTTTCTTACTACTCACCTGTGATTGGTTGTTGACAACACGCACAGAACTCTGGGAACAGGATACAGACTCGGCTCCTGGCAGTGTAAATGCTAAAGATGCTGCGACGGGCTTTAAAAATGATCTCAATAATTTACAGAAACTCTCAGACAGACACAAAGGTGTGCATTCGATCAACATATTCAAAGACTAACATAGTTTTATCCATTTATATATCAGATGTGGCAACTATGCGTTATTAGCGGTAGTTTGTAAGATATTTTTATGAAGTCTTCGGAGATTCTGATTGCTACCATTAAAACTGTAACATGAGGTGAAGACACATTGAAGAGTTGCGTCAGTGTTTATGTCAGGATTTCGTAGACACTGAAAAACTAAAAAGATAATGACTGATTTCAGCGATGGGAGACATGGTTGTTCGATACCAGGCCACATACAGAACGATGCTCGGTTGCAATCCTTCTAAAACTAACCACCTGCTGAAGACATCATTACATAAGTCGCCTAATCCTGCTTTGCATAAGGTATATGATCTATTCTTTTATTCCATATAAGGTAAGATCTGTGCATTTATTCTATATACGGTAAGATTTGTGCATTTATTCCATATAAGGTAAGATATTTGCATTTATTCCATATAAGGTAAGATCTATGCATTTATTCCATATAAGGTAAAGCCTGCATGTATTCCATAAAAGGTAGCTGCTGCATTTTTCCATTTAAGATCAAATTTATGCATTTATTCCATATAAGGTAAAACTAGATCAGTAGTATTCCCAATAAAGGTGAAAGGACAAAGATCCCTTTTTAATTTTTTCCCATTGTAATTTTTTCTCCATAATGATCTCATTTTACGTAAGGTAACTGCACTCATCTCATTTCAAAGCAAAGGTAAATGTATAGATTATATTTCATGTAAGGTGACTGCACTCATCTCATTTCAAAGCAAAGGTAAATGTATAGATTATATTTCATGTAAGGTAACTGCACTCATCTCATTTCAAAGCAAAGGTAAATGTATAGATTATATTTCATGTAAGGTAACTGCACTCATCTCATTTCAAAGCAAAGGTAAATGTATAGATTATATTTCATGTAAGGTAACTGCACTCATCTCATTTCAAAGCAAAGGTAAATGTATAGATTATATTTCATGTAAGGTAACTGCACTCATCTCATTTCAAAGCAAAGGTAAATGTATAGATTATATTTCATGTAAGGTGACTGCACTCATCTCATTTCAAAGCAAAGGTAAATGTATAGATTATATTTCATGTAAGGTGACTGCACTCATCTCATTTCAAAGCAAAGGTAAATGTATAGATTGTATTTCATGTAAGGTAAGTAAGACCTTTTACTTCACCAGTTCAAAGTAGGTACACTCATGTTCTAGATAATTTACATGTAGGCTACTAGGAAATGTGATGAACTGTGTTCCAAGCGCTTAGCACTTTTACCTTTTACCAAAAGTAACAGGAAACCAGCGAACTGCGAGACGCAACGACTGCTATTGCAATGGTGCTCATGGAGGGATCTCGCTGGTTCAAATCATGAGAGAGATTTATGTATTTTATATATCTTTTGTATTTTATATAGTTTGTATTTTCTATAGTTTGTATTTTATATAGTTTGTATTTTATATAGTTTGTATTTTTTTCTTTCTATTTATTTAGTTTTTAATAAACATTTTTTACGTCGCTATGTAATGCAGCTGCGAAAGCATTGAGGGGACACTGTAATATATGAAGGCTATCAACTCATGCTACAGGTAGTAATGGCATCACTTTTGTATTGTAGGGATCGGCTACCAGTTCTTATGACAACTCGGTCAAGTCAAGATCAGACAATAAACGACAGTTGCTATCTCAAGCTGCACAGACGTAACCTCAGAGCCAGTGTCGCATGTGTGACCTTTTAATCCGGTCCCTTATGCATAGCCTCAGCTTTCATTGGAATAGTCAGAATCAAACATTCACTCACTTTGGTGATAATAAGTCTATATTTGTATCTTATCAAGTATTCGTTTCCATAAAAACCTCATTAATAACACTTGTTCTATATTTTCCTGAGTCTAATGTTATATGTTGGTTTATGCTTGATATTTGAAGTTGTATAATATTGTAAAATAAATATCTATGCCAAAGTAGGCTTGTTCGTAAACAGACTAATTTAACATTTATGTATATGTACACATACGAGTGGATGTCCGTGTACATATGTATGCGCCTACTATCTTGAATTTATATTTAGAGCTCGGATATGCATTCTCAAACAATCGCTTGTTCTCAGTAGCTACTATTACTAGTATATATTCCTTGCTATGAGTAAATGAGGTAGATGCAAAAATAAAACAAGACAATGTACGCTTTAAGAGTCTTATTTGGTTGTAAATGTGCAAGCATTTTATGTCCTATTTCCATTTCGTGTTTCAGTAGGACATAGAGGATATATGATACAGCTAAATGGTTCAACAATAAATGTTCTCTTCTTTATTTAATGTCATCGGAAAGCACGCTCTATATTACAGAATATTTTTCTAAACACTACAAGAATAAGCCCAATTATATGTCAATGTTGTGCTAACAAAATAATCGTATTAGCCCTAAATGTTGTAAAGCTTTCCGGATTAGTTTGTGTGTGCGCTAGAGAAGTCTATCTCGGGGGGATTACTAATAGGAGTCGTCTTCTTCCAGGAGTTTTCTCATCACTGCCAAGTATACCGCCTTAGTGATCGTAGAACCAATCGTGACCGAGATTGATGCAATATTCTCGAAGCATTCGTGGCGCGAATTGCGCGCCGCACAGGTCTCGTTATATCTGCTCAGCGGTAGATCAAGACTGTCCAACACTGATCAAAAAATAATTATGTCTAACAAACTATGGGTAGACAAACATCGCCCGACACTACTGAATCAAATGACATACCATGAAGCTCAAGCCAAACAGCTCATTGCATTGGTAAGACAACATCTATTGTACATATAGAATCCAATTAACCAATGTACTTCACAAATAGTAAGTACCGCAGTTATATTTAGTTTCAAAAATCGATCAAACTACATTATTTCTGCGGTTTATGTGTTCACGAGTCGAGGGCTCCAATAGCAAGTTATTTAAGAGCCTACGGTAATTTTCCGAACACGATTACTACAAATTAATGTTCTAATCCTTGTTCGACTACTTCGTAATTACCTTGTCTCACGTTATGACATTCTAGTTCGAACTAGCGCTTTTTGAGTTAATAGAAAACGTACTTGACCGACTACAACTTTCATATTTTGTCTCATAACGTGGATGTTTTAATGTGTTTCGATAGTACTTAAAATCATGAAGCTTGACTGTACAAGATCCCGAGGACAATTACAATTTGTGCTTTGGCTACTCCAACGCCTTTTTGGGTAGACCGGCACACTAGAAGCATTGTGTAATGATTGCAATAAACCTGAAAGAAATTGCAAATGCTTTTCTAGCGAGCTAACTATATAAAGAGAGATGGTCCTGCAAAGAGCCGTTGGAGAGCACCACCATGAGCATTAATTTCCCTTGTACGAGTAAAGACGTTTGGAACAGAGGTATATTTATAAATATGACAGACGCCGTTTATTGAGATTTATAGAAAACTAGCGGAAATAGGCGTTGCACGGCATTCCACGTTTTCTAAATCCCTAAAGTAGTTTTTCATAAACCCAAGACAGCAAGCGAAAGACGCTTCTTTCTAAGTTCTCTATCTGTAAAGCATTTGCCAGCAGCAGCTATTTTCCTTGAAATTTGAAAGCTTATCTTAGTAGTTGTCTCACATTCTTTGCTTGTAATTTTGAAAACTGGCTGTTTGTTCAAATTGTTCACTAAACTGCTTGCTTTAATTTTCTTTTCCTTTGGATATATATATAACTTAGCAAGAACCGGATGCTTACTTTCAAAGTGCCGTCTATATATATTTTTTGAGTATATTTTTTTGAAACAGATACCTATTGTTTCACAACACACAAGACACTATTTTATTTCTGTAAACAACAAAGAAGTACTCATTCGCCCACTCCGGATTAAACACTCGATTTTCAGTTTCTAGTTTTTTTTCTTCTCATTCATAGTAGAGCACTCACGTGAAATTAAATAAAAACTTATAGAAGAGTAGAAGCACAGTGCACCCAGTTACTGTCACTACCTGAACGAAAAGTTGCCTGACGGGGTACAACAGCTGATTTTTACTGTCAACTTTTCCTTACCAATTAGAAACATTCTGCCATGATTAAAAAGAATTCCAATGAGAATATCGCATTTTACAAATCCTGTTGCGGGCCACGTGGAAGGATTTGAAAAATACGATATTCTCGCGGGCCGTTTGTCTTGCAGGCCTAGTATAAAACATACTACTTCAACATTTGAATATTAAAATCATATAACATGCCTGGTTCGTTTAGATAGACAAGTTGAACCTTCACGCGATGTGTTTGTTACAGGTAATGGCCACGTATCACCTGCCCAGTGACATTGTAGAAACATCAGCCAGTTTTTTTACTTTTGTAGAAGCAAGGTTCAGACTTTCCTCACCTTCTGTTTTATGGACCAAGTGGGGCTGGCAAAAAGACCCGGGCGATGGCTTTTCTCAGGGAGATTTACGGTGCTGTGTCAATCAATAAGCTCAGATTTGAGAACATGGAGCTAACTGCGCCTTCAGGCGCTAAGATCAAGCTGAGGGCCATCGCTACAAACTATCATATCGATGTCACACCGAGGTTTGTTTCACGTACTTACTTTTCATTGCATTTTAATGATCAACATTGCTAGTTAATAAACGCAAGTAGAGAGGCACCGATTCTGATTTCACCAGTCGATCCAGATACTGATCCGATACACCAATTCTTATTGAAAAATAATCCGATTCAGATCTTTTGTGTTGCATAGAAAATTGTTAATTTTCTTATGCAAATATAAATATAATACAAAGAAAATATAAATATTGGTTTATTTGTTTGTATTTATGGGGAAAAGATATACATGTATCTATATTCACATACTGACATGTCGTGCATCTAGTAACAAAACAGTCCATGTTTCTTGTGATTTGTTAATAATAATGGTAATTACTGTTAGGGGTACAGCTTTCTCTGTGATAATGAAGTCTCTCTTCTATTGCTGAATGAACTGCTGCGCCTGTAAAAGTTTAGAGCAAATCAATGTTTCTTTTAATTACCATTAGTGATTCAATTCTCTCAGTGAGACGTCTTTATCTCCTATCACTATCGATGTACTCTATCGATGTAGGACTCACTGTCCACAGATGATGGAGGACAGGCTAAATACCGATAAGCCACTGAGGTTATTTTATGCAATACAAACGACCCACCATATCGTCAAGATCAAGAGAGAGATAGATAACTTTATGCATCGACTGCTCAAATTACTTTCGTAATGCTAGTAACTAGAATATTACACCGCATTCTTGTTTCCCATCATTGTTCTCTTGTTCGTGATTGGCCGCAATAAATCATATTGCTGTAATTGGGAAATACCGCACTTTGTGATTACGTCCTGACTAAAAAGATTCCTCAGCTGTGTGGATGTTTATCAGGCTATAGACATGAAATAGATTGTGTGCCAGGCTCGGAATTCATTAGGTAAAAGTAAGGAACTTGCAGCTGATGATTTATTATTATTGTAGCAGGCTAAAATACTGTTATCTGCTAAATAGTTGATCTGTAAAAAGTATCTGGAGTTTCCGATTTAGAAAAAAAGATCAGCTGATACCGATTCAGATACTTTAAGGTTGACTTGCAACAAAATTCACATTACAGTTATTTGATATGAAAAGATTCACCATGTCTTACTCTGTTGTGTTGTAGGTGCAAAATATGTGGAAAGGTGATTACAAGCTCTTAAAAGCTCAAAAACGAACAGAAAATCGCAGCCACACGAGACCGCCGCAGTTTGGATTCCCTTTCCAAAACGGCTCAAATGTGATGTAGTTGTGAGAGATGGTTTCTGTTTACACTTTCTTGCAACCTTATTCGTTGAAATATTTTCGCAAATATACTTCACGCATTCAACAAAACTATGTCTATTGTTCTTACGCGTCTATTTTATCGTCATCGTAATGCTGTCACTTTTAGCAATGATATCTTATAACTTACCGTAAGAATTAATTTAATTTTTTAGCCTTAGCTTGAAGGAGTACATATCATTGTCTGATAATCATGACGAGCCTGTTGGTCACCTGTGATAATCGAAAAGTGCTGCAAAAATTATTTGCAAAGTATTGGGTCACATGATCAGATTACGACTTGCCGATTAGACCAGGCCGAAACAAAACTGTAAAGTAGCGAGCATCTATATTTGATACAGGGTCTTCGGTAAAACCTTAAGTGTTTGTCATAAAATAGTACTACGATGAGTTTTATATCGAGCTTTGTATTAGCCTTTCAATTCCCGTGAGAACATACGTGACAAGACGATAACCAAATTTCGTGGTTACGTCATCGAAATAAAGAGATTCCAATCTACGGCGGCTTTTCATTTTTGAGCTTTTAAGAGCTTGTAATCACATTTCCACATATTTGGCCCTTTCAACACAACAGAGTAAGACATGGTGAATCTTTTGATACCAAATAACTGTAATGTGAATTTTGTTGCAAGTCAACCTTTAACTCATTCGCACCCAGGCGCGAGTTAACTCGCGTATTTATAACGTTGCTAAGCACCCAACACGAGTTAACTCGAGTCTGAAATCTACCAACTCCTTGCATCGTTATTTTCAAGTTATAAAAAATAATTTTTGATTAATTAAAAAGAAAAATTTCTGACCAATCAGACAAACTTTAAATTATGCCTCTATGACGTCCCTGGCAAAAGTTATAACCAAATTAGTACACCAATATCTACCAAAACCGGAAATCACCGTGCTGACTTGAAAGTCTATCGTTCGCGATCATATTTTTTCAACCCCAGAAGTAAATATGCAGATTCAGAAGTGAGAAGACCTTGAAAGACTGCATAAATTAAATTAAAACATTTTAAATGTTTCAAAGTTTGTATCAACTTCTAATTTTGAAATTGAATCGTTATGCTCAAATATAAATGCAATCTTCAAGTTGCCAGCCGCAGTCAGACTAATGTTATCTTTCAGTTTCGATAGGATCATATTGATTCTTACAGCTTTCTATGAGGTCTGAAAAGTCAAGAACAGAGTTGTTGAACATATTTTTATTATTTGAAACATTTTCATGACGTTTTGAGTTATATTGGCATATAGATTTGCTATGCTTTTGTTTGAAGGAAGATAATCGTGAGGAAAAGTTCGAAGTTAGAGCTTCATGATTTTCATGTTATGACTAACTGCATATGTATAAATAATATTCATAACTATGTATTGTATGTAATAAATAAGTAATTTCAGTCAAACTTTATATATTTTGCAATTTTTATGGTGCAAATCTAACTTTGTTTCAGCAAATGACAATTTTTTCAAAATTGGAAATTTCCTGAAACTACCTTCTTTGAGGCACGGATCTACATAAAAAGGATATGAGTTGTCTATATGAATGTAATATCATTTGAAAGATGAGATTTGGCTGGTTCTTGTGAAACTTGAATGAGTAAATTACCTCAAGTCTGTCTCCTGTAGTAGTAATTTGAATTACGGCAACTTTCTGAAAAATTAGCGGTATCTGGGGCTAATCACCTAGAAATTAGTCGGGTGCGAATGAGTTGAGGAGAGCAAAATCTTTTTTTTTTGAGAATTTAAGTTAATTTTTTATATATATTGACATAGGAGCAAAAGAATTTTATTTTTAATGAGATATTTTTATATAATAAAAAAAAAACAAACAATTAAATAGAAGTAATTCAAGGTTTATGTTTGTTTCCGAATAATTTTCCTGTCAGTTTTTATTCATATCTATGTTCCAAAAAGCATTTAGTTTTAGTGTGTTAAATGAACCCGCGACCTAAAGTGTGTTTTGAAATGTGACCCCTTGTATAATTGAGTTTGACATCCTTATGGTCTAATCTAAATGGTGTTATTGAAGTAATAAACCTTGCCAATAAGTGCTCTTCAATCATGGCAATTATCAGCCGTATACTACGGGAATCAAGTTATCTAGAGGGCAACAGTCTGTAGCTGGAACTGGGATGGGTTGCACAATTGGTTTTCTTCACAGTCGCCAATTTTTGCTTATCACCAGTTCATCCAGTAGTATTCTCCATCGTAATCTGCAAGAGCGGTCACAAGAATGGTAGCTTGCTTGTCTATGACATTACATATTCATTTTGTACCTAGAGAAAAAGGCATGTGTAGTAACATGTCTATATAGGAACATGTAGAAGTCGTGCCTATGTACATGTTCATAGAAGACTTGTCTGTATAGGTACATGTAGAAGACACGCTTATGTAGGTACACGTCTAAGACTTGCCTACGTGAGTGCATATAATTTGACTAATCAACAGATTAGTCGCATCCTTTTAGTTTGTCATATTGTCAAAACTTGCATGCTCTCTGTTTCTAGTGACTGTGGATTCCATGATAGAGTTGTAATACAGGAAGTCATCAAGAATCTTGCTTCCACCACGAGACTTGGTGCTGACAGTACAGGAGCTAAAAAATTCAAAGGTATAGTTCTGTTAACAGATACCATAACATATTGTTAGGATAGTGGTGACTAGGCTCGACAGGAGATGAAAATCGTAATGAGAGACAGTGTTCATCTTTACCTGTTTGCTAACGGGGGGGGGGGGGGGGGGTGGGGGGGGGTTATGTTTGTCTCTTTGCTAATTGGGAGGCTGTGTTCATTTGCACGCCACCCAGAGCTTATTTACTCGCTAGTTAGGAGCTCCCCGGACAATAGAAAACCCAAAACTATTCAAAGGATGATCAGTAAATTTTAGGTTTTGACTGCGGTCTTGAATTAGCTGGCCTTGCTCCTTCAGTGTCAGGTTCGTATTGGCAAAGGATGCTGAGCTGTGTGGGGCATAAAGTCATAAACCCAACAACAATTGTCAAGGCCTTCTGTGAAGACAAAAAATTACCATATCTCAAGAATTTTCAAAATGTTTGCCGATAACCTCAAACTTTGCAGCGATGTTCTCATGCAGTTTCTCTATGACTGAAGACATCTCAAGGTTGCCCTGCTGCACATGTTTTTACCAGAGCTGCGACTTAAAATTGACACAGTTTATTTTACCAGTGGTTGTCAGCAAGTGTGCATTTCATAAATTTGTCAAGTTCATTCATATGCTGGAATATAATATCCAGGTATGCCGTCTTTGCACACCACTCATCATTTGCAAAAAGCTTTGATCAATTGGACTTCTCATTTGTCAGAAAGATTACAAGCTCCTTTTACAGCCCATACGCGTGGGCCAACGATTGACTCGTACCATATAGAATGCATCGGACTCTGTATGAAGCAATGAGACTGTGTGCTGTTCCCATTTGCTCACACAAGACGCAAATAAACACTATTCTAAAGGTTGAGTCCTAACAATGTTCACTATCTGCACAACACCACTCAACACATCAACTAAATTTGCTAGCAAGGTCTTTGCCTTGAGAGCCTAATAGTGCAAAAAGCAGTGCATAACAGTAACATATGGGGGTTTTCTTTGACTCTACTCACGAAGTCTTTGATGATCCCGACCATGACTGCTGCTTCATCAGCGCAGACATCTGCAGTTTCCTCGTATGAGTTTGGCTTTTTCAGGATATTCCTACGTGACTCAAAATACTTCTGTTGATTTTCGGGCAGCTCATTGCAAAGTAGGAAATTTTCAAGGGCAAGTTTGTCACGGATATGCATCTTTTCGAAAACGGCAGTTTTGGTGTTCGCAGACATGTTATCAGTGCTGCAGGCAATTTTGTTATCTGAGATAGGCACTTCAGTCATCTTTGGCTGCATCATGGCTGGCATCTCTGTCGTGAGTTTGCAAGCTTTCAGTATCCATGTTTGTATTAGTGCGAGACTTTGGATTTAGTTACGAGATCAGCGACAAGGTCCTTGTTTGAAGATCCCTGTTTACCTTTGCCATTCTTCTTGAAAAAAATTGCATTTTTCATTGTTTGTACGTAAGCATACAAAATAGTCTGGCTTGTGTTGAACAGAAGATCGTTTCATTTAGAGATGGTGTTTAAGCTTGCTTGGCCCTTTGGTGCTACCGGGCAGCTTCTCACCACATACCAAGTACAGCTGAGTCGGCACTGTTGCATTCCTGGGGAATCAAATTTAAATTGCTTCGTACAGAATGAAGGGGCTTGGCAATTTCTTCTAACATCTAACATCATCTGACAATAACAGTCAGTTTGATTGTTTAGGCGCAACATTGAATGGAGGATAAATAATTTTTATATTTCTAGTCAAAATATCTAGGTCTGAATTTCTTAAACCTTTTCATCAACATTCCTGTCAATATGTTGCTCATTAAGGGGATTATATCTGATCATCCTTGGTTTTGTAGTCGTGATTATGAATGATGTCGATCGACTGACAAAAGATGCTCAGCATGCGCTTCGACGCACTATGGAAAAATATGTCAGTTCCTGTCGTATTATTCTCATCTGCACGAGCACAAGCAAGGTTATACAGGCAATCAGAAGCAGGTGTCTGCCCATTCGTGTTGCTGCCCCTACTGATGAACAGGTCCGTTCCACTGGTTTGCACTTATACTAGACAATGGATGTTGTCGCTTCGTCAATTGAATCTTTTCTGGTTCAACTTTTCTTGCTTTCGGCTTTGCTCAGTAAGACTGGTCAAAGGTTGATGTTTTATCTGTGCAAAATGTCATATGTTGTCATTGATAATGAAAATAATGTAATTGTGTAATTAAAGAAAAACAATTGCCGAAAATTCACTGTGTACAATTTGAAATTTTAAAATACTTCACGTCAAAAAACATTTTTTGAAATTTAGCTTCCATTTTCGTTGTAAATACTTCAAACTTTGTACCGCAATTATTCTTATGCTGAAAACTTTGATGACTGCTTTTCATCACTAAAAATGCCCATCAACTGATTTCTGAAAATAGGCCAGTCGTGTGCAAAAGCATACATTTGAGCACAGACCGTTAATACTATTGTTTAATCTATATGATACGCACTATAGATTTAAACTAAGCCAGTTGTAGAAAAACAATCAGGAATTTCTATTGGCTAATTGACCAAGGGGTGGTAATTCATTCCAACCAGAGTAGTTAGTGATAAAACCACCCACAAAATCACTTTATTCAAACTCCTATTCAGGAGTATGTTAATCAATTGCTATTCTGCTTCAGGTGCTGAACTCCTTAATGCAGGTAGCAAAGGCTGAAGGCATATCTTTACCTGCAAGACTCGCTTCACGCATCACAGAGAAATCTGACCGTAGTATGCGGAGAGCTTTGCTTATGCTTCAAGCATGTTTTGTTTCTCAGTATGTAACCCCATATACTAATAATGGCCTGTATATATATATATATATACAGTGAAACATGGATAACTCGCCCTCGGATATAGCGTGATACACATGGTTAACTCGACTGGATTTGCTTGGTCCGTTCCCACGCAATGATAAATGGCTCTATATAACTCGAATTCAACACTGTTATAACGAACTGTTTTTTGCCCAACGGCTACCGAAACGGTTGCTATCGCTTTAGAAAATCACTTTATTCCAAGCCATAGAGGTAAACCTCAACTTTTCGTAATTCATAAGCGTCGTTATTACCTCCATCGGCAAAATATTTTTGTCAACGACTTTTCTAAAGGTTTGGTGAAATTTGATTTATACTGCTATACGATGAACAGCACGGGCTAGCCGGGTCACGGGCGCAAGGATTTCCGCCACGCACATACAAAACAAAAACAGCATGTTGTTTTTGTTTTGTATTTGCGTGGCGAAAATCCTTGAGTGCGTGACCCGGCTAGCCCGTGATGAATAGTTTTCCGACGTTGATTCCGTGTTGAATTAACGTCGGAATGTTGAATGTTTAAAACGTCTTAAGAATTGTTGTAGTCAAACGTATACGTTGTCTTAGCTAAAAAAACTATTCATCGTTTGACCTAAACACAAAATACGTGTGTACATTCAAAAGGCGCGAGTGATATACAATGTACCGTAAAACCTCGTAAAACTTTTAATTGAACTGCCTCGGAGTGTTGCTCTTAACGAATCCCAGGTAAAGTGAGGTAATCTTTCCATAAACTTCAAGAAAGATCGGCAAAATTGATCGTGGGTAAAACGCTCAAAAGAAAAAGATGTCTTTTCTTTGAGCATTTCAGCAACGATCAAGTTTTGCCAATGTCAATCTAAAAAACGTCCTGGCAATAACATCACCTCAAACAACAAACCAATCTCAAGTGATAGAAAAATCTCTATACTTTTTGATCAAAACGTTTTAAACTTTACATTAGAAGCATTTAATTTGAAACAAGCCATTTGTGCTTTTGATTTATATTATAGTTTGTATATGTTCATGTATCTACTAATAAATAAGTAAATACATGGACTTGTGACAGTGCTCTGATAACTTGAACACTCTGATAATTCGAACACTTTCACTCGGTCCCTTGAAGTTTGAGTTATCCGAGTTTCACTGTATATATATATATATATATATATATATATATATATTACCTTGAAGAGGTATTTACATTTTGTGTAATTTTTGAGTGTGCTAATCTAAAATTTTTCAAGATGTTTGTGCGCTTGACTTAGTGTGGGTCAGTGGCAACTGAAACTTATTATTACAGCTGTCTTTGAAGTTTTTCAACGATAGTTTAAGATTCATCGAAAAAACAAAATCCTGTTTCCAGTACATTTATGGGTGCACTGTCTACATTCTACTAGCGACTTCGTGGTAGTACATAAAACACCATTCCTTGCAATGTTTGGTATATTTGTGATTGCGTTTGGTCTTGTCAGTCAAAGAAATGCAAACATATTTTGGATTTGATGTTGAAGGAATCCATTGAGGGATGAACAGGAAGTTCATGACCTCGACTGGAAGCAGTATCTGTGTGAGACAGCAAAGCTCATGCTCGAGGAGTATAACAATGAAAGGTAGTTTCTATTTGTGGACTATCCTTTTATATGTGGACTATCATTTATATGTCGAGAGATCTTCGCGATATCATAAGGCCATCATTTACTTAGAGGTCATCGATGGCTACTTATATTTTACTCCTATCTGATCTCTCCCGCTTTATCCTCTCTATATTTTTACTGTTTTCTTTTAAATATGCATTCTCTCTGCCTTTTCTCTTCCTTGTCATGGCACTCACACAAACCCCCATTTGATAGTCGTATTACTGCCATGGTATGTGGTTCAATGATTCCAGAAAAGGTCATCGCGTTGATACCCTACAGGATGAATTTATTCGCGGAGTTATATTTCGCGAAAATTGTCTTTTCATGCATATTCGCGGATGAATTTATTCGCGGCTGAAAACTGCCACTCTCTAGGAAAAGTTAACTCTATTGCGGCTAGTAATAGATATTCCTACGCATGCGACACCGCGTGTTCCGGTTTATATTTAGCTTACAATTGCGGGGCGATCATGCTATTCCACGGTAAACAATTTTTGCTGCGTGCAGAGGTTTTTACGAATATTCATCGCTTTGGAGGCCTTTGATAAGCCAACAACTTGTGGTAAGTAATGAGATTTTTTACATTTACTAAATTAGTTAAATTTTACTTTGGTTCTTCGGTAAAACGCAATACTAATTTTTTCCATCCCTACTGCTTCATTATTTGTTTTAGTGTGAGAGAGAGATTTTTCATCATACACCGAAGAACAATGATTGCAAGGGTGGTAGATGTCATTCTTAGAAGATCACCAATCATTCAGGGAGGTCTGGAAATTGAGGTTGAAGTGACCGCAGCTACTTACGAGAAGAATATATCTGATTCTAAAAAAGGAACGAAAACGCCTTTACGAGCACAAATCTTTGGCCAACCGGCAGAACTTTGCAATTGTAAGCCACGAGGAGGGTTCTGATGATAACTTCCTTACCAGCCATGTAGTAGCAAGAGAATCGCCTTCAACACATACCCAAGACAGTGACAGAGCTGCTATTACCAAAATAACTAGTCAGAAAGCACCATTACACGCTAGTATTCACATATCAAAAGTACCAGTTTAATTTCATTGCTAGACAACCGCCATATGGACTAAACTGTTTATATTTACTCCATTCATCGTTTGTAAAATTTTATTTGTATTTGAAACATTTTATTTGTACACTCAAGTTTGTAATAAATTATAATATATCTATACATGAAATAGAATATATAATTTAATTATGTTTGCTACAGCGATATCAAGGAATTGTTGTCGATGAAGAGGTCTAGGTTGACTCGTTGCCTCTCTGCCAATATTCCTGCCTTGATGAATATTATTACTACTTGTCTCTAGTTTTCGTAGTCAATCTGCAATAAACACAAGAAAGAAAAAAATATTAACGAGTGTTGAGGAAGTACAAAAACAATAGCTGAAGTATTTGATGAGAGCGATCAGTTTTTAAACAAAAGAATTTAACTAATGCAGTTGATTATGGAAAAACGTATCTGCACTGCAAATCAAATACATACCATAATGTTCAGATCAGAATCATGATCGTCCTTGACTTCGGTATTAGAAATTGATGGAGTTGATTCTAATGTAAAAAAGACTAGGAGGGCTTTTTTGCTATGCTGAAGCCATGCCGAATAACTTGTAAAAACCTTGAATAATTTTGTTAAGTTTGACGCAATAGCAATAAAGCTCGAAGGCTGGCGATGATTTTAAAGAAGTTTTGGAACTCGGCTACGTTTAGTACTTCTGCCTCGCGGCTATTTTCGCGATGACGCCATTCTGCATATCGTGTGACAACCTCGAACAATTTTGTAAATAAATGTGATGCATTGCCAATGGTGTTAGCTCAAAGCTCAGGCAATGATTTTAAAAATATTTTGGAACTCAATTACGTTTAGTATTTACATTAAAAACTAGGCTAGCGACTAGTTTTAAATTTGATGCAGTAGTTATTCTCTCTTGTGATTAAAAATAGAACTAATTATTCACTGAATTTAATAATTCGCGGATTGACTGTTCGCGAAATCGCGAATTTTTATGACCAACGAATATTTTCATCCTGTAGGGTAATTGACTGACTGAATACACGGGCTGATCGTCCTTTTTGTTCTCAAGGTGCTCAATACTTACCCACACTATTCGATACAGGCAATCCTCTCTCTATTTATAACAAATGTTTAAATAGAGTTAAATACTCGAAGAGATTTGTCTCCATGCTTGAAATATCTGTCAAAGTTTCTCAAAACAGTAATTCAGCAAGTGAAAGTCAAGTGGCTAGTGGCGATTTTAAAAAAACCGTAAATTTTGTACAAAATGCGAACAAAGTTAGTTGAAACCTCAGCTAAAATAATGTACGATGTATCTATCGAATATTTCTCTACCTCAGAATCAATGTATTCCCGATTCTGCATTTCCATTCATGTGTCTGTATTACTCTAGGGCAGGGGTTCCCAATTAGATTCCCTGGTTTCCCCCTTCCAGATTACGAAAACTCTATTTCCCCTATTCTATCAAGCTTTGCTTTCAATCTGTATACTTCTTCGTATTTTGTCATTTCTGCATTCTATAGCACTAAGTATTAAGTATCGCAGCATTTAGTGGTTTAACTATCTTTATAAAGGTCTGGTCAGCATCTTATTGGTGAAAAGAAAGTGGAAAATCCCCAAAGTTATAGCAAGTATGATGCAACTATGGATCACAAGATAGTACACAATGTAATAAACCCCCAGTTTATTAACAACAAATAACAATATGCAGCATGTAACTATTATGCACAGCTTTGCAAATATAATGTATTAGCAAAAATTTATAAATACAGGCTACAATTCTCCCCTGAAAGTGAACATTTCCCCCCTTGGGGGAATTCTACACCATTTAGGAACCACTGCTCTAGGATCTAATACCAAAGTTCTCCTTATTGACTACTTCCTTAGCTTTTACATTTAATGTATTTTCTGATGTAATTATTTCTCATAGTTTTATGGAATGTATTACTTTTAATGTGATGTGTAGTTTACTCGCAGCATCTATTAGGGATCTAAGGGAGCTAATAGATATTTTGGATGGTAGAACGATTTAGCTGAATTGCAGTGTATCGGTTTGAGAATATTTACTTTATCACAACCAACTGTATTAGCATACGCAACAGATCTCAGAACAAACTAGATTCATATGTGGAAGTTTGACTATAATACCTACACTGGTGATGCTTTTCTGTTTTCAGTCATAAAAATGTGGGCGTTTTATCTCCAGTAATTTTTCAAACCAATAAATCACTTCCACAATACCAAAACTAGTCAAAGTTTTTATAAAGTATAAAAAAAACTACTGATCTATTGCCAATCCTGTGACAAGTACCAAACATGTTGCTGCTGTCAGCCTCTGCAGCAATGGGTTGTCTTGCTTCACATTGTTATCCATTTCCTGCCACTCTGTGTGATACATCATGGTATACCTTAGCCCTTGCCTACCAGCTCATTGCTGTCACCCGCCTAACAACGATGAACGTCAGGTGGGTGACAACTTATTGACACTGATGAGCATGCCTCTAGTGTTCCTGAGTGCCAACACTAAGTGCTGTGTAGAAAGGTAAAATCTTCCGATTACACGTCTAACAGTTCTGATGCATAGCCAACTTTTCGTAGATTGATAAAGATCCGAGAGAGGCTGTATGAACTGCAGATTCATTTGATTCCTTCGTCTATCATCATTATGGTAAGTTTGCAGGCAAATTTTTATTAGCTTTGTTGTCAGCATCTTGAGGCATCATTTGCAGTTTCTGAGCAGGCAAACGACTCTCAAGAATTGCAGCAAACAGCAGGAGATGATGAATAGATGGTGAAATGATTTGATATCGGTGTGAAAGGTAGATGTTAAACTCGTTCAATACAGTAGATGCTCCTATAATGTACACCTATAATGTAAATTCCACATGACTGAAATGAGATTAAAAAAATATGTTAAGTTTTTGCTTTGTACTACATTTGAAAATTCATATAATGTAACGAGTCGATCAGTGCAAGTTATCAAATTCGATTCTAATAACGATAATCTTATAGTTAGCATTGAAAGTGTCGTTTTCTCTCTCACCCCACTTGAAAAAACAAGCATGTTTATAAAATTATCTCTATTATCTATACCAGTTCAGTGAAACTCTATTTCCCGGTGATAGATCGTCAGATTTGTTTTCAAAACACCGAGAATAAGTAACTGCGCAATCGTTCAGAAATACTTGAAGGTAATTGATTGGTGCGAGTGTTATAGTCTCAGCCCACCATTCTGAATGTCACAAGCTGGAGAATCATCGAAAGTTATTTTTACCTGAACATTGACCCCTAGAAATAGATGGTGGACTAGTAGACGCTTTTATTAGAGTAAAAATATATTTTTGTTTTACTTTGATATAAATTTTGCTATCAGTTTTCCTTTGCAGAATAGACCTTGCCCTTTAGAAAAAATGAACAAATCGTAAATATCGACAAAATATGTTTGCTCTCCTTAGCTTATGGTAACAATTGTCAATCGTGGACCATAATGTCCATAAAACGAGTGAAAATGATAAGAAAAGGTATGAAAGTTGTCGCGAAAGACCAGTAATACTGCAGTTATGGTAGTCAATCAATGGAAAAGTTTGTTGGCAGAAATTCTTTGTTTGGAAAAAATGGATTGTTTGTGTATACAAGGTTATGCTTGAAAGTGTTATGGCCTTTTGGTTATAACCAAACCAAGTCTTACAGAGTGATGCTATGGAGCCAAGTTATCAAGTTACTAAGTTATCTACTTGTAGGTTCCTATAGCTAATGAATTAGTTTATTATGTATTTCTGTTTATTACTGCAAGCAATATTATATCACTATTGTAATACTTTGGGTACTTTGAAGATCATTATTCATCTGCTTTTCCTTCAATTTGTTTTAAATTTAGTAAAACCAGACAATACATGCCGGAATCCCGCATTTTAACCTGCTATAGAAATCTGAAAAAAGCCAATTATTTTATATTCTCATCGTTACACTGACAGGAGTAAATAGCAATGCGAGTGTAATGTTGTGTAAAGGAAAAACAATGGAAGCAAATTTGGGTTTGTGGTTAGTCAAAAACGCAAACTTACTGCAAGATTTGAGAAATGTTTGCTTCACATCCCTATCAAGTACATGCCCTAAGCTGATATAAGAATTGCATTAACTTGTGTAAGCAATACTAATATTATTTGAAGTAGCTCTTTGTTTTTAAAGGATATTCTACTTCCAAGCATACAATTCATACATTTAAAATTTTAACTGTTTCAAAAAGCTCTCAAACTTAACTCGCTAGTCTGTCGTCAAGATTTTTTCAGTTGGCTGTCTTCTCAAAAACTGCTTTATTTGTGTTTATTTAGACTTTAGTTGATGAGATTGTCAAGTCACTTCCGTCGTGTCTGAAGTCAGAGGTTATCAGGTTGGCAGCGAACAGCGAGCATACGCTTCAACTTGGCTCGAAGGATATTTTCCACTTGGAAAGATTCGTAGTACAGTTCATGTTCTTGCATCAGCAGTACAATGAGAGAGGAGTCATCGAACAACTAGACTTTAGCTCCGATATGGATATGGACTAATGAAAGAATGACAGTTTAACTATATTCTCATGTGGACTTGAACTGGTAATTGACAGTTAATTTGTATAGAGATGTCTAAAGCTAATTGCCTTTTTTCAGCACAATTTGCAAGTAATTTTATGTTTTTGCTACCATACTGTCTTGTACAGTGAATTAATTTGGTTCTTATTGGCAAAAGTAGTCAATGATCTGCATATTTTATTTACAGTGTGATTGGTGAGCTCGCTCACTATTTCTCCAAGGTTTTAGCGTTTGCAAAAGCATGTTGGTCGGCCACTAACAATAGCAATATGCAGCAGTGCCATGCACACCTCAACAATTTATGTCTCGTTCTAACAACAAATCTTTTGAAGTATTGAGGTCAATAAGAGTTGACATCAATACACTTGTCTTATGGCGGACCAAAATTAACACTTTTCCTTAATCTTATATCCAGTCTTTCTTTTATGCCATTGGCTTAAATGAATGTTAAGCTAGGCATGGCCTATGAAAATGTAGCTAGTTTTTTGTTGGTGTAAAGATAATTTTCCCAAAACTGGTTTAACTAGAAGATATCACTGTTGCGTTTATTTTATTATCCACTTGGATGGTATAGCTGCGATTGATGACACGCGGTCATGTTCTAAAGTGAGCTTTTTACCTGACAAGCTGTTTTATATGCCCTGTGTTCTGCTGTATCCATGTAGAGACATTGAGACATCTTGAGTATTTCTGTTTCTGCTGAGGAGAGACTATTGATGTGTCCCCTCTATTCTATGCGGCCACCACTATAGCTGCATTAGGCTCCTGTTTTCTCATCAGCGAACTCTTACTTTTCAGCACTGACTGTGTCTAGTAGTAACTCTACATTCTCACTGTTTTCTGTTTGTGTCGCAGTGTAATCCTGTCAGTCCTTCCTTCTCCGTTTAGCCAAACTCGACTGCTACTTTTCTAATTGAAGAAAGAAGCAGACAACATATTTCAGCACTGACTGTATCTAGTAGTAACTCTACATTCTCACTGATTCCTGTTTGTGTCGAAGTGTAATCCTGTCAGTCCTTCCTTCTCCGTTTAGCCAAACTTGACTGCTACTTTTCTAATTAAAGAAAGAAGCAGACGACATATTTCTCTGGCCTTCCCCTGCAGCTCTCATTACAGCTGTGCATGAGTTACCGTTCTCATCTTTGATGGATACGGTCTTTTGTCACTCAGCTTGTTGAATGTTTCACACCTGACCTCATTCTACGAATCTCTATCTTTTTATCTCTAACGTAATTCTTCAGTAAGTCTTCCCTCTCTGACTGTAGCATATGTACCGCACCTAATTAGCGGTCTAAAATGCTAATCTTATCTGTTGATGTTTTTTTTGGTCGCAAATTTTTGAAAACTTAATAAGATGTTCCACTAGTTGATTTTTAGTTTAATTGCATACTCACAATAAGCTATATGAAACTTTCAAAATGATCAGCATAGAATTAATATATAATATCATGAAGGGCTATTGTTACGGAATGAATAAAATAATATTGTGTTAAATTTTTACACATTCGCATTGCCTCCATGACTAAATAACATTGACTGACAATAATAGGATAAAATAGAAGTAAATAATGACTCATCAAGTTTTTTAAAGCAATTGTGACTAAACATTTGTTTGCTGATTTCATTCGCCAAACGTGATTTGGCAGTGCCTGGCTCTCCAACCAGGACAGTGATACAGGTTTTTAAATCTCTCTCCGGGCTTTAAGGATTCGCTTGTACTTTATGAAAATTCAATTGCCTCAATTTTGGCTACTAATCTTTGCACGCCTAAAATGATTTCTCTGCTGAAATTACCTGACACAACATTTTCTGAGTCTTCAATATGTATTGAATAACTTACCAAAAAAAGAAAACCAACCATTTTTTCAAACAGATTTATATGACAAATCCAAACCTACTTTTTTGAGAATTACATTCATTTCAGTATTGTACCGTTTGAACAATTAATACACCATATTAACAGTAACTTTGAAGAGCTGGTGGTCTTGAAATGGGTTTTTGAGATTAGATAGACACTGGATTGGTTCGTAGTCCCTTAGCTTTAATCATTAGCTTAAATTTGCAAAGTATACTTTCGACCAACTTCAGCAGCTCTCCTTAGTTAATAATGTTGAGCCAGCTTTGCAATGTATTCTCAATTAGCTCTCTTTTGGTGGATATTTGGCTTTTTTTCCTTCAGGAAATTCTTGAGCCTCACCAATAGGTTTTCAATGGGGGTCAGGAGACCGCTGCGGCCAATCTATCCTTTTTGCACCTTTCTTTATAAGTCAATCTGTTGGTCACTTGGCCCCAGTGGCATGATGCATCGCCGTCTTGGAAGAACCAAAAGCCTTCACCATACATGTCTCTAGCAGATGGTGAATTTTGTTTCGCAGAATACTTTGGTAAGCAGCAGTCAACTGTCTTTTTTACAATATGGACCTGGCCAACTCTTTTTGCTGACATGCATGACCAAATCATAATGGTAGCTGGATGCTTGGTAGTTTTAACAATACACTTTGGAAAGTGTTCTTCTCTAACTCTCCTGGTCACAAAGTGATTGTCCCACAACACTATCGATGCCGAAGTTTCATCACTGAAGATAGCCTTGTGCCAGTCCGCTGTCACAAGGCCACTGTCCATTCACCATATTTTTAGTCTGCTAAACGTTTCTTACGTTGTGTTTTATTAAGGAATGGCTTTTATGAGCGTTTTTTTTTCTCAAACCTTACTCTGCCAGTCTTCTTACTGTTGCTGAACCCACAACCACCTCGTTTGTATTTTCTAACTTGCAGCCGGTTGCTCGATTCCTGTCTATTTCGAAGACTCGCGCGAATCAACTTCGATCTTGCTCATTAGACGTTCGTGGATGGTGGTTTGTGGTCCTTAGGTCATTACAGCTGCCATGTTTCTTCACTTTCTGATGTTTTAAGCAACTAGAATTCAGTATCTCAAATCTACCACTTTCTATAGCTGAAGGTCTTTCTGTCTCATAAAAATAAATGACCTGATTTCAGTGATGGCGTTTCCAAACATAAGAATTTAAAGTTTTTTCTTGCTTTCAGACTTTAAATCAGAGAGGAAATAAAGAAAGATGCCTGTTAGCCCTTTTCAGGAATGTTTTCAAGCCTTACCTTTAGTTTGGAGTTTGTAGTGGAAGACGAGGTTAGTTGGACCAAAAATCACATTTTCAGTGATCAGTGGTTCCAGATCAGTCGTATGTTTCTAATTTCTTATGAATTAGAGAATTTATTTGTCCAAATTGACTCATAGGGTTTTAGATCTGATCACACACAAAATTTGATTTGGGGTATCACTTCCTGTGGTCCAACTTACCCAGACCCCGGGGTAAATTGGACCGATCATACATGGTGCGCCGGGTTAGTTGAACCGCTGTCGTTATTCTGGCTAATCCAATTCTGATTGTGTAAATGAAGTTTGTAATCACAAAGAACTTGTATTTTATTGTGTTATGATGAACCAGATGGGATTAATGCAATATGAAACAATATACATGCATGTAAAATGGTAGTATCAAACCATTAAAATTACATTAACATTACATTATTGAGTCAATGTAATATATGAAGCATAAAGTTATAATAATAGTAGAGAAAGTGACGAGAGGCTAACGCAGTTCATAGTCCTTGCATGTTATTTTAGCCCCGAATCTTACACTACTCAATGTGCGAGCCGTTGTTCCGGGAGACATTGGATCCCCGAGGATCTGGATAATTTGCGCAGTCAACGAACGCGACTCTATCATTTTGAACATATGCGCCTTGGGGTGTTCGCTTGTAAAAGTCTATTTTATATTTGCCATCGGACTTTTCCACAACCATACCAACATATGCAACTGATTTTCGGTGCAGATCAAACCTAATGAGAACAAATTGTCCGATCTCTACTTCGGGAGACTCATCCTCAACTTCCGACTCCGTACCTGAATCTGTATCGGACTCGACGATCGGTGTGGCCAAATTGTCCTCTTCGGAGCTGCTTGGATCGGCAGTTGTTACTTTTCTTTTTAGGTTTTAAAGGTTTTGGTCATTTTTTATTTTCACGTTCGTTCTCAATTTTTGCCTTTTCTGGAGTATCAGTGAGGATGGTGCTCTTAATGTGTTTTCGCTGTCTGTTACCCTCTTTTCGAGGTCCTGCCTTTGGTAATGGGCATATATCTTGAGGAGTGCTGGTGCTGGCTCGGGGTATGGGAGTGGCAGAACTTGTGCTGGCTACAGGCTCACCAGCGTCTGGGATGCTGGGTAGAATCGGAGTTGTAACGGTGGAAGTACTGCCTGCGGGTTGGGGAGTGCTGGCGTTGATAGCCATAACCTGTTGTTCTGGCAGCGTGACTTTGGGCAGCTCTCTATCGGTTACAGTCAACGATCTAACAGGGCAAGTTGGACCGGTGGTCCAACTTGCCCCACCAGCCACCATTTTGAAAAATTTCAAATACCTCCACATTTTTAACCACAGAAAGCTTTTAGATCTTGAAAAATGGCCCTCATAAGTTAACCATGCAGCCATATAAAAACCACTTTTAAAACAATTGGTAATCACATAATATTTGTCACTCATTTATAGTTTTGAAATTATACATTTGTGATGAAAATATCCTAAAATGATGTCAACTTCATTTGTCAATCTCTAAACAGGAAGTCATGTGACTTGCATTAGATTAAGTTTCAGTTTAGACTTGAACCTGTAGGACTTTCACTTTGGTTGAAACATACCCTGGTCCAACTTACCCGGTGGTCCAACTAACCCCGCCTTCCCCTAATGCGTAAAGTATTCAGAATTCACTAAATGTCAGGAGAAGGCTTATAATTATAATGAAATAATGAACAAATAGGATTATTAGAGACCATGATGTTCCGGGAGCCTTGAAGTCAAGCCGTAATGTCTAATGCTCTAAAACATAATATCATTATGTCGAGTGAACTGCAAACCTTTTTGATGCGCCATTTGAGAAACCTTGAGTGCTAAATATTGAACTAATGTACTATGCAAAATGTTTATAAAGCTCAAAAATTTGAAGCGTGCAAAAATTTATGACTATCACCATGTGTTTGTTTTATACCTGTTCTGTTGTGAAATGAGAGTTGCTAAGAAATTGGTGTCTGCAGTATTTTATCCTAATCTTTAGAAATTATGTAGAGCGTTATTATCGTCTCTCAATATGGAAATGCGCCAAAAAATATATTTTCTATACAAGATACATAAAATGTGTTCTTTTGGCTGATTTTGCCAAATATTATAATTTTTACAATAGGAGATAATATAAGAGTTTTAACAATACCTAATGCCTGCATTTTATTTAAGTTTGGTAATTAAGGTGAAACCATGAACTGTTGTTAAATGTTGTAAAAATATGCTGAGAAATTATTGATTATATTGTTGCTGCTGTCCAATCCTATCAAGTATAGTTTTTCATCATATTTGTTTCTTATTATATTTTCTCATCATATCAGTTTTTTAATCATTATATATAGTTTTTATGATTAATTTGATTAAAATACATTAAAGGTGAATTGTAACCTAATCTATGTATGTGTTTGAGTTGGTTAAAACTTGTGCAAGGGCATGTTTTAATGCTCAGAACTGAGTGTACAGAAGAGGCAAGAGTGACGTGATCACTACTTCCCTTGCTAAGTGGATAGATTTGTGGATGTCAGTTTTACCTCTTCATCATACTAAATTACCTGGCCTGATTTGGGTTGTCTCTTAATATAGGTAATGTTACATAGCTCATAAACCATTTGCGATTTTGCGTAGTTTTTGTTAGTTCTCTCAGTGTTTCGGATGCGCTGAAGATAAAAGAATAACGAACTTGGGTTACTACCAAGCTTGTCCCCGCTTCTCAGTGGAATCTGATTAATTGGTATCAGTAAATACCAATCAATCAGATGACGGTGAGAAGCGAATCTGATTTATTGGTATCTTGTCTCCGCATTTATTGACACAGACAGCGAGTCGGTGAGACACAGACTTGCTGCCTGTGTACATTGACAGATTGTGAGTCCGAGATTAAAGATATTTGTTAATCTCAAATAGTTACTGAATTTCAAAGGCAGTTTTTGAAAGCAATTGATATTTTATATGGTATACTATTCTGAGTTTGTAGTGTACATGTATATACGCTACCAAGTCGATTAGCACAAAATATACAATCATTTTGTTGGATTAATTTTATTAAAATACAGAGGTGAATTATAACCTGACCTATTTTTTTGTTTAAGTTGATTAAAACTTGCGCATATTTTAATGCTCAGCACTGAGTGTACAGGGGAGGCAAGAGTGACGTGATCAATACTTCACTCGCTAAACGAATAGATTTGTGGATGTCAGTTTTACCTCTTTGTTATACTAAATTACCTAAATTACTAAATGTGATATTTCAGTTTTTTACTTTAAATTACTGACTATTACTGGCAAAGCTTTTGGAAAATAAAACAGACAAAAATAATTCATAGATGCAAATCGGTAGTTTGTTTCAACAGTTTTGGGAATACAACTTCATCATTATCGAACAAGGTTTGACAACTCTGGGAAGACTGGTGACTGCATTTGATTCGCCGCTACTTCCTGTCATGACTAAAATATTTTGCCAAAAACTTTTTGAACACGTCATCTTCATGGTCAAAGCTCTTATCATCCTCAACTTTGGCCTTTAGGTTGTCTAGCGACTCCAACTCTGCAAGACATGAAACAAAGTTCCAAATGATATGAGTGGAAAACAATACAGGATCTTTTATATATATGCCCTTCTTTTTACCATTTCAGACTATAGTTAGTCTTTCTGATATGACTGTTGCGAGGCCTTTTCAGAGGTGTGAGGTTTTGTCACCAGCCACTGAGTGAGAGCTTAGTAAAAAGTAAATTTGTGTGGAATGCTGCTAGGGTGAACCACCTATGGTAAGTGGAAAAAGAAAAGTGGTTACTCTCTAATTTTCAAAGCAGTTTGTCTAACAACCTATCCAGGGTTGACAAAGAAAAATCAAACGATTTAAATCATATTTTTGAACTATTTTCATGCCAACTTCACTCATAATTGCAGCGAAGTACCAATTCAATCCACCGTGGACTACATCTAGTACCTTGACTGCATAAAATGATCGTTACCTTTGTTTAAGAACCCAAGCATAAGATTCTGATATTACCCTAGGACACTTATATTTCGCTAGTATTTAGTTTCGTGAGTAGCACACAGACTAAAATTTCGCTGCAACTTAATTTCGCAGCTCTGATGAGTGCGAAAATATAGTGATGTGAAAATAAATACAGTGGAACAAACAAATTAGATTCCTCAGGTCCGGTCCTCTAGTAAAAAAAGTTTTTATATTTGCGACTAGTTTGTATTTGTAACCCGCAGGTATAAATGTATGGCAGAAATCGATGATTCAACGTGATCGCTTGCTGCCATTTGTTTCTTGGACTATCAATGACGTCTCGGTCCTTTCCGTCGTGACCGATATGGTACCGATATTAGATCTCAAGTATTTATAGCAAGCGATGGCCATGGCACGTTTTGAGTTCACAATATTTCAAATTTAAAAAAATCAAATACAGTACATGTCTCATAAAAAAGAAAATAGATAACAACCAACATCACAACCAGAACTGTATAACATGGTTGGACCTGGTGAGGGTTGTTATCGTTTTTGGTTGGCAGTAAAATTCATCACTACAATAAGTATTATTTAATTGTATGACTTCACCTACCAGACTTTCATCCTCATCAGTTACAAATTCGGTGACTAAACTGATATCATCATCTTCTTCGTTTGTCTTGGCTTTTCCAAAAAAACTTGTTATCTTAATTTGCTTTGCCATGCTGCTCATTCGGTGTATTAACGAATTTACTAGAAATTTCCCAATGAGCTCAATCACACACAAAATTATCTGCATTTCTAATATCATGATTTTGTTGTGGATATCAATGAACTACAGGGCCGTATTCCCTTGGACAGCTGGCCGGCTAAGACGCCCCAACTTTTTAGGAATTTCATAGTCCAACGGCTATAGAAAGGTTTTTATCGCTGTAGAATATCACTTTATTCGAAGCCATAGATACAAACATCAACTTTTAGTAGTTCTTAGGCGTCATTATTATCTTCATCAGCGGCAAAATATTCTTGTTAACGACTTTTATAAAGGTTTGCAAAATATCAAGTTTTAGCAAACATCTGCTTGCCCATATCCTACTTAATGAACTTGAAATAAAATCGGCAAAAATGATCTTTGTTAAAACGCTTAAAAGAAAAAGATGTCTTCTTTCTGAGCTTTTTAACTGCATACAAGTTTTGCCTGTTTTAATTTTAAAATGTTTTGTCAGTCACATCAGCTAAAACAAAGCAAATCTCAAAAAATAGAAAAATGTTGATACTTGCCAATAAAACTTTTTAAAACTTCACGTGAGAGGCCCGGCTGAGGCCCTACATAAGAGAAACCTGTTGGGAGCTTACAGCACCCCCCCTCCTTCTCCACACCCCAGACGTTCATAACTAGTCGTCTAACATTAGCCCCCCAACTTGCAACCAGTGAATACAGGCCTGTGTAGAACATAGCTATTTAATTTCGAATTTTCGCTAGTTCGTTATGATAGTTTAGTTTCGCGCATGAATTTTTCGCGTGATGATGACTCCGCGAAAACGCGAAAGTTAGATGCCGCGAATACTTGAGTGTCCTAGGGTAGAAACATGTTATAATTAACAGAAATACCTTCAGAACTGGCCAGTAAATGCTCATCTGCAGGTTTGTACGCGTCACTGTAAACTTTTGCGGAGTTGTCTGCTCTCCTGTTAGCGATAGAGCTAACGACTCCTGATAAGTCTTCAAGTATATCTCCAACCCGTTCAAGCAGCCGGGTTTCATATTCTTCTTCTGCCTCTAGGTTACTGTATAATCCTGCAAACCATTTGAATATATCTGATTGATAATACGCTTCTTTAAAACAAGGAAGACTAGCGGATATATCCTAGTCCCGATAGATATACTATTATAGTCCTAGGCCAAACTACTCATACAATCGTAGTCTGAGAGAACATAATTAACTTTGGTTTTAGTAAATAGGCAGTTAAATTTCATCTTACTGCATTGGAGAACATCAAACACACAGCGCCTGAAATGCGAAAACAGTTGCAAAGCATTTTTACTTCACGTACAATTCATACTCTATAACAAACTCTGTCCGCTACCACTTGGGCAAACATACGAGATCACTTTCGACCTTCTGATCTGATAAAACATAGACTAACGAGAAAAATAGAGTTACTATCAGTTCAACTAAACAGCCAAAACTAAACAAGGAGCAAAATGACTTTGCCATTGCTGGTCTGTTTTGCTAAAACTACTAGATAAATATTGTACTGGTTTTTGTCTTGGTCTACCAGTGTACCTAATGGCGACCCGACAGGTCGGCTTACATTAGCTTGCCGTGCCTATAACTGTATGTGATTATAGAAGACCACGTCAACCCTAAGCTCCGTCGTCTGATTAGCTTAGGTCGACCTCTCTGCTACTAATTAGGTCGACCCAGTCAGGGCACCTTTAGCTGCTGACCCCCGTAGTCAACCAGCTGACCGATGATGCCTATACTGGTCAACTATCCTGCATTAATTCTTGCTGACCGCTCAAGCGAGAAATGAAGAGAGAGAGTGTGTGTGTGTGTGTGTATAATTGTATTGACTAGACTACAAAACAACTGCCCCCACTGCGGCTATGCCTTCCTTTATATAGGTTGCAGCTCACCCATATAAGGGCATAATGACTATATATGGTAATAATGACCATATATGGGTTAATGACGCGGGTTGACTAATAATGTAAGTAAGCATGCACTTGAAATGAGCTGTATAATACGAGGAGTAACAAATCTGCCACATACGCCGCCCCTATAGACGGCTATCCGTCTATATAGACATATATAAAAATAATACCAAAAAAATAAAAAAAAATAGTAATGAGGTGATAAAATAGAGAAGGAAATGAGTCTAAACCGCTTGTTACTGTCACAGTTACGGGCTGGCCTCTTGCTGGTCGGCCAGCTTTTCTAAGTATGCGGCCGTCCTACGCAATTGCTGAGCCTCTAACCTCAACCGGTCAGCGGCTGACATTGACTTCCTTGGCATTGAGATTTCCAACCTCTCTGGACGTACACTCACAGTCCGAACGGAAATCTGAGGCTGGTGTTGACTGAATGATTGGGGCATGGCAGCACATTTTAAACTAGCCGCTACCGATGAAGTAATCGCTCCCGAATGGTTTAATTGGATACTGTTCAACTCATACTCCCGCAGGTGCGGAGGCAGATTCCTACTCCTCTGAGGCCTGCTAACATTGTCTGGCTGTCGGTGGACAGCTGACTCTCCTGCCTCCGCACTTGCTGGAGTGCAGTTTTCTGTATCTCGGCATTGTCCACTGGAAGGCTGGCTCTCTGGGTTGTCAAAAGCTTCCTTAGGAGTTGTCCCATCGCCACCTTCGGAGTTGTCCTTCCTATTTGCCTTTTCTGCATTTTCAGCTTCTAAGACGGGCTCTGCCTGAGTTTTTCCATTGTTTTTCCTTACTCCACGCATGTTAGGCCTTCTACTAGGCTCAAGCAAGACTGGGGCTTTTCCATGATAATTGCTGCAGGGTTTGTAAGCTCTCAACCGGTGTTCAGACTGCACAGAACGCTGTCCCCGGCGTTCGATTGTGTATGTATGATTTGGAAAGCTTTGGATTACCCGGTAAGGCCCAACTCTCTTGGCCGACAACTTGGAGTTCTCCCCCTTCCGTCGACGTCTGCGGGTCATCCAGACCAGGTCGCCAGCCTTGTACAGTGGTGGTTCAGTGGTGTCTTCAGCCACGATTTCTAACTGCCTGTGCCTGAGAAGCTCATGGGCTTGTAAGAGCCGATCTTGGATTGCAATAGCGTACTCATTCGTACTCTGAAAAGATTCCATTGAACTCCCATGTTGGAGTTGGTCAGGGAGGCGCAACTCCCGACCGAGCATCATGTAATTTGGAGTTTCTTTGGTGGCTGAATGGGGAATCCCCCTCAGTGTTCTCATTAAATGTGGTAACACGAGATCCCACTCCTCCTGTCCTCTTCCAGTAAGGAGGGCTCGCAGGGAGTCTCCGAGTATCCTGTTATTCCGTTCGACTATACCGTTACCTTCAGGCCGGTATGGAGTCGTCCTTGACTTCTCGACTCCCCAAAGTCGACACAGCTCCTGGAATAGGTCGGATTCGAACTGGGCCCCCTGATCAGTATGGATTATTTCTGGCAATCCGAAATAACTGAAAACCCTTTCCTCCAGCGTACTGGCCACTGTAGGCGCGGTGGCATCTGGGATTGCGATAGCGTCCGACCACCTAGTGAAGTGGTCGGTCATCACAAGAGCCCAGATGTTTCCTCGGGTGGTTAAGGGTAGGGGGCCGACCAGGTCTACAGCCAATCTCTGCCACGGTCGACCAGCGTAGAGCCTCTGTCTATTGGAGGTTGTTGCACCAGTGCCATGTTTGGCCTGTTGGCATACTTCACAGGACATTACCGTCCGACGTATGTCACTGGTCATTCCTGGCCAATACCTGTCCAACTGGACCCTTTTTAGTGTCCGATCTACGCCACTGTGGGCCTGTCTATGTGTCTCCCAGATTAGGTCTTGCCGCACAGGTAAAGGGCAGACGGTGACTGCTTTGCTTCTACCATTTCCTGGGATTGTCGCTGTCAAGACCCCGTCGGGATCGATCTGTAGCTGTGAAAACATGTTGGCTAGCCTCTTCAACTCTGGGTCGCCTAGTTGTAAAACTTGGGCATCTATGGGTCTACCAGTCAACACTGCCTGGTAAATTTTCCCGATTGCCGTCTCTGCTCTCTTTTGTAGCGCAACAATTTCGCCAGCTTTCGTCTGTGCAGAGGGCCGTTTTTCTATAATAGGGGGGGGCTGACCTAAGCCTTGGTCGACCTTCTTGTTTACACTAGGGTCGCCCTCCTGGATTGGCCTGGGGCCGGCCTCCTTGTCCCTCCGAGGCCCGCTGTTGGGTCTCCAAGACCCTACTCCCTGGTCGATCTCCACATCTGCCGGGACGCCCACTGCTTGGTTCCTCCATCTCTGGGGTTGCTGGGGCAGAAGTGGCCACTCAAACTCATCCGGATTTCCCATGGGAACTCGACTTGATGGAATCGTCCCCTCCTGTAATTCCTTACAGATCTCCGAGCGGGGAGGCCCACCATCTCGTCTTTCTATTGAGGCACATTGCTTGCAGTCTTCACACTGTTGCCTACTCAGGCCATCAGCATTTCCATGCTTCTCTCCCTTTCGGTGCACAATCTTGTATCTGTGTTCCGACAAGCTTTCCAACCACCGGGCTATCTGACAGGAAGGTTCCTTTCTCCGGTGCAGCCAGACTAGGGAAGCATGGTCGGTCCTGATGACAAACTCTCGACCGTACAAATAGGGCCGGAAATGTTTCACGGCTAACACCACCGCCAGGAGTTCTCGCCTCGTGACACAGTAGTTCCTCTCCGCAGGGGAGAGCGTCTTGCTGTGATAGGCGATAACTCGCTCCTGTCCTTGTTGGACCTGGGACAATACGGCCCCAGTTCCGACGTTGCTGGCATCTGTGTCAAGGGTGTACTCTAAGGTCGGATCTGGGTAGCCTAGTACAGGGGCATGCGTCAAGAGCCACTTGAGGTGACTGAAAGCTTCTTGTTCAGGTTGACCCCACTTCCAGGTGGACCCTTCTGCCGTGAGTAGTGTCAAGGGCTTGGCAACCGAAGCGTAGTCGGGCACGTATCGGTGGTAGTAACCGGTAGTGCCGAGAAAAGCCCTCAGCTGAGTCACATCGGTTGGCTCCGACCACCTGTGGATCGCTTCCACTTTTTCCGGATCCGTGGCTACCCCAGTCGAACTCACCACATGTCCGAGGTACTTCACTTTTGTCTGCATGAGGGTACATTTAGATGGTTTTAGTTTCAAGCCGGCTTGTCGAAGCCTGTCTAGTACTTCTGACAGCCTAGACAGGTGACTCTGGAGGTCGGCTGACATGACTATGATGTCGTCCAGATACAGCAAGAGCGTCTTCCAGTGGAGCCCTTGCAGCACCCGCTCCATAAGCCTCTGGAAAGTGGCAGGGGCCGACGTCAGCCCGAAAGGCAGCACTTTCCATCTCCAAAGCCCACTTCTCGTGATGAAGGCTGACTTCTCCTGCGCTCCCGGCGACAGAGGTACCTGCCAATAGCCGCTCATCAAATCGAGCGTGCTGAACAACTTGCTGCCTGACAGAGCATCCAGACTGTCATCGATTCGAGGAAGTGGATATGCGTCCTGTTTAGTGACCGCATTCAACTTCCGATAGTCAATGCACAGTCTCCAGGTTCCATCCTTTTTCCTGACCAGGACCACAGGAGAGCTCCAAGCTCCATATGCCTGCTCTATCATTCCCTGTTTGGCCAGCTCAGAGACCTGCCGATCTATTTCCGCTTCCTTCTCAGGGCCAACCCTGTATGGGGTCTGCCGAATGGGTTGAGCATCCGTTATCGTGGGTATCTCATGTTGGACCAAGGTAGTCCGACCCACATCTCCATCCCCTTTACTGAAAACATCGGCATACTGATCAAGAAGCCTAACTACCTGTTGTCTGTCGTAGTCACTCCTACAGTGCACTATAGCTTGGCTATACAGCTCTTTCACGTGAGGAGCCACCTTTGGGTCAGGCCGGGTATCCTGGCTTGGTCTCGCTCCCTTTGGCCCCCCCTCTGTCCAGGGCTGGCCGATTTCAGTTTCATCGACTCCTGTGTAGCTGCCAATCACAGTTCCCGACGCTACCTGTACAGGGGAATCTGTCGGGTTCAAACAACGCAGGGCCACTCTTCCCTTCTCATCAGGTAGGTGGAGGCTGGCAGCCACCATGTACCGATCTCCTGATCCCTCTACCATTCCTAAGGGTTGGTAGGTGTGGGTCGTGAGGCGGCATGTAACCACCATCTCCAACCGAGGTTGAAGTGTCATGGTACGGACAACCTGCACCTTGCTCACCAAGGGTCGTCCGTCCCGATCTGTGCAGATCAGCTTCTGACCATTCACTACCAATGTGGATTCTTGGAAATTCATCTCACAGCATTGGTCTGTCAAGAATGGCATCCCGATGATGGCATCTTCTTTTAGGGGGCATACAAGAAGTGATACAGTCACTTGTACACTTCTGACTCGGATGGGTACGGTCAACATGCCATGAAAGTTTAGGCGAGACCCATCAGCCATCGTGCCATAGTCTGTTCTCTCTACCAACTGAGCCTTCAACCCCGAGGGAAGCTGGTCAAAGACATGACGGCTGAGTAGGTTGGAGGTGCATCCACTGTCTATCAGGAAATGAGCAGGTCGGCCCATAATCTTCCCAGGTAAGAAATAGCTACTACTGTACGGTTTCCAAAGGGTGTCCGCAGCCACTCTCTCAGGACCGACCTGCTGAGTCGTCCGACCGGTGTGCTGCCACCTCTTACGCCGTCTCCTTGTCTGGAGCTTTTCTGTAACCACTGGGTTTGGGATTTGGATTTCCTCTGTTTGCTGCTCAGTTAGTGAGTCAAAGGAGTTTTGTAGTAGGACTGAGGTCGACCCATGGGGGGTCTGAGGTCGACCTGTCCGACGTGGGGTTTGCCAAGGTGGCTTTCTCTGGTTTGAGGGTCCACAGTCAGTATGTCCCCCTACTGCTGTGGACGATGTCCGTTTCCCTGCTGCTGGTTTCTTGCTGGCTGGGTAGCTGCCATCTGAGGACACTGTCGTCTGACATGTCCGACTATTCCACATTCCCAACAGCTAGTCGCCCTTCTGATCTGCTGCGGCTCTGGAGTAGTCCGACCTTGGCTTCTGGGTCGGCTACCATTGACCGCCAGTCTTGTCGTCAAGGTGGTCAGCTCCTTTAGGGCTACAAGGACATCTTCCAACGTAGCCGATTTTGTAGCTTGTGGGAGGTCGACCTGGGCTGCCTTGGGGTCATCCTCTTCCTCCCCTTCTATAGCCATGATGGTTGACCTTTGGGTCAACCGAGGATTAAATGGCTGAATTTGCAGAAAGTCATTTCCGGCCTGCACTGCCTCTCCCAAAGTCCGTGCTCCCACCGCTAATAGATGCCTCTGTAAATAGGTGTTGCCCAATGTCATGGAGAAAGCATCTAATGCCATATTTGCACGATGGTGCTCAGGCAGATCAGCATAAGCTATATTGGCTAGTCTTTCTATTTCCGCAGCATGATCTTGCAAGCTAACCTTGACTTCCTTCTTGAGGTTTAATCGACTCCTGGCCTCTCTAACTGTCAGACCAAATTTAGTTCTCAAGGCTGCAAAGATGGCATCTGTAGTTTCTCCCCTGCCACAGCTTTTAGCACCGTCCTTCAGCACCTCTCTGAGGTGCAGACGTGCTGACCCTGCAGACCATTGATTAGCTTCAGCTACCTCCTGAAACTGACTGATGAACAGTTCAACATCATCACTGCCATCAAACTTAGGGGGCTTGAAGTCCCTCTCTGGTCGAGATTGCCGTAAAGCCTCAGTTATGGCGTCAGCCATCCGCCCATACTGATCAGCTTGATGGAGGTCAGCCTCAGCTGCCTCTCTCCTAGTTGACCGCCTTCCAGGCATGGTCAGACGATCCCACCGCTGCCACCAGTGTACTGGTTTTTGTCTTGGTCTACCAGTGTACCTAATGGCGACCCGACAGGTCGGCTTACATTAGCTTGCCGTGCCTATAACTGTATGTGATTATAGAAGACCACGTCAACCCTAAGCTCCGTCGTCTGATTAGCTTAGGTCGACCTCTCTGCTACTAATTAGGTCGACCCAGTCAGGGCACCTTTAGCTGCTGACCCCCGTAGTCAACCAGCTGACCGATGATGCCTATACTGGTCAACTATCCTGCATTAATTCTTGCTGACCGCTCAAGCGAGAAATGAAGAGAGAGAGAGTGTGTGTGTGTGTATAATTGTATTGACTAGACTACAAAACAACTGCCCCCACTGCGGCTATGCCTTCCTTTATATAGGTTGCAGCTCACCCATATAAGGGCATAATGACTATATATGGTAATAATGACCATATATGGGTTAATGACGCGGGGTTGACTAATAATGTAAGTAAGCATGCACTTGAAATGAGCTGTATAATACGAGGAGTAACAAATCTGCCACAATATCATTCGACTCGCAGATGCATTTTAGTGCTATGGATTTGATGAAAGCTACTCTCATTGTTTTAAGGCACCTTAAACCATAACTGTCACGAACAACTTTTATTGTATTTACTAGGTAAATCAGACACGCTGATTCCGATTTTGTACTCAAAATAAAGATTAGTCCACTAACCTTCAAAGTCATTTAGGCTTTTTTAAAGCGTTTCAATATCCGTTTCGAAAACAACACAATCGGCATTACAAGCTCCGCCCATAAATATGTGACGAAACCTAGCTTTTTCAGAAACGGAAGTTAGGAAAGTTTAGTCCGATTTAGATTAATAGAGATGGGTGTCTTAAAACCCATTATTATCTAAATCCAGCCTGTAAAATAATTTCAGTTTTTTATGAAAGGGATATAAACTATTTAAAATTGCTCGCAGCTTGTTACATGACGTTTAAATGGGCTGGACGCCGAGAAAAACGAGCTCAAAAAGCGCGGTTTTTTCACGAGCTAGCGTTGTTATCGCTCTTTTTAAATATGCAATGCTAAATAGCTCATCTACCTTTCAGAAAAGATTGATATTATTTTTAAAGCTGGATTTAGATATTAATAGATTTTAAAACACCCGTCTCTATTATTCTAAATCGGTCTAAACATCTCTACGTAATTTCTGTTCCTAAAAAGCTAGGTTACGTCAAGTATTTATGGGCGGAGCTTGTTATGCCGATCGTGTTGTTTTCGAGACCGATATTAAAACGCTATAAAAAATCCTTTATTACTCTGAAAGTTAGTGGCCTAATCTTTATTTTAATTACAAAATCGGAATCAGCATGTCTGATTTACCTAGTAAATACGATAAAAGTTGTTCGTGGCAGTTATGGTTTAAACATCATCTGCGTGTAGTTATGCACCAGGCTCTACTTTGACATAACTGTATGCATGGGCAGTAGTGTGAGGCGATGTTAGCTATAAACCAGGGCTTCCGATTAGGTGTGCTTGCCTCCTAATCGGGAAGTATATTCACTTCGTCGCTCATGTGAATATACTCATTTTGTTGCCTTTAAATCTTTTTAATTTATTTACAAAATGGTCCTGTAGAAAAAGTTATTTCGCTAACGCAGTTAAGGCTAGATGCAATCAGCTCACCAAGGGTAGATAACTCCGTGCTTTTCAGCCAACTCAAAAGCTTTTTTGTAAGCTTTTGCAAAAGCTGAGTGTAAATGTTGACAGTTATTTAAATGCTGTGGTATTATTATATATATTATATTATACATGGTATTATTATAATATGTTATAATAATAAATATATATTATAGTATATATAATATGTGGTATTATTATAATATGTTATTGGAAGGTCATTCTAAAGATATGTTAACGTTTTCACACAGCAATAACATACGAAAAACAACTCACATTATGATCTTTGACTTTTTTCCTGCTTCGTTACGATATTTATTTTTGATGTTCACCCCTTAGGCATGCTTGCACCCCTTAGGCATGCTTGCACCCCTTAGGCATGCTTGCACCCCTTAGGCATGCTTGCACCCCTTAGGCATGCTTGCACCCCTTAGGCATGCTTGCACCCCTTAGGCATGCTTGCACCCCTTAGGCATGCTTGCACCCCTTAGGCATGCTTGCACCCCTTAGGCATGCTTGCACCCCTTAGGCATGCTTGCACCCCTTAGGCATGCTTGCACCCCTTAGGCATGCTTGCACCCCTTAGGCATGCTTGCACCCCTTAGGCATGCTTGCACCCCTTAGGCATGCTTGCACCCCTTAGGCATGCTTGCACCCCTTAGGCATGCTTGCACCCCTTAGGCATGCTTGCACCCCTTAGGCATGCTTGCACCCCTTAAGCATGCTTGCACCCCTTAGGCATGCTTGCACCCCTTAGGCATGCTTGCACCCCTTAGGCATGCTTGCACCCCTTAGGCATGCTTGCACCCCTTAGGCATGCTTGCACCCCTTAAGCATGCTTGCACCCCTTAGGCATGCTTGCACCCCTTAGGCATGCTTGCACCCCTTAGGCATGCTTGCACCCCTTAGGCATGCTTGCACCCCTTAGGCATGCTTGCACCCCTTAGGCATGCTTGCACCCCTTAGGCATGCTTGCACCCCTTAGGCATGCTTGCACCCCTTAAGCATGCTTGCACCCCTTAGGCATGCTTGCACCCCTTAGGCATGCTTGCACCCCTTAGGCATGCTTGCACCCCTTAGGCATGCTTGCACCCCTTAGGCATGCTTGCACCCCTTAAGCATGCTTGCACCCCTTAGGCATGCTTGCACCCCTTAGGCATGCTTGCACCCCTTAGGCATGCTTGCACCCCTTAGGCATGCTTGCACCCCTTAAGCCTGGTTCCCATATACGCCGCAAAGCACCGGCGACAGCACCGCAGGCTATTGCGGTAAAATGGGAACCTACACGCCGCGGATCGCAGTGCACCGCTGGTGGATGCCGGCGGTCAACGCAAGAGTTTGCGCGTGTTCAAATTTCGCAAACGGCCGCAGGCAAAACCTTCCCGAAATGCACTGTACGGGTAAAGGTCACCATAATAAGAACGGCATGGCGAGCGAACATTTGATTTGATTACGCAATTATGTTTATGATATTATCAACGATGTGGCTTTTATGTGAACATTAAACTGCGCCGAGCCGAGCACCGCAAGTGTTTTGCTGCGCGATATTACCGCCGGTGCTTTGCTACGTATATGGGAACCAGGCTTTAGGCATGCTTGCACCCCTTAAGCATGCTTGCACCTATTAGGCATGCTTGCACCCGTTAGGGGTGTAAGCATGCCTAAGGGGTGTGAACTGTTGTTCGCTAGAGTGTGAGAATCAATCGTAAAGACAAAGAATGTATATTTGTCGTGGCAAAAATTTGCCTATGGGAATCCAGATTTTTATCTCTTCTTTACAGCTAATCCTAGTCAATAGCTAATCCTAGTCTATAGCTAATCCTAGTCTATAGCTAATCCTCATCTAGATAACATACAACTCACCATATTGATTTCCGTGTCTAGACTCTGCGCTTGGAGACATTGTTGAGAACTATTCCGACACATCAATCGTGAGAAAAGTCAATTTAAAATGCATATCAATGAGGAAGTCTCTGGTGTGTGCCCATCGGTGAGCAAATGAAATAACCAGAATCCTTGAAGACTGGCTACCTTTTTGGGCTGTGGAATCGTTTCTGTAAGCTATTGGTCATTTAGATCTATAGAATGGTGTCAGAACTGGTACAACTGTCTTTCTGTGAACTTGGTTGGTCAACATGTCGGTCGTTGTACTCACTAACTTACTATAAAGACAACTTCGGATATTAAAACTTACAGTGTAACTAGACTTACCTTCAGATCGTTTAGGATAGCCTCCATCTTTGTAACGAGGGTTTGCCAGGCTACCTAAAAGAACAATATCTAGTGAGCCCTATTTTTCTATTTCTATCATCAAACTGCTGTGAGAGTACTTGGGAAGGTCTAACATAAAACAGTTTACTATCTTAAACATCTCATACATGTCTGTCATTAACATTTGTAAAAAATTCAAATGCTATGTAACATAATTGAATTTGATATTATAAAAAATATGTAATAACGGCAGTGCAAAGCCATGGATATACACAGTCTGATGTGTTTAGTTTATATGTAAAGGCTGGGTACACTTCAAACTTTTTAAAATTTGTCAGAACTGATCAAGCAGCTCAGCTTTCCAATAGATTTTTGCTACTAACCAAATATAGAAGGAAAAAAGTAGCAATCAATATTAGTTTCCTTGGCTAACATGTATCTAGTGCAGTTGTTATTAATAAATAAAATTAAAATCGAGATGTTGTCTAAAATGTTGTTATGTATGGTTTGCCTGTGTAGTTTCTACATATGATCGTTACCACTTGTCAGTGTCCCACACTTTGGCAAAGTTTTACGCTTTGTCCTGAAACTAGATGGGATTAGTAGAGAAAAGGTTTCGACCATTCTGCCCTCTTTTGATAGGAGCATTGACTTAACGCTCTTAGTATTAAATTTAGTGTTAAAATATTGGAATTAAATAAATCCGTACTTTACAGAGATATATAACAGAGAAGTATATATATTTCACACTTCATTTACTAAATAGCAGCTTCCTATTGCCAATGCTAAACATTCTGCAGATTAACCCAACCATTTACTCTTCGTCTACCTGACATAATCAATACCTATAGTTACACTTTACGCCTCATAGATACATATGATAGGTCGATGGCAGCAGAGCATTGAACTGAGAAACAAAGAGTTACACAAAGGCAATCAACTAATGAGTTAAATTTACAATCAGTTTCATCTTAAATTTTAATTATTAAGTTTGCTTTTTTAGTTTCATAGTAACTACGTGTATAATAGCTGTGATTAATCGCTTTATTAATACTTTGATAATCTACTTTATATATTCCTGATAATAGTAATGTATAATTTCGTTTGATATCGATCATAAAAACCTTTCTCATAGGTTTGTTTTGCATCTCTTTGTTTGCTCAGATTGAGACCAAAATTGCATATTCTTTATTTGAATAAAGGTTCAGCTGGTTCATTTTATCAGTTATGAACAGACCTTTAAATGACCTCTAAATGTTACAGTTTATTTCTGCGCCTATTTCTTTCTCATTGAATGCATTTTATTTTACCTAAGTGATCCCTGATACAGAATTTATAATATATTTTCATAATATAAATTTATAATATAAATAACAATAAAATAATAAAAAAAGTTTTCGCCTATGTACACATGTATGTATTCTTATATATTGTGCTACTACGCATATACAATCCTATGCATATGTATTCCTGTATTTATGCATATGTATTCTTATAACTATTCATGTGTAATCCTATATTTATGCATATGCAATCCTATGCATATGTATTCCTGTATTTATGCATATATATTCCTGTATTTATACATATGTATTCCTGTATCTATGCATATGTATTCCTGTATTTAGAACCTGTTGTTTGCAGGTCAGGCATTCTAGACCAGTTTGTCACAGCAGCTCTCAGCATTGTATATAGAGCCCTCGCACAGTATTAATTTCACACTCTTAAAATTTACTCAGTCTACAAACACGCTGCTCAATTCCAAAGCAACTGTTAGACAGTCTACCGGCAGCAACCACCTACTACCGGCGATGTCTTGATTGACCGTTGTTAAACACAAGGCTACGAACCCTCTATGAATTCTCTATGAATCACAGCTGATCTTCGCGTTGATAATAAACAAGACACCATACTGATTTCTGTGTCCAGACTCTGTGCTCGGAGACATTTTTCACATCATATCATATTTCAACATATCAATCGTCAGAAAAGTCAAAGGCAGGCTACCTTTTTGTGCTGTGGAATCCTTTCTGTAAGCTATTGGTTATTTAGATCGATAGAATGGTGTCAGAACTGGTACAACTGTCTTTCTGTGAACTTGGCTGGTCAACATGTCGTTCATGATACTCACTAACTTACTATAAAGACAACTTCGGATATTAAAACTTCAGTTGAACTAGACTTACCTTCAGATCGTTTAGGATAGCCTCCATCTTTGTAACGGGGTTTTGCCAGACTACCTAAAAGCACAGTATCTAGTGAGCCCCATTTTCCTATTTCTATCATCAAACTGTTGTGAGAGTACTTGGGAAGGCCCTAACATAAAACAGTTTACTATCTTAAACATCTCATACATATCTGTCATTAATATTTGGAAAAAATTCAAATATTATGTAGCATAATTGCATTTTATATTATAAAAATTATGTAATCACAGCAGTGCAAAGCCATGGATATACACACTGATGTGTTTAGTTTATAGGCCTATGTAAAGGTTGGGTGCACTTCAAACATTTTCAAAATTTGTCAGAACTTGACAGAAAATTCTTGACATTCTTGAGAAAATTTTCTTGACAGAAAATTTGTCAGATCAAGCAGCTCAGCTTTCCAATAAACTATTGCAACTAAAAAAGTACAGAAGGAAAAAATTGCGATAAATATAAATTTCCTTGGCTAACATGCATCCAGCGTGGTTGTTATTGTTATTAACAATTAAAAATAAAAATGAGATGTTGTGTTTAAAATGCCGGTATGTATGGTTCGCCTGTGTAGTTTCTACATATGATCGTTACTACTTGTCAGAGTCCCGCACCTTGGCAAAGTTTTACACTTTGTCCTGAAACGAGATGGGGTTATTAGAGAAAAGGTTCCAACCATTCTGCCCTCTTTTGATAGGAGCATTGTCTTAACGCTGTTAGTATTAAATTTAGTGTTAAAATATTGGAATTAAACAAATCCGTAATTTACAGAGATATATAACAGAGAAGCATATACATTTCACACCTCATTTACTAAATAGCAGCTTCCTATTGCCAGCGCTACATACAATGTATTTTGCTGATTTTCCCAACCGTTTACTCTTTGTCTACCTGATATAATCAATACTTAAAATTACACTTTATACCTCATAGATACATATGATAGGTCGGTGGCAGCAGAGCATTGAACTGAGAAACAAAGAATTCCACAAAGGCAATCAACTAATGAGTTAAATTCACAATCAGTTTCATCTTAAATTTTAATTATTAAGTTTGCTTTTTTAGTTTCATAGTAACTACGTGTATAATAGCTGTGATTAATCACTTCATTAATATTTTGATAATCTACTTTATGTATATCTAATAATAATAATGTATAATTTTTGTTTGATATCCATTGTAAGTTTTTCTCTAACGTTTGTTTTGCATCTCTTTGTTTGCTCAGATTGAGATCAAAATTTTATGTTTTTTATTTGAATAAGGGTTCAGTTTGTTCATTTTATCACAGCTTTGAGCAGACCTTCAAATGACCTCTAAATGTTATAGTTTATTTCTGTGCCTATTTCTTTCTCATTGAATGCATTTTGATTTCTATCTAAGCGATCTCTGATACAGAATTTATAATATAATTAACGATAAAATAATAAAAAAAAAGTTTTTTCACTTATGTATACATGTATGTATTCTTATATATTGGGCTATTACGCATATGCAATCCTATGCATATGTATTCCTGTGTTTATGGATATGCATTCCTGTAACTATGCATATGTATTCCTGTATTTATACATATGTATTCCTGTATTTATGCATATGTATTCCTGTATTTATGCATATGTATTTCTGTATTTATACATATGTATTCCTGTATCTATACATATGTATTCCCGTATCTATGCATATGTATTCCTGTATCTATGCATATGTATTCCTGTATCTATACATATGTATTCCTGTATCTGTGCATATGTATTCCTGTATCTATACATATGTATTCCTGTATCTATGCATATGTATTCCTGTATTTATACATATATATTTCTGTATCTATACATATGTATTCCTGTATCTATACATATGTATTCCTGTATCTATGCATATGTATTCCTGTATTTATACATATGTATTCCTGTATCTATACATATGTATTCCTGTATCTATGCATATATATTACTGTATTTATACATATGTATTACTGTATTTATATATATATGTATTCCTGTATTTATACATATGTATTACTGTATTTATGCATATATATTACTGTATCTATACATATGTATTCCTGTATCTATACATATGTATTCCTGGATCGATACATATATATTCCTGTATCTATACATATGTATTCCTGTATTTATACATATGTATTCCTGTATACAAAATGTATTACTGGATGAAGGAATTAAACCATTCAGTATCATAAACCCAACAATGTTAGCAACATAGCTTAGCATATATGGCAGTGGAAGAGCATCAACTATTAAATTAAAATTTTTTAAATAAAATGAGATGTTGACTTTTTGTAAAGTTTGCGTTAGACCAGAACGGCTTAAACATATTTCTTGTATCTCCAATAGTTCATACGAGAGTTATTGACAACAGTTCAATAAGCAGCTTGTCCTATGAGCTTTTATCTCTCATGGCATGAGATTGCTGTATCAGATTTCCTTGACAAAAAAATGTGTCACGATAATACAAAAAGTTGTTTTTTCTACATTGCACAATCACAGCTTCTCTATGCGGTATGAAGTCTATGCACATGCGACATATCAAAATGACAAGGAAACAAAGGCGTAGCGCATGTTTTGAGGCACAAATGAGTGAATTTGGAGCTCAAAATAATCAACTTGTTTGGAGAGTACTTAGTGCATCTTTTTGCATTGGGATGCTAGTCTAGGGAAATATGTACTTTTTCTACAAATCATTTTATAACCCTGCTGATAAGAATCCTTACAGAAATGTGGAAAAGTAAAATAAAGGGACGATTGTAGTTGAAGATTTGAACATTAAAAGTACAACAAAGGCTACAGAATCTGTGGTTGATCAGCCTGATTATGTTTTAATAAAGTAATATACTATTTATTCCCAATAAAGTAATATATGTATATAATTCACAGCATGAGAAAGATCTAGATAAGATCTAGCAAAGCATTAAAAATCTGAGAACAACAGAAGTAGATTATTTTTTTACGATCACCTCAGGATACGAACCATTCAGCATAACAATAGAAGTAGAACCTCCCTTTAGGATCACCTCAGGATATGAACCATTCAGTATAACAACAGAAGTAGAACCTCCCTTTACGATCACCTCAGGATACGAACCATTCAGCATAACAACAGAAGTAGAACCTCCCTTTACGATCACCTCAGGATACGAACCATTCAGTATAACAACAGAAGTAGAACCTCCCTTTACGATCACCTCAGGATACGAACCATTCAGTATAACAACAGAAGTAGAACCTCCCTTTACGATCACCTCAGGATACGAACCATTCAGTATAACAACAGAAGTAGAACCTCCCTTTACAATCACCTCAGGATACGAACCATTCAGTATAACAACAGAAGTAGAACCTCCCTTTACAATCACCTCAGGATATGTACCATTCAGTATAACAACAGAAGTAGAACCTCCCTTTACGATCACCTCAGGATACGAACCATTCAGCATAACAACAGAAGTAGAACCTCCCTTTACGATCACCTCAGGATACGAACCATTCAGTATAACAACAGAAGTAGAACCTCCCTTTACGATCACCTCAGGATACGAACCATTCAGTATAACAACAGAAGTAGAACCTCCCTTTACGATCACCTCAGGATACGAACCATTCAGTATAACAACAGAAGTAGAACCTCCCTTCACAATCACCTCAGGATACGAACCATTCAGTATAACAACAGAAGTAGAACCTCCCTTTACGATCACCTCAGGATACGAACCATTCAGTATAACAACAGAAGTAGAACCTCCCTTTACAATCACCTCAGGATATGAACCATTCAGTATAACAACAGAAGTAGAACCTCCCTTTACGATCACCTCAGGATACGAACCATTCAGTATAACAACAGAAGTAGAACCTCCCTTTACAATCACCTCAGGATACGAACCATTCAGTATAACAACAGAAGTAGAACCTCCCTTTACAATCACCTCAGGATATGAACCATTCAGTATAACAACAGAAGTAGAACCTCCCTTTACGATCACCTCAGGATACGAACCATTCAGCATAACAACAGAAGTAGAACCTCCCTTTACGATCACCTCAGGATACGAACCATTCAGTATAACAACAGAAGTAGAGCCTCCCTTTACGATCACCTCAGGATACGAACCATTCAGTATAACAACAGAAGTAGAACCTCCCTTTACGATCACCTCAGGATACGAACCATTCAGTATAACAACAGAAGTAGAACCTCCCTTTACGATCACCTCAGGATACGAACCATTCAGTATAACAACAGAAGTAGAACCTCCCTTTACGATCACCTCAGGATATGAACCATTCAGTATAACAACAGAAGTAGAACCTCCCTTTACGATCACCTCAGGATACGAACCATTCAGTATAACAACAGAAGTAGAACCTCCCTTTACAATCACCTCAGGATATGAACCATTCAGTATAACAACAGAAGTAGAACCTCCCTTTACGATCACCTCAGGATACGAACCATTCAGTATAACAACAGAAGTAGAACCTCCCTTTACAATCACCTCAGGATACGAACCATTCAGTATAACAACAGAAGTAGAACCTCCCTTTACAATCACCTCAGGATATGAACCATTCAGTATAACAACAGAAGTAGAACCTCCCTTTACGATCACCTCAGGATACGAACCATTCAGCATAACAACAGAAGTAGAACCTCCCTTTACGATCACCTCAGGATACGAACCATTCAGTATAACATGTTAATTTAACTCTACACTTGAGGTAACTTTTCAACAACTGATGCTTAAAATCTCTCAAAACATTGCAGTTTGTAAATGAAATTGAAAAGCTGGTACAATTAAAAATAAACAACCAAAGCATGAAAATAACAAAATATATAACATTTTATAATATTGTAATAATAATATAACAATATTTTAATTTACAATATTCTTACTAGTAGTATAGTGCTACTAGCATCTCTGAGTCAGTCAACTGGTATACAATCAAAACTCTTCATAGAATCATGTCAACATGTGAATTTTCCAAATTATAATGGGAAATTTGAGCAAATCTTTGACTACATCTGAATCAATCTTTTGAGAGATTTCAAATGCTTTATGATGGAAATTGCCTCAGATTCTGAGATAATTTCCATTGCTGTGATAACTAATAACATTTGGTGTGTTATCATTGTAAGCAAAAAAACTAGTAAAAACAAACAATAATAATAAAACACATAAATATAACAAAATATATCACAATTGATTTACTTAGTTTAGATTTTAATTAGTTTATGTTAAAGTATGTTATGTCGCTCAAATCTACATGTATGCGGCGCGGAGAGTACACTCTTTTTTTCTTTGATTACTTATTATTAGTTTAAGTGCCGTATAATTTGTTTTTACACCAAGTCATTATATTAAATTGGCGTAATGTACTCATCTTGATGCTGTGTATTTAACTACCTGCAATATAAATTCTCAGACTTTTGGGCTGAGAGACAACATGAACAGAATACAGTATATTCTATTGGGAATACTTGCTTTACAGAACAACTCTTTTGATTTGCGAAGCTAATATCGGAGTGTACTAATTTCATTTGTGTGTTTTACTGTATTCATACAAAAGTTATATTATTTTAATAGTGTAATATTAAAGTAATACAATAATACTAATAATATAATGTTATTATTATTATATTATTAACATTGATGTAATATTACACACAGTAAACATGATCTTCTTCCCCACTTTGTCATCAAACTTACAAGCATGTTATTTTAGTGAATAACCAAAGGACACACCATTGTTAGAACAGTTAATAAAATCTACTGTGGTATTCCAAAACATGAACGTGTTTAGACATTGCGCTACTCTACTTCACATGTATTTGTTTATGATTATATTGATGTTATCAAAGGAGTCATCACCTCATTTGAAACAAACCTTTTCTCAATACCAACTTCTCAGAATACTTCACTAAGATTGTTAGCCGTAGCCTGGATGGAAAGCATGCTAGAATGAAATGAGTAGTATGTGTCAGTGATAACTCTATGGCACTTAGTTTAAAAGATTTCAGTGTTATTTCTATTGTTTGACAGCTAAGAGGAGCAGTTTGACAAGAGCTACCAACATGTCATGATACATACTTGAAGGTGTAGTATGTTTGCTTAAGCAGAGGTTGGGCATGTTTTTAGAGCCACTGTTACACAAACCATGGCTCTGTGATCTTGTATGGACATGTCTGAGTCTAGTGGCAAGGAAACCTTGACAACTGGAGACATGCCCAATTGTAGAGATCAATTTAAGGCTGGATGTCATTCCTACCACAAGTTGCCTCTTCCTGGAATTGAACCCCCAACCTGTTGTTTGCAGGTCAGCTGTGCTAGACCACTGGGTCACTAGGCCATTAGGTCATTGCTGCTCTCTATGTCATGTCATGTTAATGTGAAAACACTTTGAGCTATCTCAGTTTAAAATACTTTCACTTCTTCCTAGCGTAGCCAGTTTTAGTCCAGATGTGCTTGAGCTTCATAGTGTGTTTAGAGCACATTAAAAAATAAAAGTTGGCGAGATTTGTCTTTCCTTGGTATAAAGTCAGTAAAAATGAAAAAAGTTAGCAAATTTATTTTGAATTTTTGAAAATCAGCTGTTTTAAATCGCATTAATTTAAAAGAACTGTTTATATTAAACATACCTGTGACAGCACCAACCAGTAAAAGTGCCGCCAGGATCAGCCTCTCTTCACGGTCAAACTTCATGGTAGTATTTGGTTGATTGATTGTTTTACTCAATAACTTTAAGAGAGACTCAATCTCTCCTCTTGTCACAGCTTTATATAAGCTCTACCTCAGAGTGCGTCTTCCGAAGGTCGGGTAATGACTAGCTTGAAATATTTTGCCAAGTGGTAAAAATAGCTAAGGCTAAATGATGGCGAGCAGTTGTGCAGCTTGCACCCATGTATGAAAGGAACTCTTGCTTAGAACTTAATCTAACAATGTTAGCATTCCTTCACACTAGAATGACGCAAAATAGAAAGATGTGAAAGAATGATTATTATTGGTTGACAGCTGAAGCATACAATCAACACTTAACAGTTTTAAATACACAGCGTCACATGACCAGCCTTCTCACCAGACTATATGATTCACTTGTGTAAGAAATCACCGTAATACTATCTTTTCCATTATCATTATTGTTATCATTATTACTATTATTATTACTATTATTACAGTTTTTAGGTTTTGTCACAGCTTAAGCTGGTGCTATTTTCTGTCTTCGATCTAGTTCCATTAGGCTGGGTGGACAAGACTTTCCTAAGGATGTTAGCCGATCCTAAAGGGGCTGTCTGCAGTTCTAATGGGTATTTTTTTCGCATAAACTCTCATATAATTATTGCTATTATTATCATTATTATTACTATTACTAATATAATTAATATTATATTATGTGTGGTATAAAAGGCCATTAAGACTGTTGATAATATGCCCGTAACATTTATGTTGTGTTGTGACTTAATACTTTTATTCTGAATAACTCATATATCTTAGTTTCATGTTTTGTAGAGCCTGGAGTGGGCCTTGTACATAAACTAACATAAATCTAAAGTCAGTCAACAGTTCTATTCATATTGTACAACGAATAACAAACATGGTGCTCCGAGTGAGGAGATACTACTACTGATGAGAAGTGACTGACAGTTGATGATTCACAAATCTCAAAGCTTCTACCTATCTCAAATCACAACAACAACTTAACAATATGAGCATCAGTGTTGACTTTCTAGCTCCTAAGCCTATAGAAGATGGAGCAGACTTATCCAATCAGTGGAGCAGATTCAAAGATGAATTCGAGTTATTTCTCACAGCAGCTGAAAAGACTAACTCAGATGACAAAGTTAAAGTTGCTCTTTTGTTGAGGTGCGTTGGACCAAGGGGAAGTGATATATTTAAAACATTCACTTTCCAGACTGGCAAGTCAAAAAATGTTTATAAAGATGTGATTGAGAAATTTGATGCTTTCTGTAACCGCGGCACAAACAAGCTTGTCAAGAGACATCAACTCCTTTCAATGAAGCAGAACACCCTGACGATAGATGAATATGTTACAGCTCTTCATAAAGTCGCGCGTGAATGTCAACTCAATACCATGTATGACGACTTCATGCTTCAAGCTCTGCTTCTGGGTATCAATGATGATCAACTGAGACGAAAGTTATTCGATGACGCTGGAAGTGATACCGGACTTGGATTAGAGCAGGCTATAAAGAAATGCCGCATTGCAGAAAACTCGAAGAATGACATTGCCACTCTTCAGTCAGAGGAGGCCATTCAGGTAGTAACTACAAAGAAGAATGATAGCAAGAATGATAATCAAGAAGGAACAAGGCCCACCCGGGTTGGTAAATCAAGCAACAGAAGTGTGTGCAGAAATTGTGGCGGATCCCATCCTCCACGAAAATGTCCAGCATGGGGACAACAGTGCCATGGCTGCAAAAAGTACAACCACTATAAGAAGCAATGTTAATCTAAACGACAAGTGAATCTTGTGGAGGTTGAAGGAGAAGGGTCAGAGGACTCCCTATTATGCCTTCATGTTGTCCGGAGAGACAGGAAACTGCTTACATCTGTTGTCACCAAGGTGAATGGAAATAGAAAGCAGACCAGATTTCAGCTGGATACCGGAGCGTCCTGTAATATTTTGAATCACACAGATTACATAGATCTTGGAAAACCCAGTCTAGATGGCAACCGTAAACAGCTGAGACAGTTTGATGGTTCAACTACTAGGGCGTTAGGAGGATGTGAAGTGGAAGTCGCTGGTAAAACCTTCTATTTTCTGGTACACAAAACACGCAATCACAGCTTGCTGTCTCTAGATGCTTGCCTTGAGCTCGGGCTGATTTCAATCAAAGATGAATGGGTAACTCTTGTTAGTGGTGACAACTTTCAAGAAATCCTCAAAAGCTATCCAGATTATTTGAAGGAATTGGTTGCTTGCCAGGAGAATACCATATTGAAGTTGACAAAGAAGCCATACCGAGACAGAGCCACAACCGAAAGACGCCACTTTCCATGATGACTGATCTGAAAGTTAAATTAGATAGCTACACAGAGAAGGGTATTTTAGCTCCAGTTGACTACCCTATGCAATGGATTAGCAATAATGTATCTGTCAGAAAGCCGAATGGTTCACTACGTGTGTGCATTGACCCTTGTAACCTCAACAAGGTGATACTGAGGAACCATTTCCCCATGCCAGTTCTAGATGATGTTCTCAGCGATCTGGATGGTGCCAGGGTGTTTACCTTGTGTGATGCTAAAGATGGTTTTCTCCAAGTAAAGTTGAGTGATGCATCTAGCGATTTGACAACCTTTTGGACTCCCTTTGGGAAATACAAATGGCTCCGAATGCCTTTCGGTTTGTCATCGAGTCCAGAGGAGTTCCAAAGATGACTCTCAGATGCTTTGAGTGAGTTAAAGGGAGTGAGAGTGGTAGCGGATGACATTCTAATCTATGGAAAAGGCGCAACATATGAAGAAGCTATGCTGGACCACAATGCAAATCTGGAGAAACTCCTTGCCCGCTCTAGGAGAGTAAACCTGAAACTCAACAGAGAGAAGTGCAAGTTCATGCTCGATTCACTACCATATATTGGCCACATAATAATACCGGAGGGCGTAAGACCAGACCCTGCTAAAATTCAAGCTATTACCAAGATGACCGCTCCCACCAACAGTGATGGGGTGCGCAGATTCCTTGGTCATGTGAATCATTTGGCCAAGTTTGTTCCACACTGTTCTGCAGAATGTGAGCCATTGCGCAGACTAGTAGGGGTGTCAGATGGAGAGTTCAGATGGGGTGAAGATCAGCAACGTGCCTTTGCAAAACTAAAATGTTTAATCACCACAACTTCCTCTCTAAGATACTTTCAGGTGAACAAAGCAGTTGTAGTGCAAACAGATGCCAGCACAGAGGGTCTTGGTGCAGTACTCTTACAAGATGGTCAACCAGTGTCTTATGCCTCTCGGAGTCTGACTGACAGTGAACGGAATTATGCGCCCATAGAGCTAGAGCTGCTTGCCATTGTCTTTGGTATGCAGAAATTTGATCAGTATGTTTTTGGAAATCCTGATGTCACTGTGCACACAGATCACAGTCCACTGGAGTCAATATTCAGCAAACCACTTATTCAAGCACCAAAAAGACTGCAGTCGATGTTGTTGGCCCTTCAACGGTATCCTATGTCGGTAGTCTACAAGCCAGGAAAGGAACAGATTAGTGCAGATCTACTTTCAAGAGCTCCCACTGGCACACCTGAACAGGGAATCAATGAAGAACAAATTTTCACAGTCAACCAGCTGAGGTCATTCATGTCTGACCTGAATCCAGAAATCATAAAGAGAGACCTGCCAGTCTCAGAGGCGACATATGTGAAAATACAACAGCAAACCAGGACTGATCCCATTCTGAGCCAGCTGAAAACAATGATTCTGTCAGGATGGACTGATAAAATAGGTGATCTGCCGGAAGAGCTCCGGCCATACTACTCTTATCGAGATGAGTTGGCTGTACTTGATGGGGTCATCTATAAGGGTTCAAGACTTGTAGTTCCAGATATGATGAAACCGGATATTCTAGAGAAACTTCATAGTAGCCATCAAGGTACCGCAGCAACAATCAGGAGAGCCAGAAGTGCAGTGTTCTGGCCCCAGATGGCTGAGGACATAAGAATCAAAACGCATAAGTGCGTCACCTGTGCATTAGACTCTCCAGCACAACCTCATGAGACTCTAAAGAGTCATGACATACCTGCAAAGGTGTGGAGCAAGATTGGAATGGACATATTTACACATAAAGACAAGCATTATCTGATACTTGTTGACTACTACTCAGACTTCTTCGAGTGCGAGCCTCTCTCTGATCTGCAGTCAAGATCTGTTATTAAAGCTTGTAAGAAGGCGTTTGCTAGGTATGGAATTCCACATCAGATTCATTCTGACCATGGAACACAGTTTACCTCAGCAGAGTTCACCAACTTTGGCAAGATCTGGGGTTTCACACACACCACATCATCTCCCGGACACCAACAGTGTAACGGCAAAGCAGAGGCCGCCGTAAAAATAGTAAAGAGATTGATGAGGAGGGCAGATGATGTATACCTGGCCCTGTTAGAGTATCGTAATACAACCACTGCCGGCATGTCTACCTCGCCTGCACAGAGAATGTTTGGTAGAGCTACACGTTCCATACTCCCTACAGCTTTTGACCCTGAGGCCGAGGTTCTGAAGCAGAAGGCAAATCGAAAAATGCAGACGCAGAAATACTATAATAAATCAGCCAGAGATCTCTCTGAACTAGCTATTGGCTCTCCAGTGATGCTGAAAGATATTCAAGCACAAAAGACAAAGTAGTATCAGGGACGGATAGTGGAACAGCTATCAGACAGATCGTACCTGGTATCAAATGAAAACACAGGCAATGCAGTGAGAAGAAACAGAGTTGATCTAAGACCAATGGTATCTGGTCCTGACCATACCATTGAAGCTGAAGTCATTAACCTGCCTGAGCCTCAGGCAAATGCTTCTGTGCCACCTGATGTTGAAACGGCACCAATTAGCTGTGACCAGTCTGTAGCTACAGATGAAGCTATGTCAGCTCCATGGCAGAGAGCTCGACAAGTCAAACTACCAAGCAAATACAAGGATTATGAGATGTACTAGGTGACCAGGCTGACCCAGGAGGTGTCGGAACAGGCTGAGGGGGCCTGCGCCTCTGAGGCCTGATGGGACTAACACAATCTCTTTGATACTGGTCATGAGACGATAGATGACAAGAGACTTTACAAACTATATTGCTTTGACAATTAGTCAGATTCAGTTCATATTTCATTCATACACTATTACATACGAGAAACATTTGTGAGAAGCTATTACCACACATTTCTATTCATGTGAAATAGCATTTCTTCATCATACCTTTGTGGATACATACGATACATAATATGTGATATTCATGACTTGCTTTATCACATGCTTCTTTCCAAATATTGTAAAAGGGATGTTGATAATATGCCCGTAACATTTATGTTGTGTTGTGACTTAATACTTTTATTCTGAATAACTCATATATCTTAGTTTCATGTTTTGTAGAGCCTGGAGTGGGCCTTGTACATAAACTAACACAAATCTAAAGTCAGTCAACAGTTCTATTCATATTGTACAACGAATAACAAACAAAGACGTTGTTCTTATTGTGCCACCAATCTTTTGTTGCTATCTTCATATTTCCATATTATGCTGTGATGATGTTTGACAGCCCCTTCCTCACTCTCGCTCTCTGCTAGTACAGCTTTCACTAGAGATGTCAAGATTATATTATTACTATAATATTATATCGTTATTAGAATTACTAGAATTTTTATTGTTGTCATTATTATACTTCACAATTTATATTATCATAGTGTTGTGTTATCTGTGGAATCAAATGAATAGTTGGTTTAATCAAGTTTACAGTACCATAGATACCACATACTACACAATACTACATAAATATCTACCTTGTTACAATGTATGCAGTATATTAGCACAAATAAATAACCCAGATTCATAGTTTCGCTTTGTTTTTGTAGACTTCTGATTTTCGAAAAATTACGAAATTTTGAAGGCTTTGTGTGGTATATGATTTTAAAGCGAGGAAATAAATTTTTCTCGCTTTAAAATTGTGTTACATCATCTAGAGTAAGAAATACTTTAAAAATAAATTTATCAAAACTAATACTTTAAAATGTAAAATTTGTATTAAAAGAATCATAATGAAAATTTAAGTCAATGATAAAAGATCATGCTCGCGTTTGACATTTATGTGAAAGAGGCATCTATTGAAAGGCTGGTGCTACTACTAGCATGTCTTAATGCTTCAAATTTCACTTTCAGCGGGCTTCAGCTCTAAGAGTTTTGTAACAGGCGATCTGCGATTATAAAATTGTCAAAATAAATTATAAAAATGATTATAAAATAGCCACCTGGTGTGGACCCGTCTCAGCTAGTTGAATACTCTAGACAGACTTCCTAGTAAATTGCTACAAGAGTACTTCTTTACCCACTATGAATATTTTGTTGTTAAAAGGAGAATAATTGAATCAGTAAAAGGCTAAAATGAAATGTTTGTTATAATGATGTTACATCATCTAGAATAAGAAACACATGTATTTTGCAAAAGTTTTAAGTTGATTGAACTATTAGCTTTTGAGATATAGCAAAAATACCGACATCATTTTTATCAGAGCGATAAGTTAAAAATGGATGCCGATAGAAAACAAGTTCTATTGGCGATTCAAAACTTCTGGCTGACGTAAAGTTACAAAACTTTAATGGCTGAGAGCAGATGTTTCTAAAAATTCAAGTTGATTGGACACTTCTAACAAGATGAGAAAAGAAAAATGGCTGTAAACAGAACATTAGTTTTTTTTTGTACTTGGGGTTGCTTGTGTATACAAGGTTATGCTTGAAAGTGTTATGGCCTTTTGGTTATAACCAAACCAAATCTTACAGAGTGATGCTATGGAACCAAGTTATCTACTTGTAGGTTCCTATAGCTAATGAATTAGTTTATTATGTATTTCTGTTTATTACTGCAAGCAATATTATATCACTATTGTAATACTTTGCAACTCAGTGAAGATCATTATTCATCTGCTTTTCTTTCAATTTGTTTTAAATTTAAGAAAAACAGAAACAGTACATGCCAAATCTCGCATTTTAACCTGCTATAGAATTCTAACAAACCAATCATTTATATTTTCGCCGTTACACTGACAGGAGTAAAAGAAAGTTGTGTAAAAGAAAGAACAATGAAAGCAAATTGGGTTTAAAAAATCAAAGAATACAAAACTTACCGCAAAATATTTGAGAACTTTTTTGTTTCACATCTATCAAACACATGCCCTAAACTGATACAAGATTTACATTAACTTCTGTAAACGATACTACTAATAATATTTGAAATGGCTCTTTGTTTTTAAATGATATTCTACTTCTGAGCAAACAAACCATACATTTAAAATTTTAGCTGCTTCGGAAAGCTCCCAAGCTTAACTCGCTAATCTGTCTTGAAGATCTTTGGAGTTGTCTGTCGTCTCAAAAACTGTTTTGTTTGTGTTTATTTAGACTCTAGTTGATGAGATTGTCAAGTCACTTCCGTCGTGTCTAAAGTCAGAGGTTATCAGGTTGGCAGCGAACAGCGAGCATACGCTTCAACTTGGCTCGAAGGATATTTTCCACTTGGAAAGATTCGTAGTACAGTTCATGTTCTTGCATCAGCAGTACAATGAGAGAGGAGTCATCGAACAACTAGACTTTAGCTCCGATATGGATATGGACTAATGAAGGAATGACAGTGTAACTGTATTCTCATGTGGACTTGGACTGGTAATTGACAGTTAATTTGTATAGAGACGTCTAAAGCACGTGTCCAATTTCCTTTTGTTCCTCGTCATAGTTTGCAAGTCATTTTATGTTTTTGCTTCTATACTGTCTTGTACAGTGAATTAATTTGGTTCTTATTGGCAAAAGTAGTCAATGATCTGTATATTTTATTTACAGTGTGATTGGTGAGCTCGCTCCCTATTTCTCTAAGGTTTTAGCGTTTACAAGAGCATGTTGGTCGGCCACTAACAATAGCAATATGCAGCAGTGCCATGCACACCTCAACAATTTATGTCTCGTTCTAACAACAAATCTTTTGAAGTATTGAGGTCAATAATAGTTGACATCAATACACTTGTCCTATAGAGGACTAAAATTAACATTTTTCCTAAATCTTATATCCATGCACCATCTCCTTCCATGTACTTTTCAGCACTGACTGTATCTAGTAATAATTCTACATTCCCACTGCTTCCTGTTTGTGTCGCACAGTGTAATCCTGTCAGTCCTTCCTTCTCCGTTTAGCCAAACTCGACTGCTACTTTTCTAATTGAAGAAAGAAGCAGACGACATATTTCTCTGGCCTTCCCCTGCAGCTCTCATTACAGCTGTGCATGAGTTACCGTTCTCATCTTTGATGGATACGGTCCTTTGTCACTGAGCTTGTTGAATGTTTCACACCTAACCTCATTCTTTTTATCTCTAACGTAGTTCTTCAGTAAGTCTTCCCTCTCTGACTGTAGCATATGTACCGCACCTAATTAGCGGTCTAAAATGCTAATCTTATCTGTTGATGTCTCTTATTTGTTTTATTTTTGGTAGCAAATTTTTGAAAACTTTAGTAATCAGATGTTCCACTAGTTGATTTTTAGTTTAATTACATACTCGCAATATGCTATATGAATATTTCAAAATGATCAGCATAGAGTTAATATATACCGGTATATAGAGGTAATATCATACAGGGCTATTGTTATGAAATAAATAAAATAATATTGATTGTGTTAAGTTCTTACACATTCACACATGGCATCCATGACTAAATAACATTGACTGACAATAATAGGATAAATAAGTAGAAGTAATAAACATTCATCAAGCTTTTGAGGACGATTTTGACTAAACATGTTATGACCGCTAATCTTTGCACGCCTAAAAATTATTTCTCTGCTGTCTGTTATCACGCTACAATAGGCTTGATTTTGCTCCAAACTACCTGAAACTACATTTTCTGAATCCTCAATATGTACGTACCGAATAATTTATAAAAAAACTGAAAACCAACCATTTTTTCAAACAGAGATTTATATGACAAATCCAAAACCTGCTTTTTTGAGAATAACATTTATTTCAGTATTGTACTGTTTGAACAATTAAAACACAATATAAAAGTATCTTTGAAGAGCTGGTGGTCTTGAAATGGGTTTTTGAGATTAGATAGACACTGGATTGGTTTGTAGTACCTTAGCTTTAATCATTAGCTTAAATTTGCAAAGTATACTTTTGACAAACTTCAGCAGCTCTCCTTGGTCAATAACGTTGAGCCAGCTTTGCAATGTATTCTCAATTAGCTCTCTTTTGGTGGATATTTGGCTTTTTTTGCCTTCAAGAAGTTCTTGAGCCTCATCAATAGGTTCTCAATGGGGGTCAGGAGACCGCTGCGGCCAATCTATCCTTTTTGCACCGTTCTTTATCAGTCAATCTGTTGGTCACTTGGCCCCAGTGGCATGATGCATCGCCGTCTTGGAAGAACCAAAAGCCTTCACCATACATGTCTCTAGCAGAGGGTAGTAGTTTGTTTTGCAGAATACTTTGGTAAGCAGCAGTCAACTGTCTTTTTTACAATATGGACATGGCCAACTCCTTTTGCTGACATGCATGACCAAATCATAATGGTAGCTGGATGCTTGGTAGTTTTAACAATACACTTTGGAAAGTGTTCTTCTTCAACTCTCCTGATCACAAAGTGATTGTCCCATAACACTATCGATGCCGAAGTTTCATTCTTGAAAACGACCTTGTGCCAGTCCGCCACAGTCCATTCACCATATTTTTTAGTCCATGCTAAGCGTTTATTACATTGTGTTTCATTGATGAATGGCTTTTACGAGCCTTTCTTTTTCTCAAACCTTTCTCTGCCAATCTTCTTACTGTTGCAAATCCCACACCCACCTCGTTTGTATTTTCCACCTTGAAGCCAGTTTATTGCTCGTTTCCTGCCTATTTCGAAGACTCCAGTGAATCAATTTCCGATCTTCTCGCTCATTAGACTTTCGTGGACGGTGGTTTGTGGTCATTACAGCTGCCATGTTTCTTCACTTTCAGATGTTGTAAAGCCACTAGAATTCAGTATCTCTAATCTACCAATTTCTATAGCTGAAGGTCTTTCTGTCTCATAAAAATAAATGACCTGCTTTCAGTGATGGCGTTTCCAAACATGATAAGAATTTAAAGTTTTTTCTTGCTTTCAGACTTCAAATCAAAGAGGAAATAAAGAAAGATGCCTGTTAGCCCTTTTTAGGAATGTTTTCAAGCCTTTCTTACCTTTAGTTTGGAGTTGTGTAATGCATAAAATAAGTCAGGATTCACTGAATGTCAGTAGAAGGATTATAATGAACAAATGGGATTATTAGAGACCATTATGTTTCGGAAGCCCTGAAGTCAAGTCGTACTGAAGTCAAGTCGTACTGAAGTCAAGTCGTACTGAAGTCAAGTCGTACTGAAGTCAAGTCGTACTGAAGTCAAGTCGTACTGAAGTCAAGTCGTACTGAAGTCAAGTCGTACTGTCTAACACTCTAAAAAAATAATATCAATGTGCACTGTAAACTTTTTTATGCGCCATTTGAGAAATTTTTAGTGCAAAATATTGAACTACTATGCAAAATGTTTATGAATCTCAAAAAATTGATGCGCGCAACGATTAATGACCATCACCGCTTCATGTGTTTGTTTTATACACTGTTCTGTTGTGAAATGAGATTTGCTAAGAAATTGGTGTCTGCAGCATTTCATCCTAACCTTCAAAAATTAGGTAGAGCGTTATTATCAGATCTCAACATGGAGAGGCACCAAAAAGATATTTTCTATCTAAGATACATAAAAAGTGTTCTTTTTGGCTGATTTTGTCAAATATTATAATTTTTACTATACATTGTTGTTGTATGGCATAATTTGAGAAACATTTCTACTTGTAATGAAATTATTACCAATAAAGTAATATTACAATAGGAGATGATATAGGAGTTGTAACAATACCTAATGCCTGCATTTTATTTGAGTTTGACAATATCGGTAATGAAGGTGAAACCATGAACTGTCATTAAAGATTGTAAAAAATGCTGAGAAATATTGATTATATTTTTGCTGCTTTCCAATCCTACTCAGTATAGTTTTTCATCATATTTGTCTTTTATGATATGTGTATTTTATCATATCAGTTGTTTAATCATATTATATATAGTTTTTATGATTAATTTTATTAAAATACATTAAAGGTGAATTATAACCTGACATATTTGTGGGTTTAAGTTGGTTAAAACTTGCGCATGTTTTAATGCTCAGAACTATGTGTACAGGAGAGGCAAGAGTGATGTGATCACTACTTCACTCGCTAAACGGATAGATTTGTAGATGTCAGTTTTACCTCTTTGTTGTACTAAATTACCTGGTCTGATTTGAGCTTTTTCTTCATACGGGAAATGTAACAGCTCATAAACCATTTGCAATTTTGCGTAGCTTTTGTTAGTTCTCTTAGCATTTCGGATGCGCTGAAGATAAAAGAATAACAAACTTGGGTTACTACTAAAGTTGCCCTCGCTTCTCAGTAGAATCTGGTTGATTGGTATCAGTATACATTGACACAGACTGCAAGTCCAAGATCACAGATATTTGTTAATCTCAAAGAATTACTGAATTTCAAAGGCAGTTTTTGAAAGCGACTGATGTTTCATATAGTACATATACCATTTTGAGTTTGTACTGTATATGCGCTACAAAGTCGACTAGCACAAAATATACAATTATTACGCTGTTGAAACTGCGATATTTCAGTTTTATAATTTAAATAACTGATTATTACTTGCATAAGCTTTGGAAAGATATAACAGACAAAAATAATTCATAGATGCAAATCGATAGTTTATTTCATCAGCATTGGGAATACGGCTTCATCATTGTCGGACAAGGTTTGACAACTCTGAAGACTGGTGACTGCGTTTGATTCACCGCTACTTTTTTTCATGACCAAGATATTTTGCCAAAAACTTTTTGAACACTTCATCATCTTGATGGTCAAAGCTCTTATCCTCATCTTCGGCCTTTTGGTTGTCTATCGACTCCAACTCTGCAAGACATGGAAAAAAGTTCCAAACAATGCAAGTGGAAAATGGTGCAGAATCTTTTATATGCATGCCCTTTTTACCATTTCAGACTATAGTTAGTCTTTCTGATATGACTGTTGCGAGGCCTTTTTAGAGGTGTGAGGTTTTGTCACCAGCCAATAAGTGAGCCTAGTAAAAAATAAAATTGTGTGGATCGCTGCTAGGGTGAACCACCTAAGTGGAAAAAGAAAAGTGGTTACTCTCTAATTTTCAAAGCAGTTTGTTTAACAACCTCCTATCCAGAGTTGACAACGAAAAATCCAATGATTTAAATCATATTTTTCAACTATTCTCATGCCAACTTCACTCATAATTGCAGCGAAGTTCCGATTCAATCCACCGTGGACCTTGACAGTATAAAATGATTGTTACCTTTGTTTAAAAATTCAAGCATAAGATTTTGATATTAGAAACATGTTATAATTAATAGAAATACCTTCAGAACTGGCCAATAAATGCTCATCCGCAGGTTTGTACTCGTCACTGTGAATCTTTGCGGAGTTGTCTGCTCTCCTGTTAGCGATAGAGCTAACGACTCCTGATAAGTCTTCAAGTATATCTCCAACCCGTTCAAGCAGCCGGGTTTCATATTCTTCTTCTGCCTCTAGGTTACTGTATAATCCTGCAAACCATTTGAATATATCTTATTGATGATACGTTTTTTTAAAACAAGAAGGACTAGCAGATATATCCTAGTCCCGATAGATATACTATTATAGTCCTAGGCTAAACTACTCATACAATCGTTGTCTGAGAAAACATAGTTATCTTTAGTTTTAGTAAATAGGCAGTTAACTTTTATCCTATTGCACAGGGGAACCTCGAACACAGTGCCTGAAATGTAAAAACAGTTGCAAAGCATTTTTGCTTCAGTACAATTCATACTCTACAACAAACTCTGTCTGCTGCCACTTGAGCAAATATACGAAAACACTTTAGCCTTTCTGTTTTGATAAAACATGGACTAACGACAAAAATAGAGTTACTATCAGTTCAAATAAACAGCCAAAACTAAACAAGGAGGTAAATGATCTTGCCATTGCTGGTCTGTTTTGCTAAAACTACTAGACTATTATCATTCCACTCGAAGACACATTTTAGTGCCATGGACTTGCTAAAGCTACTCTAAATTTGCTTTAAGGCACCCTGAACATCATCTGCGTGTAGTTATGCACCAGGCTATACTTTGACATAACTGTGTGCACGGGCAATAGTGTGAGGCGATGTTAGCTGTAAACCAGAGCTTCCCGATTAGAGGTGCTTGCCTCCTAATCAAGAATGTGAATATATAAATATTCACATCGCTTACGTAAATATACTTGTTTTGTTGCCTTTAAATATTTTAATTTATTTACAAAAAGGTCATATAGAGAAAGTTATTTAGGTAATGCAGTTGAAGGCGAGATGCAATCAGCTCACCAAGGGTAGATAACTCCGTGTTTTGCTCAAAGATTTTCAAGCTCAAAAGATTTTGCAAGCTTTTGCAAAAGCTGGGTGTAAATATTGACAGTTATTTAAACGCTGTGGTATTATTATAATATATTGTAATAATACATATATATTATAGTACTAAGTATATATATAATATATGGTATTATTATATGTTATTGAAAGGTCGTTCTAAAAATATCTTAACATTTTCTCACAGCAACAACATACAACTCACATTATGATCTTTGACTTTTGTGATTTTGACTTTTTGGAGGTCATACAAACAAAGAGGAAAGAGCTGCTGTAAACAAGAGATATTTTAGCGTCTGCTGTAGTAATTGAAAATGAAGTGGATGATAATGATTATTCTCAGTGTTCCGGGGTGTCTGTGTGACAGACTTTTGCTCTCACTCACTCGCGAAATGCTGACCTATGCTAATGAATTATTATGTGAGACTCCCCGGAGTACTGCTAATGTTTTGTTGGCAGTGCGATAAATATCCATTCATTACCCTGCTACTTCCCACACATAGCGTGTTCTTCCATCGGCAAAAATGGACATATTGCCTATGGAGGCATCAGTGATCATGAATTATTCTAAGTACCTTTAAAGCTGCACTTGTCTCTAGAGTATAGCCGAGTGCTGACTTAATTGTTAAACAAAAAATACATTCTGTTTAGTTCACCATTTCTTAGAGCCCTGTTGAACTCAATAAAAGTCAGATTTACCAGTTGACTTATTTGTTAGAAATGCGACCATCATCGGAGTTTGCCATTTACTAGGAAAAACACAAGTGCGGCGTAACCAATTTTTCTACTGACTACAGATAGATGTAATTATATGCATTGCAAGTGTACACATTTTATACACTGTGATCATACAAACTGCCATTATAAACACCATATTCATATACAATGCAATTATACACAGTAGTTTTACATAATGTAGTTATACTATATAATGGAATTATACACAATACAATCACACATGTATTTATACTATGGTTTTATACGCATATTGTTAAACTGCGTAGCAATAGATGTTATATATATATATGTTATATATATATAACATATATATATATATATATATGTTATGATGTTATATATTATATACTTTTGCTTAAACACCACTGTTACATGATAACAAACACGGTATCAGGAATTCTCTCAGAGTTAGTCTTATATACCCATACTGTACATAATAAAATAAATAAATAAATAATAAATACGGTAAACATAAATATTCTAAATCTCTTTAAAACTACAGCTTATACAGCTCCAACATAATTGAACAACTTTAGTCTCGTTTTGTTTCCTAAAGGTCATAGAGAAGGTTATTTAGGTAATGCAATGCAGATGCAATCTGCTTACCAAGGGTAGATAACTTCATGCTTTTCAGCTAACTGAAGATCTCAAGAGGTTTTGTAAGTTTTTGAAAAAAAACTGGGTGTAAATGTTGTCACTTATTTAAATGTAGTATTATTATAATATACAATATAGTATAATATAATATGATAGCAATAAAAACACTCTTAGGAAAAAACAAAATTTGAAACGTACATTGTAAGTAGAAAACTCTGTAGTTGAAATACCAACACAATTACTGGGTGCGTGATACGTTGATTGGTAGATCTGTTACCTCTTTTCAAAAATAAGCAGTTATCATAAAGCATCTGCGATCAGAATAGACCGGGCACAAACAACCCACATTCTTCTTAAGTTTTCATTGTTGCCATGACATCATTCGTATCATGCTAATTCTCACGACAATCGCTTAGCAACCGACGCTTGAAGTGGGTGAGAACGCTATTCGCTTCAATGGCTAAAGAGAGACACGAAGGCCCAAGGGCAGTAATTTGTGATACGGTTGGCAAAAACTAAAGACCAGAATGACGTTGTGTTTATTAGCAATCTCTCATAGATCTAGCATCATGTCTGCGTAACTTACTGCAAGAAGAGGCTGTGCATGTTTTTTAAGAGTATTGTTGCACAGACAATAGCTCTGTGATCATGTCTGGACATGTCTGAGTTCAGTGGCAAGCAACCTCGATGTCTGGAGGCATTTCCAGTTGCAGGGAGTAATTTAAGGTTGGATGTCATCCCGGTCACAATCAGTGACCTTCTTGAGAATTGAACCCAACCTGTTGTTTACAGGTCAAGCATTCTAGAGCAGTAGGTCACGGCAACTTTCAGCCTTGAATCTCAAGCCCTTGCACAGTATTAATTTCACACCCTTGAAATGTACTCAGTCTACAAACATGCTGCTCGATTCCAAAACAAGTGTTAGACAGTCTGCCGGCAGCAACTACCAGCGATGTCTTGGTTAACCGTTGGTAAAAACGTGGCTATGAATCCTCTCACAGCTAAACTTCGTGTAAATAATAAACGACACACTATATTAATTTCCGTGTCTAGACTCTGTGCTCGGAGACATTTTTCAAAACTAGTTCTACATATCAATTGTCAGAAAATTCAATTTAAAATGCATATCAATAAGGAAGTCTCCGATGAGTGCCCGTCAGTGAGCAAATGAAATAAAATGGTTCCTTGAAGGCTGGCTACCTTTTTGGGCTGTGGAATCGTTTCTGTAAGCTATTGGTTATTTAGATCTATAGAATGGTGACAGAACTGGTGCTACTGTCTTTCTGTGAACTTGGCTGGTCAACATGTCGGTCGTTGTACTCACTGACTTACTATGACGACAACTTTGGATATTAAAACTTATAGTTGAACTAGACTTACCTTCAGATCGTTTAGGATAACTTCCATCTTTGTAACGGGTTCTTGCCAGGCTACCTACAAGCACAATATCTAGTGAGCCCCACTTTGCTATTTCTATCATCAAACTGCTGTGAGAGTACTCGGGAAGGTCTAACATAAAACAGTTTACTATCTTAAATGCCACCTTCATGTCTGTAACATTTGTAAAAAATTCAAGTGTTACGTAGCACAATTGCATTTTATATTATAACAATATGTAACCACAGCAGTGCAAAGCCATGGATATACACACTGATGTGTTTAGTTTATATGTAAAGGCTGGGCACACCAATCTTTTTCAAAAATTTTCGAAACTGATTAAGCAGCTTTCCAAAAGATTTTACTAACAAAATATAGAAAGAAAAAAATAGCGATAAATATAAGTTTGCTTGGCTAACACGCATCTAGTGCGATTGTTATTAATGGTTCAAATTATAAACGAGAGTTGTCTAAAATGTTGATAGGCTATATATCATGGTTGGAATGTGTAGTTTCCACATGTCAGAGTCCTGAACATTGACAAAGTTTTACACTTTGTCCTGAAAATAGATGGGATAATAGAGAAAATGTGCGAACCATTCTGTCCTCTCTCGTTTGTTTCAGAGCATTGACCTCATGCTGTTAAAATTGGATTTGATGTTAAAATATTGGGATTAGATAAAGCAATATATTACAGAGAAGTATATATATTTCACACCTCATTTACTAAATAGCAGCTTCCTATTGCCAGCGCTACATACAATGTATTCTGCAGATTAACCCAACCGTTTACTCTTTGTCTACCTGATATAATCAATACTTATAGTTACACTTTATACCTCATAGATACATATGATAGGTCGGTGGCAGCAGAGCATTGAACTGAGAAACAAAGAGTTACACAAAGGCAATCAACTAATGAGTTGAATTTACAATTGGTTTCATCTTAAATTTTAATTATTAAGTTTGCTTTTTTAGTTTTAATAGCTGTGATTAATCACTTCACTAATACTTTGATAATCTACTTTATGTATTTCTGATAATAATAATGTATAATTTTGTTTGATATCCATTGTAAGTTTTTCTCTTAGGTTTGTTTTGCATCTCTTTGTTTGCTCAGATTGAGATCAAACTTCTATGTTTTTTATTTGAATAAGGGTTCAGTTTGTTCATTTTATCACAGCTTTGAGCATACCTTCAAATGACCTCTAAATGTTATAGTTTATTTCTGCGCCTATTTCTTTCTCATTGAATGCATTTTCAATTCTAACCGAGTGATCCTCAAAACAGAATTTATAATATAAATTTGTAATGTAAATAACAATACATAAGGTAAAAATATTATTTTTTCACATATGTGTTGCTATCTATACATGTATGTATTCTTATATATTCTGTTATTATTCATATGCAATCCTATGCATATGTATTCCTGTACCTATGCATATGTATTCCTGTATCTATACATATGCATTCCTGTATCTATACATATATATTCCTGTATCTATGCATATATATTCCTGTATCTATGCATACGTATTCCTGTATCTATACATATGTATTCCTGTATCTATGCATATGCATTCCTGTATCTATGCATATGTATTCCTGTATCTATACATATATATTCCTGTATTTATACATATGTATTCCTGTATCTATGCATATATATTCCTGTATCTATGCATATGCATTCCTGTATCTATACATATGTATTCCTGTACCTATACATATGTATTCCTGTATCTATACATATGCATTACTGTATCTATACATATGTATTGCTGTATCTATGCATATGCATTCCTGTATCTATGCATATGTATTCCTGTACCTATACATATGTATTCCTGTATCTATACATATGCATTACTGTATCTATACATATGTATTGCTGTATCTATGCATATGCATTCGCAGATATCGCGCAATTTCCTAGTGACAGCATTAGTCATCCTACTCCTTTGGGTGCAAAGATGCTATAATTTAGATGATGCATCTTCCTGCACAGCTACCGACAATCCTATTTCCTTCCTAGAAACAATCATCACTAGAAATTGGTTTGCTGCCTTCAACGACTTCCGCTGACTCTCAGCTACTGAGTAAAGGACTTTACCCTTTTGTCTAAATGTTACTCACCTTTTACCTGTGGGCATTAAATCATGTCATAGGTCACTTAGAGACCCTTTACGTTATGGATTCTGACAGCCTACCAGAAACAGATAAGATTTACTTGATAACTATATTACTAATAAATATTGGTAATTGGAATAGGAATTTTAAATAGGTATTTGAATGACTGGATAGGGATGAACTCCTACAACGCCGAGAGTTGTGTATTTATACATATATTTATAATATATATTAAATGGTAATAATAATATAATCCATGTATAACTATATACATAATATGTACATATATTTATGTATATATATAATATATATAAATACAAATATTATATAATATATATATTATATATATTTGTATAATATAAATATATATAAAATATATAAATACAAATATTATATAATATATGTATTATATATTTATATATATAATATAAATATATTTATTTAAATAAAATATATATATTATGGCATATATATATACATTTTTATAAAGCAGTTCATAAAATTTTTTATAGAAAAGAGTTTTTATGTTATGCCACAAAAAATGGTGCCACTAAAAATCGATAAATAAAAAAATATTGCCCTGTGATGTCATAAACACAAAAACAAAGATTTATATGAAATATAAATTATAGAAAGCCTAAAACTACTAAGTTTAGGCATACAGTACATCTTAACTCTTTTGAAAAAAGAGGCAAGGAATTAGTGATACAATTGTTGAGTGCATCTTTTGGGAAGTACAAAATAAAAACATCACGTCGTGGATATCTGGTACTTGAGAATTGAAACATTATAGTGATACATGAAGGAGTTAAACCAATCAGCATTATAAATCCAACAATGTTAGTAAATAGCCTTGCATATCTGTCAGTGGGAAAACATCCACTGTTACATTTTAAATAAAATGAGATGTTGATTTTTTTGTAAAGTATGTGATAAAAAAAACAGCGTTTTTTGTATCACCATCAGTTCATACAAAAAATATTGGCAACACTTCAATAAACAGCTTGTCCTATGAGCTTTTATCTCTCATGGCATGAGATTGCTGCATCAGATTTCCTTCACAAAAAATGTGTCACAATAATAAACAAAACGGTAGCTGATATTTTGAGACATAAATGAGTGAATTTGGAGCTCAAAGTAATCAATTCGTGTGGCGAGTTCTGAGTGCATCTTTTTACTTTAAGGCTCTAGCCTAGGGAAATATGTACTTTCTCTACAAATCATTTTCTACCCCTGCTGATGAAAATCTTTACAGAAATGTGGAAAGTTTGCTGAAATAAGGAACGATTGTATTTAAAGATTTGTACATCAAAAGTACAACAAAGGCAACAGAATCTGTGATTGATCAGCCTGATTATATTTTAATAGAGTAATATACTATTAATTGCCAGTAAAGTAATATATGTAATATATAAAGTAATATTAATGTAAATAAAAGTAATATATGTATATAGTTCACAACATGTTACATGAACAGAGTAATCAATTTTTATGCAGAAACTAATGTTGGCAAACGACCGTAAAATGTGGAAATATGAAATCATTAGTAATTACAATCTTTCTCTCAAGTTTTTCAGCTCAACGTTCACCCTATCGATTCCATTTAACAAATAATTTTGACAAAATGCAAATAATCGATAGACATACTATTTTAAAAAATTGCCCATCTCCCTGTAAGAGCAGCCAAAAACCTAAGAACAACAGATGTGCAGTAGAATCTCCCTTTACGATCATATCAGCATATGAACCATTCAGTATAACATATCAATTTAACTCTACACTTGAGGTAACTTTTCAACAACTGATGCTTAAAATCTCTCAAAACATTGCAGTTTGTAAATGAAATTGAAAAGCTGGTACAATTAAAAATAAACCACCAACACATAAAAATAATAAAATGTGTAAAAATTTATAATATTCTAATAATAACATAATAATATCATAGTTTATAATAAACTAGTTATATTACTTTTATAGTGTAATATTAAAGTATTACAATACTATTAATAATATAATATTACTATAGTATTAATAGTATAATATTACAATACTATTAATAATATAATATTACTATAGTATTAATAGTATAATATTACAATACTATTAATAATATAATATTACTATAGTATTAATATTGATGTAATATTAAACACAGTAAAAATGATCTTCTTCCCCACTTTATCATCAAGTTACATGTAAATAAATAACCAAATAAACAACCAGGTAAATAACCAAAGGACTCAACAATGTTGGAGCAGTTAATAAAAATCTACTGCGGTATTCCAGAACATAATTCTGTAAATGTTTAAACATTGTGTTACTCTATATCACTTGTATTAGTTTACATATTGAATGTTATTAAAGGAGTCGTCACCCCAACTTCTCAGAATATTTTACTAAGATAGTTAGCTGTAGCCTAGGGTGGAGAGAATGCTAGAATAAAATGAGTGGTATGTGTCAGTGATATCTCTATGGCACTTAGTCTAAGTGCTTTTCAGTGTTATTTCCATTGTTTGACAGCTAAGAGTAGCATTTTGACAAGACAATGTTATGATACATACTTGAAGATGTAGTATGTCTGCTTAAGCTGAGACTGTGCATGTTTTTAGAACCACTGTTGCACAAACCACGTCTCTGTAGTCTCTGCTGGACATGTCTTAGACTAGTGGCAAAGGAATCTCGACTACTGGAGACATGCCCAGTTGCAGAGAGGAATTTAAGGTTTGATGTTATTCCTGTCACCTTTTCTGGGAGTTGAACCCCAAACTGTTGATTACAGGTCAGCTGTTCTAGACCACTAAACCACTAGGACACTAGGTTCAGGTTGCTCTCTATGTCATGTTTATGTGAAAACACTTTGAGCTATCTCAGTTTAGAAGACTTTCACTTCTCTCTAACATAGCCAGTTTTATCCTAGATGCTCCTTCAGCTTCATAGCGTGTTTAAAGCATATTAAAAGAATAAAAGCTGGTGAACTTTGTTTTCCTTTTTATAAAGACAGTAAAAACACAAAAAGTTAGCAAATTAATTTTGCTTTTTTGAAAGTCAGCTGTTTTAAATTGCATTAATGTAAAATCACTGTTTATATTGAACATACCTGTGACAGCGACAACCAGTAAAAGTGCGGCCAGGACCAGCTTTCCTTCACAGTCAAACTTCATGGTAGTATTTGGTTGATTGATTGTTTTACTCAATAACTCTCAGACAGACTCAACCTCTCCTCTTCTGTCACAGCTTTATATTAGCTCTACCTCAGAGTGCGTCTTCCGACGGTCCAGTAATGACTAGCTTGAAATATTTTGCTAAGTGGTAAATTGTAACTAAGGCTAAATGATGGCGAGCGAGCGGTTGTGCAGTTAGCACCCATATATTAAGGGAACTCTTGCTTAGAACTTAATCTAACAATGTTAGCATTCCTTCACACTAGAATGACGCAAAATAGAAAGATGTGAAAGAATGATTATTATTATTGGCTGACAGCTGAAGCATACAATCAACACTTAACAGCTCTAAATACAAAGCGTCGCATGACCAGCCTCCTCACTAGACTATATGATTCACTCATGTAAGAAATCAATTTACTACTATCTTCTCCACTATTATCATTATTGTTATTATTGTTATCATTATTATATTATTGCTACTATTATAATTACAATTTATAAGTTTTATCACAGTTAGCGTTGTTTTCTGTTATCGAACCCATTGTTCTGTCTATTCCATTCCACTAGACTGGAATAGACACGACCTTCCTGAAGATGTTAGCCGATTGTAACAGAGTTGTCTGTAGTACCTGTGTCTGTAGTACCTGCCTCTGTAGTACCTGTCTCTGTAGTACCTGTCTCTGTAGTACCTGTGTCTGTAGTACCTGTGTCTGTAGTACCTCTGTCTGTAGTACCTGTACCTGTATCTGTAGTACTTGTGTCTGTATTACTTGTCTCTGTAGTACCTGTCTCTGTAGTACCTGTATCTGTAGTACCTGTCTCTGTAGTACCTGTCTCTGTAGTACCTGTGTCTGTAGTACCTGTCTCTGTAGTACCTGTGTCTGTAGTACCTGTGTCTGTATTACTTGTCTCTGTAGTACCTGTGTCTGTAGTACCTGTGTCTGTAGTACCTGTGTCTGTAGTACCTGTGTCTGTAGTACCTGTCTCTGTAGTACCTGTGTCTGTAGTACCTGTGTCTGTATTACTTGTCTCTGTAGTACCTGTATCTGTAGTACCTGTATCTGTAGTACCTGTCTTTGTAGTACCTGTCTCTGTAGTACCTGTCTCTGTAGTATCTGTTTCTGTAGTACCTGTCTCTGTAGTACCTGTGTCTGTAGTACCTGTGTCTGTAGTACCTGTGTCTGTAGTACCTGTAACTGTAGTACTTATGTCTGTAGTACTTGTCTCTGTAGTACCTGTGTCTGTAGTACCTGTCTCTGTAGTACCTGTCTCTGTAGTGCCTGTCTCTGTAGTACCTGTATCTGTAGTACCTGTGTCTGTAGTACCTGTCTCTGTAGTACCTGTGTCTGTAGTACCTGTGTCTGTGGATACTTCTTTCTTTATTTAGTTGTTTCTACCCTACAGGATGAATTTATTTGCAGACTGAAATTTCGCGAAAATTGATATTTCATGCATATTTGCGGATTAATTTATTCGCGGCTGAACACTGTCACTCTCTATGAAAAGTTAACTCTATTGCGACTAGCAATAGAGTTAACCCTATGCATGCGCACATTGCGTATTTCGGTTTCTACGGGATTATTTTCTTGATTACTATGTTTATTATCATCGTTATTATAGTTTTCATTATTATCATCATTGTTATCATTATTGGTATGGTTATTAATAATTATAATATAATTACTATTATATTATTAATCGGTGTGACATAACCAATTAAGAGCTCATTGTGCCCATTAAGGCTTTGATCTTAACGTGCTATAAAAAATTTCTGGTATCTCCATAGTACATTGGTATCCTTAGTACGCTGTGACATTTGACAGCACCTTCCTCACTATACTCTCTCTTTCAGGTGCTATGTAAGATATGAAGATATCTCAAAGAAGAACAGTTTACAGTACCATAGATACCACATACTACACAATACTACATAAATATCTACCTTATTACAAAGTACACAATATATTAGCACAAATACATAACATATTTGCACTATATAATGTTATTATAATGGCTGCTCATTATTATTATTACTATAGTTAAATATAAACTGTAAGCATTCATAATTATTGTACCATATAGATAATATAGTTAGTATAATTATATTTTATATACATAAATTATACAATAAAGCAAAATTTAATCGTTCTCCTTCACTGATTAAGTGAAACAAGATCTTGGTTCCTTTGTACTTTCATGTTAGGGTTGGGTTATCCAAAATACTCCTTCTATAATAAGGTCATTTAAATCCTAAGGCTACATAGAAGTAGCTTGTAAAATACTTTTCTCCAAATATAAAGCTCATGCGCCTGTGTCTCTATGATATGAAGTCTATCAGATGTGAAAAACTAAGTTAGCTCTTGAAGCCAATCTTCATGATGCGTAAACACTAGTTACTGACAATGTAGCAAATATTTAGTTAACAAGGGAGATAACTACTTACTTTATGATGCTTAACTTGAATATTTTGTGTAATTTAACAAGAGAAATAACTACATGAAGTATACTGGTTAGAGAGCTTATATTGTTCACCCATTGCCTGTTTACAAAGTTGGTAACACAAACAAGGAGCAATCTGCAGAAATTGGTGGTTGCATTTCTAGAAAGCTGCAAACAGAGAAAATGATCATTTTGTGAAATTTGTCGTACGATGTAACAAGGCGGAAATTAAAGCAAATGGGAGTTGTCCGAAAAAGAATAAGTCGTGAAAGCTTGAGTTCAAATAACGACACAAAGCCTACTCAGTCTACTCATCAAGTATTAGAGTAGCAGGAAACAAAATGATACATAATATGCATAATTTTGTTTCCTGCTACTCACTCTAATACTAAGATATTTTCAAGTATTGGAGAGTTGTTCCCTCTTTTTAATGGCAATACAACTGCAAGTGTTTGCTCAGCAGTAGTTTATACATCAATTAACTATATTATAGTCAATTAGATAATTACTATGGGTTTCTATACCACTCTATACATCTATACGATATTTTCACCTTCTGATGCCAACACTGAAGCGAACTAAAATCATATTATCGTATAGCAAATAATTTTTCATCGTAATCGTAGCAAAACAGACTATATTGTAATATGTGCAATATACAATATTGCAATATACAATATGTGTAATATGGCTAATATGTGCGGTAGGCGTATAAACCAGGGGGTGTTTGCATTAAATAAAATACTAAGGGTGTTTATATCACTCTATACTAAGTTGAAGTTTAGTTTATTAAAATACATACTAAAATTCAGCTTCAAGTATGTGTTTAGTAAGCTAAATTCATTTAAGTTAAATTTAACGTTTATCTTATACGTACGTCTTGAAGGTAAGTACTCCTCACGGTACGTACTGCACATAGTGCATCGTATTGTTACATTTCCTTGCAGACCATAGCCACTAATTACACTAAAGTTAGTGTAGGTACCTATGGTTACTAAGGTTAACATATTATTTTGTTAATAGCCGTTAATATGTACAGTACGTATATAAGATTTTGATGATATTTACCAGGTGTTTGAATTAAATAATTACTATGGGTTTTTATACAGCTCTATACTACATTTTTGTCTTTCAAAGCCAACACTGAAATAAATAAAAATCGTATAATGGTATACTAAATTATTTTTATCGTAATCGTAGCAAAACAGACATAATTTAGCTATTACTTGCTAATTATTTCGCTTTTACATTTAAACACTTACATTATATAGTTGTTTTATATTGTTGCTTAATTTAATTTAATTGACCTGCACAAAACCTTTTCCTCATGAAATGAAGTTTGAAAGTTAGAGTTATTCGACAAAGTGTGAAAACCTTTTCAGTTGTTTTATTTTTTCTCTTAATTTAGTTAATTTGCACAAAACACTTTTCTCATGATATGAAGTTTGAAAGTTATAATGGCAACTGTTGTTATATGTTAAACAAAAATAAGTTTCTTGTGCAAAGACTTTTATTACTTGGGCAAAGTCGGGCATTCAACTAGTATATATTTATATATATTTTCCAAAATATGTCTGTCGTCTGTCTGTCATTCTGGATATAGCTATTATTAAAATAGCTGTAGCTGGACAACAATGCTGACGCAACGTCATGGCCTACCACCATTAGAAGCCTAGCGCCTATTAACTAGCTTACTGGAGTTACTAGCTTACTAGCTTAGAATTAGTAAGCTTACTAGCTTACTTAGTTTATAAGCTGATTTTTAACATTCGGGCAACACCGGGAGGCACAGCTAGTATGTACATAAAGCCAAGTGTTTGTCTGTCATCTTTGGTATGTCCAATTAATAGCAATTGGTTAAAATACACATGCTTATAGTCCAGTGCACCATGAGAGATTATGTTGTGTACTGACTATATGCACAGTTATTCCAAGGTGTCACAAAGTGGATGTATGGTTTGTGTATGGTGTGTGCATCCGAATGTATGGGTTTGTTTTCTGTGAGGTGCGACCTTTTTTCCTAACACTTTTAGCTGATGCCCAACACTGTCATATCGTGTGAGTGATCCCTCAAAGATCGATTATGATTTCCACTCAAGCAGAAGATGTGCATGTTTTAGAGAGCTATTGTTGCCCAAACCATGGCTCTATGATCTTGACTGACATGTTCGAGCCCAGTGGCAAAAAACCTCAATGACTGAAGCCCTACCCAGTTGCAGAGAGTAATCGAAGATTGGATTTCATTCCTGTGACCACTAGCAGCCTTTGCTGAGAATTGAACTACAGCCTGTTGCTTGCAAGTCAGATGTCAGATGTGTCAGATGTGTCAGATGTCAGATGTGTCAGGTGTGTCAGATGTCAGATGTGTCAGGTGTCAGATCTCAAGGCCACAGCTGCTCTAACAGACTACACTATAATCTAACATCCTAGCATTGTTATTAGCCTATTGTAATATACTAGACAGAGAATCGCAAGTCAGATTTGACAAATCTTTCCAGAATTTTCTATTATGTCAAAGATACTCATAATCAATTAAATTATGATATTGAGAATGTAACTCCTGCGAATTGGCCAACATGGATTATTTCTTTTCAATGGCAAATTAATGGCTGAGATGGATGAGTTGTAACACGTCATTGTGACTCATAGAGATGTTTTTGGTTGAGAAATTAAATCATCATAATCCAGAGCAGTTTTCCTTCTTTTGTTTAAAGTCTTCTAACCGTAACATTCAGAAATCTTTTGTATACCCCACCACGTCATCATGGTGATCCCCTCGTCATATCTGAGCTCTTATCAATAACAGCTAGATTGATAATACACTTCACTTCCAAACCCTCGAGCAAATAGTTAGATAGTTCGCAAAGGGAGGGTAAGTTGGTGAAGGTAAGTCAGGGTAAGTTGGTCGCAGATGCTCTATTTTTATTAACTCTGTAGTAATCTTTGGTTTTCAGTCCTGAAGTGATACGTTGATATGTTCTCAATCAGAGGTGAACCATAATGATCACATACAACCTTTATTTGAATGCTATGGTGCACTATTTTTCAACCCTTCCCATAGAGTGGTGCTATATTAAAAGTTAAATTCAAATAAAGGTGGCGGTCAAATACAGGTTTTTTCAGCAGCTCTTTTGACAATATCTAGATTTAACTTATCTGCAAGTTTTGACTCCTAACAAATAAATATATTTTCGCATTGCTTGGGTTTGGTATGAGCTTTGGTCTTCAATTGTCTTCAAACACATATGCTTTACCTCAGAACCTCTGTCCCAACAATGACGAGAGTGTTTCTATCCACTTTCTTTACATTCTTTGTAGCTATCAATTTTAAACCAAGTCTGTGTGCTGTTTTAGTGTCAATTTTTGTACCATCAGCTTTTGTATCAGCTATAAGCTTTATAATTTTCCTTCTAATTTTAGTATTATTGTGAAGTCTTTTTTCTAGTCATAAAGATTCTCCATCTGAGTCACTTTATATGTTTACCACTGCACCAATTTTCTCAGTCTTTTGCTTGCTGTGCTTGTAGACAGACGCTGGCATAGTGAGTTGTGTTTCCGCAAACAAAGCTTTTCTGGGAATAGTCAGCTTTGTGCTTTTTCTTTTCTGATTTTTCTTTGCACATTTTGTAGCCATGCACAAATCTTCTAAATGTCTAACAGCCTCTGCCTTTTTTTGCATTTCCTCTATGACTTCGGTAAGTGAATCCTTTGCTGTTTGCTCTGCGTTGACCTGTATACTTTTCTTCTATAACCTCTATACTTTCTTCTTTATTCTCAAATAACTTAACCTCTGACACAAAATTTCTGCTAGCCTTTTTGAGAATGGCAAAGCCACTTCATATCAATTATACATTGTGTGTATTTTTCTTAAACTCAGTTTTTATTACCAATTACTCATTCTGGAATTTGTCAACTTTGTCATTTCTTAAATAACCTGAATTTTCATTTCTTCCTCTAGATCTCCCCATTTGCATGTGCTTCCAATTTTTGCCACTTTTTCCATAAATTACTTTTTGTTCTTTTTCTGTTTTTGATTCCAAGCACAAAAAGTTTCATTGCAACAATATTTTTTCTACTGGCAAAATTTACTTTGCATGCTTCTTGTAGTCTGTCATAATGCACTTCTGCGGAGTCTATATCCCATGTTTCAAATACATTCACTAATGATGTCTTGTAAGTACATTGACTGTGTCTGGTCAGCATTAAAGTTCTCTGTGTCTATTTATGTTAATTTTTTTAGACAACCCCTTACAATCTTTCTGCGTCAGTCCAGTCCCAATAATAGTAATTCAAATTTCTTAATGAGCTTCCTCCGCCCCTTCAACTCTGTACCTTGTTCTGTTTAAATATAGATTTTGTCGTTCTTTCCCAAATTTCCCATCTATGCTTCACATTTGTGAGTCTTTTCTGAATAGAGTAAATATATCTCATTATCCAATAGAGAATAACAACCTAATTTATAATATCCCTCATTAACAACTGTAGCAATGGTGGGATGTAACTTCTCAGATATTAGGTCACCAGTGAGTATCCCTTTTAGCGTGTTTACTGACTCACTGGATCTTATTATTTGCTGCGCAAGACTTCTGATGCCATCTAGCGTAGACCACTTGCTTTATTAGAAGTCCTTTGTGGTAGGGAGCAAGATTTATCACTAAGTTTCCGCTATCTGTATTTAAATTTTCTTCTCTTTTTTATTATACAGACATCAAGCAAATGTCTTTTTCAAAGTCGTCTTCTTTCTGTATCATATCTCTTATCTTCTTCTTTATCATATTTTTTACTCATTGACAAGCATTATAATCAAGCCCCTTTTTCAAATTCGTCTATTTCAAAATATATTTCCTTCAGACATAGCTTGTAGAAATGAAACATGTAAAAGAAACTGCCAGTTCCCTTTACTCTCTACTGGACAATCAAACAATAAACACACCAGGTGCTAGCCACCAATATATATATTTGTATAATATATATAAATATACATGAGTGTCAAGCCATAAACCATGAACATACATGCAGGGAACGTGTGCGCAATACAACTCTGCCCAAATGATAGCGCCTTGCTTGTTTTATACGATTCATCTTTTATTAGACTTCGCCCACTTTTTTATTTATATATGCTCAGTCTTCTGTTTGTGTTACTTGGTCATTCGTGTTATCTCATTACACCAACACCAATACCAACTTAACAAATGTGAAGCATAGATGGTAAATTTGGGAAAGAACGACGAAATCTATATTTAAACAGAACAAGGTACAGAGTTGAAGGGGCGGAGGAAGCTCATTAAGAGATTTGAATTACTATTATTGGGACTGAACTGATGCAGAAAGATTGTAAGGGGTTGTCTAAAAAAATTAACATAAATAGACACAGAGAACTTTAATGCTGACCAGACACAGTCAATGTACTTACAAGACATCATTAGTGAATATATTTGAAACATGGGATATAGACTCCGCAGAAATGCATTATGACAGACTACAAGAAGCATGCAAAGTACATTTTGTCAGTAGAAAAAATATTGTTGCAATGAAACTTTTTGTGCTTGGAATCAAAAACAGAAAAAGAACAAAAAGTAATTTATGGAAAAAGTGGCAAAAATTGGAAGCACATGCAAATGGGGAGATCTAGAGGAAGAAATGAAAATTCAGACTATTTAAGGAATGACAAAGTTGACAAATTCCAGAATGAGTAATTGGTAATAAAAACTGAGTTTAAGAAAAATACACACAATGTATAATTGATATGAAGTGGCTTTGCCATTCTCAAAAAGGCTAGCAGAAATTTTGTGTCAGAGGTTAAGTTATTTGAGAATAAAGAAGAAAGTATAGAGGTTATAGAAGAAAAGTATACAGGTCAACGCAGAGCAAACAGCAAAGGATTCACTTACCGAAGTCATAGAGGAAATGCAAAAAAGGCAGAGGCTGTTAGACATTTAGAAGATTTGTGCATGACTACAAAATGTGCAAAGAAAAATCAGAAAAGAAAAAGCACAAAGCTGACTATTCCCAGAAAAGCTTTGTTTGCGGAAACACAACTCACTATGCCAGCGTCTGTCCACAAGCACAGCAAGCAAAAGACTGAGAAAATCGGTGCAGTGGTAAACATATAAAGTGACTCAGATGGAGAATCTTTATGATTAGAGAAAAGACTTCACAATAATACTAAAATTAGAAGGAAAATTATAAAGCTTATAGCTGATACAAAAGCTGATGGTACAAAAATTGACACTAAAACAGCACACAGACTTGGTTTAAAATTGATAGCTACAAAGAGAGTAAAGAAAGTGGATGGAAACATTCTCGTCATTGTTGGGACAGAGGTTCTGAGGTAAAGCATATGTGTTTGAAGGTGTTTAGAACAATATTTTAGGGAAACTTTAAATTGGAGACAATGTGAAACTAGCTAAAAGTATAGGGAAGTAAAAAAGAAACAACCAAAATTGTTTTTAAAACTGAATGTATTACCTAATGTATTCACGATCAACATTGAAGATTCATTGTCAATTTATTATACTTAAATGTCTTGAGGAACTAAAACGTTAACTAAAAGCTCCTAAAGGTGAATTAAACAGAATGTAAAACCTGTCATTAAGGAATTGGAAAGAGCTACCGCCTGGTAATCAAGTTTAGTATGCAGTTGCAACAGAATCTCATGAAAAAGTGAGGATTTATGTAGATTTAACCCAACGGAATCAGAGTGCTTTGAGAGAAACTTACCATTATCACATTTAAGACACACTTAAAAGGGAGTGGTTATGTCGGCAAAATAAAAGGCAACTCGAGACTTTGGCAGCTAAATTTGGTGGAAAAGTTTAAAGGATTCACCACATTCATTACACCTTGTGGGCAAAACCAGTCTGAAAAAATGTTGTTTAGACCCTCACCAGCTCCCAAACATTTTCCAGCACCAGGTGAACGATATTGTAGAAGGCTGAGCTAGTGTCAATGATGGACGACCTTGGAAGACTGATATAGCGTTTATAATGGGCAGCATCCTGATTGTAGAGAAAAACAAGGAGAAATATCATTCAAGATTAACTGAAGTATTACAAAGACTAGAGAAGGCTGGTTTAACACTCAACAAGGACAAACACTCACATGGAATTTAAATAAAAAAAGTTTCTTGGACACATGCCAAATCGAGAAGGTATCAGACTTGGTTTGTCTTTTTGTTAATTTTCATCTATAATATAACTACAAAAATAATATGAAGATTGTTTCTTACAGTATACAAGAACAAGAAAAATAGAAAAAAAAGTCACTCCATGGAAGGTGATGATGAGGTCCCTGTGCGCAATAGCAAGGCTAATCAAGGCACAGAACCTGAAAGTAGAGTCAGCGGAAGTCTATCTAGTTAGTTTAGTCTAGTCTGGTTGTCTGAGGGAGCGCTTCTGTTCATTTTTGAAAGAATTAGCATTTACAATTTTACGCAGGGTAACCGGTAGTAGAATCCATAGCAATTACTCTTGATAATCCAAACAACATTGACCAGCTTTTGATTTAAACAATGGTATTTTTAGGTTTATGTGTGTTTGACGAGTAGTTAAGTGTGTTATTGTCCTGTTTTGGTTTGTTTCATAAAATGTGTTGTGTGCTTTTATCAGTAGGCTACTTTGTATTTGTATAACTTTTTAATAGTTAAAATTCTATTTAGGTTGAATAGGGGATTAGCAGAAAAATCATAAGCTTTCTTGTTAATTATTCTTAGTAAACGGTTTTGAAAAACTTTAATTTTGTTTAAGTAGCAGTCTGGAGCATTTCCCCATGCCTCAACACAAAACGAGAGTTTGAAATTGATGAAGGAATTGTACAGAGTTAGCAAAACAACCCTAGAGAGGTACTGAAACAATCGAAAAAACAACCCAGCATAAGGTCTAAAGTCTTTAATAGTTTGGATATATGATTGCTCCAATTCAGCTGAGGGTCAATAAGCAGTCCTAAAAATTTTATATTGTCAGATTTATTTATTGGATGACCATTAATTAGTAGGGATTGTTCATTAAAGTGGTACGAGTTCTGTGAGTTTTTAATGAAATGTAGCAAGTTTTGTTCAAATTAATTGTTAGTTTATTTTGGTTGCACCAACTCTGAAAGATCTTTAGGTCTTTATTTATTAAATGTATTTGCTTGTGAAGGTCTTTGGATTAAAAAAAAGATTAGTATCGTCTGCATATAATATAGGTGAAAGTACTTCTAATTGACATGCTAAGTCATTAATATATATTAAAAACAAAGTTAAACCCAATGCAGATCCTTGAGGAACACCACATTTTATAGTTTGTGGTGCTGACAGGGTAGTATTTATTTTTGTTCTTTGACTTCGATCTTTTAAATAGTTTTCTATCCATTTTAATAGCTGTTAATTTGAAACCAATAGACTTTAATTTTAATAACAATATATCATGATCAATGGTATCAAATGCTTTGCTGAAGTCTGTAAATATACCAAGAACACAATTTCCCTTGTTAAAAGCTTGGAATGTTTTGTTTGTAAAGAAAATAAGTGCATCTCCTGTTCCAATACCTTTTCTAAAACCAAATTGATTAGAGTCTAGAATGTTATTGCGTTCAAAATAGTCATGATTTGGAAATTTATAAGTTTTTCTGTAATTTTGCTAAATATCGGAAGAATTGAGATAGGCCTATAATTTTCACATTTATTTATGTTTCTTTTTTTATACAGAGGGTTAATTCTTGCAATTTTTATATCATCTGGAATAAATTGTGTAGTTATGCTTTTGTTTATGATGCGGGAGAGTATACAGCTTAAAGAAGTAGTATTGCGTTTATTAACTTTGCTTGTAATACCATCTAAGCCAGCAGCTTTCTTTTTGCTTGAAGAATTTATTGTGACTGTAATCTCTTGGCTGAAAATAGACTTAAAATAGATCCTATAAAAAGAACAATCAGAGAAATACCAGCTTCTACTTGTCAAAAAGAATTACAACGGCTATGATCAACAACTTTGGTCCCTTTCAGTCAGAAGCAGAGACATTGTTAAGAGAATTAGATAAGAAAGGTAATGAGTGGGTGTAAGATGATATACCCAAAAGTAGTTTCATCATACTAAAGCATATCATAACCTCATTGTCTTGTTTATTCTTGCTCGATATTAAACAGAGTCATAGAGTGACGGCTGATATGAGTTGCCACACCTTTGGGAAGCCCAGCTACAAGATTAAGGAGATGGTGTGAAAAAACTTGCAGCCTATGAATTTTGTAAACTCACAGATACAGAGCATCGGTTGGTATAGACAAATGGAAAAAGAAGCACTGGCTTTTGCATGTGATTTTTATTAAGTATGCTGACTTTTTGAAATTGCAACAGATCATTAAGCTATTATACCTTTATTATATGTTACATTATTATATATTATTTAGTATATTATATAGTATATTATATAGTATATTATATGATACTATATACTATTATATACCTATATTATATAGTCGGAGTAAACATCTCTCTGAGCTCCTTAGAATACAAAGGTTCAAGAGGAGACTCATAAGATATAGCTATGAGATAATTCAAACACCGGGAAAACAAGATGCTCATAGCAGACTTGTTATACTGTGACCTCCAATTATACAAGAGAGTGCTTGAATAGGAAAAATAGAGATGCATATACATAAATAGAGGATATATAGGTGCAGGAAATTAGAAGACAGGGTGAAAAGAACATGGAATACCAAGTTGTTGTAAAAGTTATAAGAGAGGCGGCCTAAGCGAGTGAGTGGAGAGTTGGAGAAGATAAATGGAAATATGCACCTATTAAGTGAGGAAGATGGTTTGGTCATGATAAATTCTACAGAGTTGATCTCAAATGATATAAATCAAGAGATGTTGATATGAATACATGCCGATAACCAGAGTATGGTGAAAAATATAGATGTCAAGATTTAGTATGGGGGCCAACCATGAAAAAAAATTACTGATATGGTGACAAGGGTCTTAAATGTATAAAGTTCAGAATAATTCAAAGTCTTCTCCTCAAACAAATATACTTTGAACTTACATTGCTTCAGCTCTATTTGAGTTTGAAGGAAAGAATCATGCTAAGCATGTTGACTGCTGTTCTAGGTGGCTAAAAGTATTGGAGATGAGAGAACAAACAACTAAAAAACTAGTTAAGAACTTCAGAAGCCTTATTGCAATGGTTGGAGCTCTTTCGAAGATCCAGACTAATAATGATGTATGTTGTTTCATTACAATGGCCACAGCTGATGAAAAACTATAACATAACAAGCTGTGCTTCCCGGCATTGCCCGGGTATTAAAAATCAGTTTATGAACAATGAGAGGTAATGAGAGTTGCCTGCCACTTGCTATTAGCCTGGCATATTGCCAATTGTTAATTTGAGTAAGCTTAGTAAGATGAGCCTACCCCTCTCCGTGACGTTAAGCGTTCACGACTTTGCGTTTTCCTCACTTTGCGTTCTGACCTAAGGCGGTAGAGTATTTGCTCCCATATAGCGACATATATCGCCTAGTGAATCTATCTAGCTCGTGTGGCTAGATTGGTAGGGCATCGGACTGGTGAATGGGAGGTTCCGAGATTAAATCTTCTGCAATATGGATTTTTTAATCCATGATTTTAATAGCTATAGTTGGACATACGTATATGACGATGACAAACTTTGAGAAATATATATATAGATTTGTGCTGAATATAGAATGTGCTGAATTACTGAACCTGAACTACTTGCAGATTGCAAACTTTATAAGTATGAGCTTAGAAACTTCACAGATATTTTATGTGCGCTGATTTGATAATTTGATTTGATTGCATAATTTAATCATATTATATGCAATAATGTGATTAAATTCTTGATAATAATTGTTAGAAATAGTCTTGCAGATAGTCGTTCTTGCTATTCCTAAATTAAGCTCAATGTACAAATACCGTTTCTTAATACATGTGCCTAAATTTGTTTTAAATTTCCTCTCACAAATGAGTTGTCCCAATAAATGACTGGAGGATGTGTGTCTAAAAAAGACTGCCAACCACACACCACAGAATCTGTTCTGAACATCTTCAATTCAACCAGTACACTGCATCAGGCGGCAAATGAATGTTTAGTCAGAAAGATGATGGTCGAAACCGCTGTTGCCGACAGGCTATTAGTTTAATTCACAGACTTAGTAAAAATTGAAAACTATTATGCATACGCTTCGCAAGAAACATTCTGTTGACAGAAAATACCAATCTCGGCTCACTATTTTTGTCATTGGTGATGTGTTTAGCTCATGCCCTTTGAAATTTTTTATGAATTTTAGATCATGACAATTACAAAGCATAATGATCATATGCTATATTAGATTTTGTGTGAATATTCTGTGTATTTATAGCTTGATGTATATTACTATGAAATTGTATTAGTTATTACAAAATTTAAAGAGCTATCGGTACAAACTCTGGTGGAATTCTAATTGGCATCTTTCTGTTTATACATATTATTATTTTTGCAATATAAATGAGTCAGCTTTTGATAAATAAAAATAAAACATTATCGTGTTAAAAGGCTCGAATGATATGCGAATAGATTTACACAATATACTATTTAACTTTTTCCTAATTGTTGTCGGTTACATTACCCTTACATAGTTTCCTAATGTAACACAAACAGTGTAAAAGCTTAATTATGTTCAAAATATTGATTTAAATCGTTAGACATTTTTAGGTGTCACAAACTTTATATTGAGATTTACCGTTTTTATAATAAGAAACTTGAAAGTAACTTTAATGTAAGTGTGTTCTACCCTGAATGCAAATGGTTCTTTTCACTGAAATGTTCTGAACTTCAAAATAGAGAGCATCTAAAATACGTATGTAGTAAATGAATGTCTACATGGCAAAAGCATGAAGATCTTCATATCGTATATGCAAGATACCACCATACAGCACACCTCATCCTTATGTTGATGATACCTCATTCTCTATATCAGAAACTGACCCTTTATGCCTCCAATCTCAAATAAATGCAAATCAACAGTGGTGCGTTACAAATCAAATGTCTCTCAACATCTCAAAATCTCACTATCTCCGAATAAATCACCCATTGAACTTACCTCTGAAAATTTCTATATTCGACAGTACACTAACAAGACAATCTACTTCTAAACTACTTGGCTTTATCATCAATGACTCTTTATCATGGCTGGACCAGATCTCATTCATTTCAAATAAAATATCATTCAACGTAGGTTTATTTTATAACATTCGTCATCTTATGAATTTGGATACCGCCAGATTATATTACTATAACTTTATCTATGCTTATCTTATATACAGCCTACACGCGTTCCACCCTGCAACACCCGTAAAATATACCAACACACTATTTATGTTACAAAAAAAGCTTTTCGACTTATATGCAATGACCTCAATATACTCATTAAAAATCATCACTTACCACCTACCAATTTACTAACAAGCTGTACTGGTGTTCTTCTTTTACTTAAGCTATGACAGTACTTTACCTGCCTCACTGCTCATTCAATACTCCACAATAACTGCATTAAATATCTCAGCTACAGCTTTCAAACCGTAAACCATGATCACAAAATCAGGACCAGATTTAAATTACCTAGTGCCATAAACCACAACAAGCTCAACAGTAACCTGCTAAATTCATTTAATAACCTCTGCACTCATTTAAGAATTCTTCCTCTGCAATCTTTTAAAACTAAACTCACTCAAACTACACTTCCTATCTTTTGACTAATATTAGCATTCACCATAAATCCTTATCTATTTAAGCATTTCTTTAATATACTTTGGTTTCATAACTAAAAAACTGTTGTCATAGATACGCATAACTATTTTCGCAGAGCTTTTATTGGACCACTTTTTGTTTGAACAATACTCATATTAATCCTCAAGCTTGCATTTTACATATTTTATGCTTTTAGTTCCAACATTATTATATTAGTTAGATCACTCATTAGTTTTTTACTTTGTATACTACTTTTAGTTAGTTTACTTGCTGTGGTACCTTGCGGAAAACATATTGTAATATGTGATTATTGATTACCACAATAAAAATTGCTCATAATAATTATATGATTGATCAGTGATTAGCATCATCAGTTATCTATCAGCAGTGATAATGTCACGTGAGAAAAATAAATAAATCTAAATGAATAATGAAATATATTTAAATTATATGAATGTTTAAAATAATATTTTTAAATAAATAGTGCGGTACAAAGCTAAATACAAAAATATATAATAAAATATATTATAATATACTATATCCAAAATGCTATATTAAGAATTATTTGAATGGTAAATCAATGTTTAAAGTATAATAAAATGTAACTTATAAAATGCAATTGTGTTTTTGCGTGGTTCTATATAATGTTGTGTAAGATAGCACTCCTGACTAATTTTCTCATGTAACAAATGAATTTTTCGAACTGGCAGTTTCTCTCCCTGCCAGGCAACGAAAATATTTTTTGTATCAATCAACTGTAAAATAAATCTTGTGAATTTGTGTACATGTATGATCTGTTATATACCCTATTTGTAATTCTGACACAAATTGTCTTCCCCTGAATGTTTGTATACTTATCTCTCAGTTCAGTAGTTGTCTTGCCTCGCTTGGGCACCGTATGATCTGTTATATACCCTATTTGTAATTCTGACACAAATTGTCTTCCCCTGAATGTTTGTATACTTATCTCTCAGTTCAGTAGTTGTCTTGCCTCGCTTGGGCACCAATGTCTGTTCCTCTGTAGTATGAGTGTTAGCCACTGTTCTATTACCAATACATAGCCTCTCTCGGGCGTCAATTTAAAATTCTGCATGCAAACTCGAGTATCGTCATCGTATCAATAATAGATTGGCCTATCTCAGGCTTCGACATAAAGTATATTTATCAATAACAAGCCTCACTTGGGCACAAAACGAATGAGGAAAAATTGTTTAAATAGTTCGCAGTATAATATATATCTATATCTCGTCAAAATGAGCGATAAAAAGCTGTCCTCAGAAATGGATCAGTATAATCGTAGCACTCAGCCAAATGGAATTATCTCCTCGTGATAAAAATAGTAGTAAAAGGGTTATACAATTTCATCCATGGCCTCCCTGACTCGCTCTTTCCACCTGTCTTATTTAATCACTTTCAGAGGCTCCATATATACAAGCTATTTGAAAATAAAAACTTTTAATTGGCTTCTTGTCAGTATGTTGCAAACTTTGAGCAATTGCTAACTGGGTATATCGCAACCGATCAGCTGCGGTGGGGCGTCTGAGCTCATCTTTCTGGGCACCTATGATGTTTGAACAACTGAACCAATTTTCTGAGCATGGAATTTATAAAAGTGTCTCTATCTCTTTTTTTAGCTTTAGAATTCTAGAAAAATTATGAAGTATGTATTTTGCTCCATTCTTCCTGTTATTATAAAATTATAAATGTCATATTTAAAAAAAATTATTCTAGCTGTGAAAATTAATGAAGCTTATTTTTCAAAGGCTCTGCTTACTCCTCGGAAAATTCCATGATTAAATGGAATCTCATGGCGACATTGTTGAAAGAACTGTTTTTCATGAGTTTGATAGTTTTTGAGGACAGCTTTGACATTGCTAGCATACAATAAAATAAAAATTAGCATAAAACATAAAATTTAAAACTAACATGGAGTAAAAAGCATAAAATATTAACATTAAAATGTAAGCTCAAGCCATGCAATTATTGTTTATTTGACATACTCAATATTTTTGTGGTAGCTCGGGAATGTACGCATGGAGGTTCTCCTCTACTCTGTATAGTCTCTTTATAGGATTGGATAACTGTTCCCTTTTCACCTCTCTCCTTCCGATGTTTATGCAATATTTTGATGTGTTGTGTTGAATCTGAACAAGTATATAAATAAATGTATATATTATGGTAAGATACAGTGATTTGTGGTTTTGCTGTTCAGTTAGCATCTGACATCTTTGAGGTAGTTTGTGTGTTGTGTCTAAGATGAATAGGACATTAAACTTCCTTTCTGTGTGTATTGTTGTCATCATAGGTCATAGTGGTTTCTGGTTTCCTTGGCAAAATAGGTACTTTTGTTTTCTTCCAGAGCTAGAATCTGACAATAATACAAGTTTTTAAATAAAAACCTAAAACAGATTTTACTAGAAGATGTATTTTCTTTTAAAAAAACAACCCCTTAAAAAGAAAGTTTACTGAAAGCTGGTGAAGAAAACTCGTAAGAGTGGAGACAACCCTTATTTCTAGTCACTGCGCTGTAACCAACACTGCCAACGCTACAACCTGCTGAACCCAACAGGAAGGAGCTGAAACCAACTCACTTGTGCTTTGCTGAATCTAACAGAGAGCGCCGAACCCAACGCTGCTGACAGAACAACCTGCTGAAATCAACAGAGTGGGCTAAAAACAACGCTACAACCTGCTGAACCCAACAGGAGAAAACACAACTCTTTTAAGAACAATAACTCTTTAGTTATCCACTTGTTATAATTTTTCCAAGCTTGCTGCTAGTCTGTAGTAACGTCTAGAATTAATATTTTTCTGAGAAGTAAAACAGTTTTATAATAACAATAATATTAAGTGTCTATTTCAAGAGCAAAACACAAGCTGAACTGTCTAAAAATTTGTGGCAGTATTTATATTACATAAACGATTGGCCTAGAGATTGACGGTTATCGTTCAAACCGACCAATCATATCGTCTTGCTGACTGCCAACTTTTTAAAAATTTTAATATTCGTAACAATAAAAAGTTATTGCTAGGCAATGAGCCATTGCAGTGTAACAATCTAAACACTAAAATAAAGCCTAAATTTTTTTACATATACTGAATAGGGAACAGCAATCGTAACAAAACAGAAAGACATATTTTGACAATGAAAAGGGCTAATTACCAAATTTTATCTCGAGAAAACGTATGAATAAAAACGGAAACAATATTATTTAAGTAGCGTAAACAACTAATTCTTAGTTGGAACAGAAACATACCTGCCAACTCTCACGCATTGGGCGTGAGACTCACGCAAACACCCCAAAGAAAAAATGGAAATGCGTGAGAAATGCGTGAGATTTTTGCCCCAATTTCCACTATTTTATATATACTATCATTGATACATCAATTGCCCCAAAACCAAATCTCACGCATTGCCCCACTCTTGGGTTGGCAGGTCTGAACAGAAACTAAATTATTCTGACAGGTAATCATGAACATAAGAAAATTCTTCAAATGAGCAGTAAGAAAGTAAGAGTAACAGTAAGAAATAAATTATAAAAGATTGTTCATTGCGGAAAAATCTTAATACATTGCGTCTGTTATCTTTTCTATGTCAACCACTGTCCCAGAAGCCCTTTCTCTATATATATTGCCTAAGTCAGTGATTTTCAACCACTGTACAGCGGCACACCAGTGTGCCGTGAGAGATCCTCAGGTGAGCCGCGAGAAATCATCCAATGTCCCTTTTTAAATACAGGTTTCTCAGGCTCTGAGGCAACTTATGCGGTAGGAGTGTTGTATTTGAATGCCAAGGCCTCGATGTAGTAGGCTAAATCTCCAGGCACCATGATCCAGGTGCATCTACTTTAGTGTTTGATGCATGGTCAATGCATTAAATATTGGCCAACAAAACTCAAAGTTCATCGAAAGCAAAGTGAGTGGTCGTTTAGTACAATATGCCTAATTAGGCACCTTTGATTACTAACTAGTGTGATGAATGTCAAAGTGTCGCTCAAATATAGGTGGCCTTGAAATTAGGGATGCCGCTCCATTTTTAACCCTTCTACTATAGTGGCGTTCGATTAGAGATGGCCTTCAAATAAAAGTGGCCTTCAAATACAGGTTTTACGGTAATATTCATTCGTGTGGCACACGTAACTGACTGACTGATTTACCTAAGAGGTTGTGGTGACAGTCATGGAGAAGTTTTTGAAAAGGACAACTGCAAACTCTGAATTGGTCTCTGTACAAGATTCTGACCCGGATGAAGGCCCTAGTATGACTGGTGGGAAAAAGAAAGCAAAGACGGTTAGTTCAAGGCAATATAGTGAAAGCTATCTTACGTATGAATTTACTTTCATCCGGGATGAGACGACACCTACTCCATTATGACTGGTGTGTGGCGAGAAGCTATCTAACAGTGCCATGGTGCCGAGCAAGCTTAAACGCCATCTCCAAACAAAACACCCATCGCTTCAAAACAAGCCTACAGACCATTTTGTTTGCTTTCGTGTAAATGCAGAGAAACAGGCAACCTTTATGAGAAAAACCACAAAGGTAAATGAGAAAGCACTAAAACCTAGTTACCTAGTAGCTGAACTCGTAGCTAAATCAAAAAAGCACACACTGTGGCAGAGACATTAATACTACCTGCCCGTATAGCCATTGTCAACGAGATTCTCGGCCCAGACGCAGTTAAAGACATAGCTAAAGTACCGCTCTCTGATAACACAATTGCCAGACGTATTGATGACATGTCTACAGACATCGAAAGCCATGTTTTGGAAAAGATACGGATCAGTAGGAAACTTGCGTTGCAAGTTGATGAGTCTACAGATATTAGTGGACATTCTTAGCTCTTGGCTAATGTCCGTTTTGTGGATGAAGATGCCATTAGAGAAAACTTCCTATTTTGAAAGACACTGCTAGAAAAAAAAACTGGAGAAGAAATTTTTCGGGTGACATCGCAATACCTGAACCATGGAGGACTTACATGGGAAAACTGCACAAGCGTTTTCACAGATGGAGCTGCGGCCATGGTCAGGTGCACCAAAGGCTTTGTGAGCAGAGCAAAAGAGAAAAACCCAGACCTGATTGTTACGCACTGTTTTTTGCATCGTGAGGCCCTCGTTGCTAAGACTTTACCAGCTGGACGGGTTCCTATGTTGGATGATGTGGTGCGCATAGTGAACTTTGTAAAGACACGACTTTTGAAAAGCCGTATATTTGCATCTCTGTGCGAGGAAATGGGAGCGGAGCATAAGGCCTTATTGCTCCATACAGAGGTCCAATGGTTGTCGCGCGGTAAGGTGCTGGTCCGAATGTATGAGCTGCGACAAGAACTGAAAAAGTTTCTGACAACTGAAAGGTTAGATTACTCAAATTTGCTTTCAAGTGATGAGTGGTGTTCAAAGCTGGCATACCTGGCTGTTATATTTCATCATCTTAACAAACTGAACAAATGGATGCAGGGTCGAAATGAAAACCTGCTTACAAGCACTGATAAAGTAGATGGATTTCGTTTAAAGGTCCACCTCTGGTAACAACATGTGGTACGTGCCAACCTGGCGATGTTTCCACTCACAGAGAAACGTCATAGTCCCACTGCTGCCCTGTGTGAGGTAATATGTAAACATTTGAAAAGTCTCGAGCAGAAGTTGTCCTCTTATTTCTCTTCAGCTTCCACTGAATGCTTTGACTGGGTTAGGGACCCATACAGCTCGACATCAGTTGTTGGAAAGGACATGACTTTACAAGAGCAAAAGGAACTAACTGAACTGAAGCAGGATCGGGGTTTAAAACTAAGATTCGCTGATCTTCCTTTGGACAGTTTTTGGTTGACTGCTGCCAAGGAGTTCTCCATTCTGGCCAACATAGCTGTTCTCACATTGCTCCCATTTTTCACCACATATCTGTGTGAGCTGAGCTTTTCAAGCTTAACTTCTATAAAAACTAAAAACAGAGAGAGACTGAGAGCTGTTGAAGAAGAGCTTCGTGTGTGTCATTCTTTTATTCCTGCCAGGATATCGGCTTTGTGTTTATCTAAACAGGCCCAGGTTTCACACTGACTGCGTATCAATAAATTGATGAATTATATTGTGATTAAATATACTGTTCAGAGTGTCATTTTATAACATATTTGGTTAGTGGTGTGCCGCAAAATTTTTCCAATGTAAAAATGTGCCTTGACTCAAAAAAGGTTGAAAGACACTGGCCTAAGTCACCTTTTCCTTTGATCAGTCTACTATGCTTTTCTGCGTCGAGTGTCCGAAGCATCTCAATGAGCCTGAGGCCCTTGGACCTATAGCATCCAAATAGGACAATTCTTTGGAGTTATTTCTCCCACAGCCTTTTTCAGGGCCACCACTCTTTCCATAGAGTTAGTTCTTTAGAATATCTCGCTTGATTTTTAAGTTTACTACACTGATATTTCTGAAGGAGAAACAACTCCATAAAAAGATATGCATTGTGCAACAGAGGTTGCACGCACTTAATTTTTTTGTGTATCTAGCAATAGAACCTTATAAGCTTCAGAAGTTGCGAAATTCAACTTCCTCTCAATTTGAAGTAGTTGCTATAATGTTCCTATTATCAATGCTGGCGTGTTACTGAATTTCCCGCCAGATGGCAACATCAACGAAATCTTTCGATGGAATAACCTGCCATGATTGGCCACCGCACGATAATAATATTACCATTGAACTCAAAACCCCTAGAATGGCCAAAGTCTTTCGCGAGTACGGAAATCCGCCCGCGCCATGTTGAGTTACGTGTGGGAGTATATTTTATCGTGTTCAATGTGAGAAAGAAATCTAGTTTCAGATTTAACAGCTATGCAAAATCACGAATCTATCGCTAAATCAAAGAGACAGACTACTGAGATTTCTACAAATAATTTATGTAAGAGACGGAAGGATGTAGGTGTACAGTGCTATTCCATCAGCTGCAAAAACTGCAGGAATGGACTTTCAAAGGAACAGGCATAACATTTTACAAGTGAGTCACTTCTACTACTAGTTCTATTACTATTGCTTAAGTCTACTACTACTATTAGTTGTGTTACTACTAGTTATTACTGCTACTAGTTAGTTCTACTAAACTAGTCACTGGTGAGTGAGAGTCGATCAGTGTCACTACTGAGTGTACGAGTTTGACTGTATGTTGTCGGTGATTAGATAAATTTATAAGCTAGTGAGTGAACGTTTTACTCCTTCAGAGCGAAGGTTTTTTATTATTTAAATTTGAAATTTCTATTATATTAATATTTAGGAACTACAAACCATCGTGTTATTTTTAAATAAATATTTGAAAAAAAATGTTTGTAGTGCCTATAATATTATTTATTGCTGTACCTGGATATAGCAAGCAGTAAGGAGATAAGAGTGATAATACTATTGTTATTACTACTGTTGCTGACTAACTACTACAGTTTCATTTTAGTTTTCAGATTTCCAAACAAATTAACTGAGAACTCTCATTATTGACAATGGTATCGCCACTGCAGAAAAGTGAATAAGCCTGGTCCTTGGGCACTTGTCAGCAACAAACATTTCAATGATCCATGTTTTGACAGTGTAATGATCACTATGTGATGACTGAAAGTATCGCATGTATAGAAAGATTCAAGTTTATTTAGAGCAACTCAGAGAATCTAAGTGAAATCATGTCTGCCCAGAACCATGACACAGAGCGCATGCTCATGCGCATGTCTAATTGACATATTGTATAATCCCAAATATACACAGGAGCCTATAACAAACAGAACAGGCCAAAATGTTCGACCGAAACCAGATGCTGTGCCCACACTGTTGACACTGCACAGTCATTTAAAAGTTTATTTTTCAATGTTGAATGTTGCTTTTCAATGATGGAATTCAAAACAATATCGTCAAGCACAGTGTTGCTAGATTGTTCAACTTAGAGTAGATATGTCTAAATTTCTTTCAGAAACCTCAAACAGCATGCAAAACAGCAACAGCTGTTATAATTGATGATTTTGTTTAGGTGTTTGGAATAATCATCCTACTGTTACTCAGTTTAAGGCTACCTTTTGCAAACTTATCAGCAAATGTGGTGCAGAGTCAGATGCTGGTAAGACAGGTAATGTTACTGCTCAAGACGAGATTCTCATCATACAGGCTACTCTAGATGTTGATCAGTTTGTGGAGCCCACAATGATTTCAGATATTCAAACTTCTGTTATAGGTAACAGTATAGTCTATATAGCTGGCTACATTGTGCGAAAGCTAACTAAAGTGCTGTCACGTGACATTGGCCGTCGGTCGCTGGTTACCACTGAGTCAAGTATCCAGGACCGACACCTCTATACTCTACTCGAGCTACCAAACAATGGAGGGTTAGTGCGCCCATCAGATGGTGTCATCAGGATCTTGCTAGCTGCGGATCGAAATTTTTGTAGTAATGCAAAGCCAGATCCACTCAATTGTGTGATGTATGTTATCAGTAGTGTAGGATCTAGGGATGTGCTATGCCTTGGGCAACACCATACGAACACAGCATATGATATCTCCAACCACTGTGCTTCCTTGATGCAAAGCCTCATTCAGTCATTTTATGATCTCTGACAGCATCATTATGCTAAAAATCGTACATTCAAACTGCAAGGTGCACCTGCAGCATGAAATACTAACGCAGTACTTTGTAAAGGCCAGTAACAATGTAAGAATTATAATATTTATTTTTAGAGCTACAGATGAATATTATAGTGACACAACAACAGTAAAATAGCAGTACAACAACAGCTCTGTTGTTGTACTGCTATTTTTAACCTGATTTAATTCTGAGAAACTCTGATGCACCTTGGCTCAATATCTAGTGATATACCAATATCCTTTTACAAAGTTTCTGTAATGTGTATGTATAGGTTCAATCATCTGATTACATTAATTCCTGCATTTCTTTGTTTGCATTATTTTGATTATCTTCTATTACAACTGTTTTTATATTCTGTTTAGTTGTTGCAGTAGTTTATTCCATCTTTTACGGATACTGTATTATACATATCATACATTCATGAGATATTATCACTTAAATCTTGAAAGCGGTTTCTGTTTTGGCAGCATATGTGTTGTTTTTATCGAAATATTTTATGTGCTAAGTTTCTCCATTATGGTTTATGCATCTGTATTATAATCTGTAATATAATGGAACAGTTGTTATTTTACCTGAATACATCATTTGCTGGGTTTATGGATCTGTAATACAACGGTTGTATAAATAATATGGTCCACAAAAACCTATTTTACATCCAATTTGTTAAATAACGTGTAGGTACATACTTGGTTACAGCACTGTAGAATAAGCCCATTTGTGAGTTGCCGTATAGCTTATATGCCAACAGCGCCAAAAAGCCAATAAAGCCATGAATCCTATACTGTTAATCTGATAGCTTCAACACCATTGCTTTAGCATCACTCACCTTGACTCCTAGCAGTGTTTCATCATTGCCGTAACATCGTTAGGCCACATAAGACCTCAAAACATGATTACACACCATGCCCCCTCTCCTAGGAAAAGTCCACTTCAGAAGATCTTACTTTGTCTAGTAGACTTGTACCTATCACCTAATGGACTTCTGCTACTACTACTACTACCACTGCTAGATCTCCTATTCAACGTTTCCACTCTCACCAAGTACTCTCTCTCTCTCTCTCTCTCTCTCTCTCTCTCTCTCTCTCTCTCTTCTTCTCCTAAAGCCTGTGAAACCGTAACAAATTTCATCATTCTCACAAAAACTCTCCTCTCTCTTCATGACCTCTCAAAAAATTTCAAGCAGTCTAATAAGCATCAGCTGTCTGGCTCGCAACATCAAACCCTAAGCTTCTCAGTAACTCCATTCCTTGACTACCAATAGCACTTAATAAAGCTAACAGCTTAGTCCTTCCCACAACAAGTGGGACACCACTTGCACTATTGCCCATACGCAATGAAGTAAGGTCACACTCAACTTCAAACTCACTAAGCCAAGACTTAAAAGAACTAGAAACATTTCCACTATCTAGTCTCAACCTAGGGAAAGCGCTGACAACAAGCTTTCTAGCAGCCATATTCACACACAACTATTGTTTCGTGCTAGAAGCGTGGGGATTATTTTGAGAGATAGAAATAAACGCCCATGTGTAGAAGCGTCAAGCTTAACACTACCAGAAAAACTCCAGCGTGCGTGATTTAATTCGTAATTAGTAGTTTACAGGTGAATGATGAAAACAATACTATGGGTGACATTATTGCAGAGCAGTTACCCAGATAATTTAGTGAGTATTGCATATGAGTAATATACTAGCGAGTATGATTAAATATGGTTGTAACCAGATGCACTCAACGACTATAACAACAACCCCTTTCACCACACCTAACAATTGACAACTCAAGGAAACACTATAGCACTGCTACAAAAATGCTACTCTACTACCAATAAAACGTGGCAACACAAACCTACAAATAACAATCACCTACCCGAACAACGCTACGAAGCACAATAGCGTTATTAATTAATATCACCACCCCTCAATGATATAATAGAACACAGTATAACAACATCCCTCAATTGATTAATGTAACAACACAATATCCTGCCTACAACGCTATGTTAAATAACATGCAGGTACATACCTGGTTACAACAGTGTAGAATGAGCCCGTCTGTGAGTTGCCGTATAGCTTATACATATGCCAATAGCACCGAGAAGCCAATAAAACCGTGAATCATATACTGTTAATCTGATAACTTTAACGCCTTGCGCTAGCATCACTCACCTTGACTCCTAGTAGCGTCTCACCATTGCCGTGACATCGTTAGGTTGCATAATACATCACAACACAATTACACACAACACTTATCATTTATTATATCCTACTCCATATGTTATAAATAGGTTTTCTTCTATCAGGGCACTCTAAATGTTGTGTAGGAAATGTTTTCATTAACACCCATGTGGAAAATACCCATACAACATGTATTTTTCTGTCATTTTTCACTGTTTGTTTACATGCAGAACTGATACACAGTTAACTCTCCAATATGGCGCTTGCATCACGTATTGCTATCAGTGTAAAAGTCCCGTAAATGCCATTCTAGGGTTTTAAGTTCAATGAATATTGCATAGCACTCTAATTTACTGAATTTTCCACCTGATGCTGACAGCCACAAAGAAGACGTTAGATAGAAACAGCCATCTAAGACATGTACAGCATTTAAGCCTTTTAAGCTCGCTGTATCCGGTAACCAAGCTATGCCAAACAGAGAGCAGCACGCCTTACCCTGAGTGGAAGAGTGAGAGTGAATGCAACTCGGTCCAAGGCTATTTGCATTGAGCTCCACTATGAGCACTGAAATTGTTTTTTTCCAATAAACTATGCTACTCACGAGCTAGTCATAATTTGAGGTATATTGAGCAAAAATTCAATACCTGTGGAGTCTATTGAAAGCACAATAGTCAATATAGCAGGTAAATCTTATGCTTAATGCCTTAATTGAAAATCCAAATGCGCGTTGTCATTACCATTGGCTAATAAAAAAAAAATAATGATATTATAAAATAAATATAAATATTATTTATATATGTTTATATATTATATAATGATATATGAATATATTAATTGATTTATTACAAATTTTAAATTACACATAATTTTACATTGTTTTAATTTTAAATATTATATCGTACAATAAACAATACTACTGCGTACTACATACAATACGTGAGTGATAAATATATAACTATTGAAATATTTTATCATGTCTTATTTTATTAGTAAGCGTTAGTCACAGTGTAATAATTATATTAATTTATTCAACTACATGTAACATTCGATGTATATTCTACGCATCGGCACCTTGTAACCCTACTAATCACGTGGCTCTCATCATAATATTATGTGTCAGCTTTATCAGCTTTGTATAATATTATGTGTCAGCTTTATCAGCTTTGTATAATATTATGTGTCAGCTTTATCAGCTTTAAATAATATTATGTGTCAGCTTTATCAGCTTTGTATAATATTATGTGTTAGCTTTGTCAGCTTTGTTCAAAACTACGTGTCTTGTACTAACACTTTTCTTTCTGGTCTAGACCTGCGAACAATAAACTGCGTTTCAATTCTCCAAACAATATTCCTTACTTGAGCAACTTATTACCAACATATTACGTAGTGTCAAGAGTCTGCCTACTAGTCAGTCATGGACAGTGGACTGAGGAGGCCACAGCCGCTATCGTTCGAGGGAAATGAGTCTGAAAACTGGAGGATATTTGAGCAAGAATATGACATTTATGTCAATGCCATATATAGTGACAAACCAGAGGCTGCCAGGGCGTATATGCTGCTTAACCTGGCAGGGCCAGAAGCGATAGAGAGGGAACAGTCGTTCACGTGCAATGAAGCAATAGCAGAAGATGCGAAGCATGGCATTGGAGCTGTACCTCAAGAAACCAGGGAGCAGGTAGCAAATTTAAAGCGGAAGTTCAGAGAAATCTGCAGGCCGATCACCAATGTCATTCTAGAATGCCATCGATTTAATGCACGCAGTCAAAAAGAAGGTGAGCCGTTCCAAACTTTCTTAGCAGACATTAGAACTAAAGCTGCGCAATGTGATTTTGGAAACTTGCAAGATGAGTTGTTACGTGACAGAATTGTATCAGGTATCCGTAATGATAATGTATGTAAGCAACTACTCAGAAACAGTGACCTAAAACTAAGCAAAGCTATACAAACTTGTCAGATATACAATTCTTCAGAGCAGAATGCAGCCAGATTCAATAAACCGATCGCAGGCGTAGTAAAACGCAAATCGTATACGCAACGGCCGCGTAACAGTAACACTAACTGTAGTAGTAATCACGCTAAGTTGTCAACGCGACCCAGAACTGAAAGTAGTCATAGCACTTCGTCATGCTGTAACTGTGGGAAACGGCACCTACCAAAACAGTGTCCAGCACGTGGTCGTAAATGTAACAGTTGTGGTAAACTCAATCAGTATGCAAAACTGTGCAGGTCAGGTGCAAAAAAACCAGGAACTGTAGAGGAACTCACAGAATTGTATCACAAAGAGTTTCGTATCGAAACAGTATCACTGCCGTGTAACAATCGTGAAGACATACGAACTCATCTTACTGTCAATGACACCACGCTAGAGATTAAGATTGACACAGGTGCAAAAGTAAATGTAATCTCGCTCGATCAAGTACGCCGTATAGGACAACACAGTAAAATCGACCGATCATGTGCTAGCTCGCTACTAGGCTTTGGAGGTGCTCAGACACCGACAGTAGGATCCGTAGTTGTACCGCACCCTCAGTCGAATATGCGATTCGAAGTAGTCGATAGTGACGCCAGATGCCTACTAGGACTTAGTGATAGTATACAATTAGGGCTTGGAATACTTAGTCAGGAAGTATTCAAAGTAGAGCAAAAACTGCAGGCGCCAGCCAAGCTACTAGAAGACTATCCAGAGTTGTTTGATGGCAAACTAGGTACACTGCCATGTAACTACAAGATAACGATAGATCCAGAAGTAGCACCAGTCATTTGACCTGTCTGCTCTGTACCAGTGCCTCTACATGACAAAGTAGAAGCAGCTCTAAACCGACTAGAGGATCGCGGTATTATCACCAAGGTAACCGAATCTACCAACTGGGTATCCGCACTCGTAGCAATCGCCAAGAAAGACAGTAACGACGTACGTATCTGTATCGACCCGGGTGACCTGAACAAGACTATCAAATGACCTCATCACCACTTAAGACAATCGAACAGGTAGCAGCAAACATACCTGGAGCTAAGCACTTCACTGTAGTCGACACGAAAGAAGCTTTCTACCATATACCACTAGAAGAGAGCTCGTCATACCTTACCACGTTTGGTACACCGTTTGGCAGCTACCGATATCTGTGTATGCCGATGGAACTCTGCTCGTCCTCAGACGTATATCAGCGCACTATAGAACAGCTGCTGACCGACTATCCATGCCAAATAATAATCGATGACATTCTTATAGCTGGTAAGACTGAGGATGAACACGACTCCAACGTAAGGAGAGTAATGACACAACTGCAGGAGATAAACCTCAAACCGTCGCCGTGTAAATGCGAGTATAAGACGACAGAAGTCCAATATGTAGGGCACGTACGAACTGATCAGGGACTGAAACCTGACCTTGCTAGGGTCAAGGCAATCACTGACATGCCAAGCCCAACTAATGTAGAAGAACTACAGAGATTCATGGGCATGGTCAAGTATCTCGCCAAGTTTATACTGCACCTGAGCGAAAAGACCGCTGTACTAAATGACCTACTCCGTAAAGACACAGCATGGACCTGGGAGTCACAGCAGGCACAAGCGCTGAAAGCCATAAAAGACGAGATCGCTAACGCAACAACTCTTACCTACTACGATGTCAATAAGCCAGTAACACTTACCTGCGATGCCTCGCAATCTGGGCTGGAGGCAGCCTGCCTTCAGGACAACAGAGTTGTCAGTTTTGCCTCTCGAGCTATGACGAATACCGAGAAACGCTACTCTCAGATAAAAAAAGAACTGCTGGCTGTAAGATTTGCCTGCAACCGATTCAGAGACTATGTGTTCAGAGACTTTACCGTAGAAACTGACCATCAGCCGCTCGTATCGATTATGAATAAGAAGTTATCTGCAGCGCCTAAGAGACTTCAGAGTATGTTACTACAGCTGAAGCCATATCGTCTAAACATCATATACAAGAAGGGAAAAACACTATATCTTGCTGATACAATGTCTCGTGCCTACCTACCAGACAATGACAATAACGAACACATAGACTTTGACGTACTCGCCGTAACACCGATAACCGACCAGAGGTATCTAGAGCTACAGCAAGCCACAACTAGTGATCCCATACTCAATAAGATAAGTGAACTCATACTGACTGGATGGCCCAGAAAGGAGGCCAGTGTAGCCAAAGATATCAAGCCATATTTCGCATTTCGTGATGAACTAGCTGTTGAGAATGGTGTAGTCTACAGAGGTGAGCGTGTAATCGTACCTCAATCGCTTAAAGACAACTATATCCAGCAGCTCGATCAAGGACATATTGGCATCAAAGCAACCAAGCGACGTGCCAATGACATAGTATTTTGGCCAAGCATGAGTAGTGACATCGACAAAGCACTAGCTCTCTGCAGTATATGCCAGACATCCAGAAATCACCAGCCGAGAGAACCGTTACTATCGTATCCTGTACCTTCGCAGCCGTGGAGCATCGTAGCCACTGACATGTTCTACTGGAGATCGATTACGTATTTGGTGACTGTAGACTCATTCTCAGGCTGGTATGAAATCGACACACTTCGCGACACCTCTGCAGCGACCGTGATTAAGAAACTGAAAGCCCCTTTTGCGAGATTTGGTAGACCAGTGACTCTAATATCAGATTGTGGTCAGCCGTACAGATCAGAGAAGTTCAGAAAATTTATGCGAGCGTGGAATATCGAACACGTAAGATCTAGCCCCTACCACACATGCAGCAATGGACTTGCAGAGAAATCTGTTCAGACAGCCAAACGCCTGATGAGAAGACGTTCAAGGAGGGTGGAGACATCTACACGGCTCTACTTAACCAACGCAACATGCCGAGAAAGGATATGGGCTCGCCAGCTCAGAGAAAAATATCCCGCCAAACTCGCACACCGATACCGACTGCCGAGATGCTCCTACGACCAACAATCATGGACTCTGAGGCAGTGCAACATAATCTGTTACAAGAGCGCGCTCATCAGAAATCATACGCTGATCACTCTGCTGTTACACTTCCGACACTCACACCAGATAATACTGTGAGTAAGGAGACCGACAACGGCTTCTGTGACACCACCGCCACTATTGTCGGAACAGCCAACCCCCAATCGTATGTTGTGCAGCAGAATGGCAAAACATACAGACGTAACCGTCGCCACCTGGTACGCGTACCGACTCCTGATCTCGATGATACTGTGGTTCCACCACCACCTACTATGTCTACCACCTCAGATGACAAGCCAGGTGACCCGCCAGCTCGCTCAACACCCGCCGACTTTGCCGCCGCACCTGGCACTCCGGTGACAGTGACTAAATCAGGGCGTGCAGTTGTTAAACCAATTCGATATCACGACTAGAGGAAGGATGTAACATTCGACGTATATTCTACGCATCGGCGCCTTCTAACCCTACTAATCATGTGGCTCTCATTATAATATTATGTGTCAGCTTTATCAGTTTTGTATAATATTATGTGTTATGTATTAGCTTTATCAGCTTTGTTATGTGTTAGCTTTATCAGCTTTGTTCAAAACTATTTGTTTTGTACTAACACTTTTCTTTCTGGTCTAGATCTGCGAACAATAAACGGCGTTTCAATTCTCCAAACAATATTCCTTACTTGAGCAACTTATTACCAACATATTACACTACATTTTCATTTACTGTACTTATATTAAATTATATTTTATTGTAAAATGTGTATTATATTATATTATATTATTAAATTAATAAATATTAAACTTAAATATGTGTAGGACTATGATATTAAAATTAAATATTTTATAATAACAATAAATCATATAAAAATAATACATCTTCATAGCTTAAAAAGCATGCAACATGCAAAATATTAATTTCAAAATTTCCAATTGAAATACTACTGATACATGATAAAAGGATATCATGTACATGATAATGATGAACTCTTTATTGATTAAAAATAATACAAAAACAGAAAAATACCCTTTTTTGCGGGCCAAGATGAAAGGTTAATATTTGAGAGTGTATAAATACAATCTACAGAGTAATTGTTCCTGTAAAGATTTTTACAGAGTTATAATGGTATAAAATTTACAGAATGATACTTGAAAATAAAGATTGTAGGAGTATTAGATTGGCAATTTGAGGTTTGTATTCTATCATCTAGATTGAGTATTGTTAGAACATCAGTCTTTTCGTGAGATTAAGGAACGAGATGACTGATTTCCAGTTTCCTGGCGAGGGGTTAGTATGGGCTCTGGCGACATCATAGTCTGCACAGAGGTTCATGTAGTGATTCGGTGTTTCTTCTTCTATCAAACAGGTGCATATCGGGGTGTATGTTAGATTTAACCTGTATTGGAAGGAAAGGAGCCTGCTATGACCAGTTAGTACGTCACATTGTGCCCAAACATCCTTTCTGTCGCCATTCAATGGCAATGGGTGGTGGAACAAATGTTCCGGAGTCAGAGTGGAGAGTGGGCCATATGGGCACATACCATTCGTGAGCTGTGCATTCCATTGCCGTATCCATTCATTGTGAATGCAGTCGTTGATCTTGCTTCTTGAAAGATCTTGTGGTTTCAATTCTGTAAGTTTAGTTGTCTGATGGACCAGTTTCCTTATGTCGGAAATGAGTTTAAGGGTGAGTGTGCTACGAGGTGTGTCAGAGAGCATGGATAGGTTATTAGTTTTTACCAATCCTCTGGTAAGTTGTAATCGATCTTTGGTGTATAAAAGGCTTATAGGTGAGATGTTTGCCAGTAAATGTAGTGATTCGCTGGGAGAGTTGTAGTGAGCTCCGAGGAGCAATTTAATAGGACCATGCAACGAGATCTTAGTCTTGTGATCCCATAGAGAGGCACCATAGAGTGCTTTTGGCATGATAACTTGTGTGAGGATTCTTTTTGAGGTGTCTAGGTTAAGCCCAGCATAGATGGAGGATTTCAGCATATCCATGCGTTGAATGAGACATTTGGTACTCATGCTGTATTGTTTCTCAAAGGCCAGGTTTTTATCAATGGTTATACCAAGGACCTTAGAGCAGTTAAAAACTTTTATGGTGTTAGTATTTATGATTGGGGATGTGATATCTCCTTTGTATACCACAATCTCAGTTTTCTGATAGTTAATGAGTAGGCTCTAACGATCTATGCAAGTTTGTATCTGTTGGCAGTTGTTCTCAATTTTCGTCTGAAGTTCTGTCGAGTCTCTTCCAGTCATCAGGACAGTGCAATCATCAGCATCTTGTAAACCTGTACCAGCTATGTTTGACAGCATGTCTCTTATGTATATAATGAAGAGAAGTGGAGATAGCACACTCCCTTGTGGGAGGCCTATCTGACATTTGGATACTGGGTGGATATAGTTGTTGATTTTGAAGTTGATTTCTCGCTTGGAGAGAAAGGAGTCAATGACATGGAGGTAGCTACCTCCCAGTCCTAATTCTTGTAAACGGTAAAACATGTGTTGGTGATTAACTGTGTCAAAAGCCTTTTGAAGGTCTAGGAACAGTGCGGCTGTACATAATTTGTTCTTTGTGTAGTGAGTGGTTTCAGTCAGAAGGTTGAGTAAATACATCAATGTGCCTTTTCCCTGCCTAAATACAAACTGAGAGTTCGGTATTAGTGACCAGGTTTCAACAAGTGGTCTGAGACGTTGTTCCATTATCCTCTTTAGCGTCTTCCCAACGTGAGAGCTTATTATGATAGGTCTGTATGAGCTGACATTCTTATAGTCTGGCTTCCCAGGCTTTCTTAAAAAATGACGAGATTTGATGAATTCCATGGCCATTGATGGGCTGAAAAAACCTTGTTAAATAAGCAGTGCGGGGCAATCAAAAAAAGGTTCATTGTCTATTTTAGAATTTTTGGATGAATTCTATCAGAGTCAGAGCTTTTTTCTGAAGTTTTTAGTTTGGTAAAAGCTTGTGTTATTTCATGAATTGTGATGGATTGACTCAGCTGTTGGAGCTGTTGTTGTATGACGATATGGCAGATTTTTGGGTCAATTTTGGTGGCGTCTGAGAAGAAAAGTTACTTGATCCTCCAAATATTTTGTTGAACATGTGTGCTACCTTGCCTGCGTCGTCTTCAATGATCTCTCCATTTGTGCCGATGAGATCTCCTACAAGGTTCTCTCCCTGTTTATAGAACAAGGACTTGAATTCTTTCCAGAAGTTTTCTCAATTGTGGTAATTGAGTTTCATAGATTTTGATTCAAGGTAACTTTGCTGTGCTGCAGATAGTGTTGCTTTGAATCGTGTTTTGATTTGGTTTAGTTTATCTCCATTTTCATATGAAGATCTATATTTGAACTGTCTTCTTGTCTCCCTGAGTTGTGTTGACAGCTCAGAAAGTTTTTTGTTCCAGTAAGGTTTATTATGGGTGTTAGATACTGCCATTAGAACAAAGAGCTCTTTACACTTGAGTAATATACTCTTAAGGGTCTTCCAGATGTTCTCAGGATCAGATGATGTACAAACATCTGACATGCTTTTCTCACACATTGTTTTGACTGTGCAGCTGAACGAATACCAGTCTGCTTCATTCCATCTATAGTATTTGGTTGGTAGGACTGTGGGTTTGTGTCTGTCAAGTGTAGTGATTATTGGGACATGCCCTCTATAGGGAGTGCCAGTGAATAGTTCAACTGTGTCATCAGTAAACTGATTCCTGCAATGACTGGCAATGTTTCTGGTAGCAATAAATAGGTCAATGAAGCTTGATCCATTGTTGCAAAAAAAGGTGGGTCTGTCATGTTTGTAGACAACCTCTAGGTTTAATCTTTGGATGAAGTCTATTAATGTGACTCCCGCTCGGTTCTGTTTATGATCTCCCCATGATCCATGATGGGCATTAAAGCCACCAAGTAACATAAGACCATCTATTTTCATGTATGGTATCTGGCTAATGATGTTCTGGGTAGTTGCTAGAATTTCTTGTAGTTCATCAGTCCCATCAGGTGGAGCATACACAGAGCAAATGAAGTAGTGAAGGCCTGCAATCTGGCATATAGCAACTATCATGTCTGCATTTAATGGCTCCAATTCTGTGTATCTAGTGACATGGATGTCATTCTTCACCAGCAATGCCACTCCACGTTGTTTAGTGCTAACTGGGTTGGGTCTGGGAATGCATTTCATGTTTGGTAGACTACCATGTGAAAGTTCAGCTTTTTTTGTTTCACAAAGGCAAACTATGTCTAAATCTTTACTCCAGATATATCTATCTAAAGCCATTATAGTATTGTTTGACATGCCATTGATGTTGAGTTGACACACATTAAATGCCATTTTGAAGCTCTTGGTGTCGTTGAGTGATTTTGGCTAGTCTCCTTATGAACTTGTTACATTTGTTTCTCTGATCAGAGCTATGGTTGCCTTCACAGTTTCTACAAGTGGGTTGTTCAGCGCATATTAGATGAGAGCTGACATTGCTGTCATTTCCACAGTGTAGACAGGCTTTTTCACTATCACGTTGGGTTGACGAGTGTCCAAAACGCCAGCGATTTGTACAGTGTCTGACATGGGGTCTCCATTCCAGGGCCTCAACTCTGACATATTGGCTCTGACTGGCTAATTTGATACCTCCCTCAATTGCTTTTGTTAGGTCTTCTGGAGATTTGAAAAATATCTTCACTATTCTGAGCCTTTGTTTGGTGGGACCTTTGGTCATCCTGACAAATGTTGTGTCTGAAAACAACATGTCTAGATAATTCTTGAGATCATCATCATCATTCATATCCAGAAAAACTCCTTTTGCTACGCCTACAGTATTCTTGACTTGTTTGGTGGTGAGTCTGATGCTAGAAGAACCAAATATTTGCCCTGACTTCCATTGTTCTATGATCAATTTCTTCATGCCTTCGGTGGCTACTTGAACCATCAGTTTATTTTTCTTGTGGGGGTAGTGTGTCATCCTGTCAATTATTACTTTGTCTGTGTGCTTACCAATCTCTCTTCTCACTTTGTCATCTGAGTTGGCTTGATCAGTGTTGGTGATGTTCTCTATGATGGCAATTTTCTCTATCTGGAATTGGATGCTTCCAGATTTGCCTGCATTTGATGGAGCTTTTGTGGATGATGGGTTTTCATTTTTGGGTGTTTACTATGTGTCACAGTAGTCTATCCTTCTTCATCATCATGTTTATTCTGATGTTCAACAGCATTATTGACAGTGGTGGACTGAGTTGAAGTGGTTGGGTTGTGTGTTGGGCGTTTTTCGGTTATCTGCTGAAGTTTTTGTAACAGATGGTTTATCTCTGGTCTGACAGTATGTCGCAGGTCGTTGTTTTATTTTTCCAATTTTTCGACACGTTTTTCTATTTCTCTCTGACTTTTCAGGTGAACAGATTCCATGGAAAGAAGTTTTTGTTCTAACTTTTGAATCAAGAGCAGTGCTGTGTTGAGTGAAAGTTCATGTTGTGTACCAATTGTATAGGCTGGCTTAGGAACTGGTGGTTGGATGTATCCCCCTCTTCTAGGGTTGTGGGGTTATGGTATCATCATGTGTAGCTTCACTCAGTATCATGTTGTTATTTGAAGGTTGGTATGTTTCAAATGTGAGTGCTGACATTACATGCTCCTCTCTGTGGTATATTGGTTTGGGGAAGAGCTTCATTGCACTTTTCAGTGCGGCGAGTCTTTTTCTTGAATCCAATTTCTTTTCTTTGGGCAAGAGTGATATGAGTTTAGCCATGTTCTCGAGAGAATAAGATACAGCTAGTTTTCCTTGTATGAAAACAGTACCCGTGTCGAATACTGTGATATATAGTGATTGCTGGTTGTTGCCGAATTGTACACCCTGCTGAATGGAAGTCGGCTCTGTGCTCCATTCATATCGTAAGTTGCTGATCCAATCTTCTTTATATCCAGGATGGCAATATGCAGCAATAGACTCGTGGTGTTGGCAAGTTATTATTTCCTTTGACCTATATGTGTAGATCTTACCTTTCTTGACAACAATTGATTTGTCATCTCCTTTCTTGGGATAACTTTCTTCAATAGCACAGAGTGCTTTGTTCAGTGACATCATAGTGGTTTGACAGGTCAAAACATGATTGGTGGTGTTTTTATCTGGGTGATATCGTTGAGATAGTATAAGGAAATGTTTTCTGGTGAACATAAGGAAGTCCTCATGATCTTCTGGAATATCATCGATTAGTAAAATTTCCTTTGCATGTTTTGAGTCATAACCCTTGCATTCATATTAGTAGTTATTCATGAATTTATCTACACTAAGATTACATGGACATGAGTTGAGGTGAACTTTGTTGAAGTAAGTGGTGATATCTCGGAGTTGTCCCATTTATCTATTTAATTAATTTCTAATTTGAAATAGAATAAGACTTAACAGTGCAAGCTCTGATGCTTCACCATACGGCGTCGACTGTGCCGTTCACAGCAATTTAAGGGAACCGAGACGTAAGTCGGATTTCTACCCCAGCTGCACATGCACTCACAGACACTCTAGCCGTGTTGGGCCTGTTAGGATTCACACCAGCGATTGCTAAAAATAAATTCCTTCCAATTCCAAAATCTAGGAAACTCTCTAATAATCTAATACTATTTTGCTGTATGTGCAATCTCAGTAATATGCATTCTTAATTTTTGCTAAAAATGAGAGGTGTTGTGTGTCTAGTACGTGAAAGAAGTCAATTTCTGTTCAAATTTCTTCTCGAGCAGAATTTGCAGCATCTATTCGCGACCTTCACCTTGTCACCTTTTCATTGTATCATGTACATGTACCATGTACATTATACCTCGTAACCTGGTTAATGTATAACCAATGATATACAGCCCAAATTGGGGCTGTATATCATTGGTATAACATAATATGAGGGGAATTGTGCACTCATGTCTACATTCTGGTGAGTGATTCTTTAGGGAAATATGAGTAAATAGGGCACATTCTGGGCTGTTCATTGGTTACTCTTGTTAGAGCTTTTGCTTCTAAAGAAATTGATATTTTAGAGGCTAAAATTAAAACAATTCTTATTAGCTCAAATGGTATAACTGGATATCCGCCGCCAGTGCTTTACCGGAAGTTGACCGATGCATCCACTCTCACTATTCCACTCAGGCCTTACCGTCTAAACGGCCGCCTAATCCTTTCAACAAAAGGATTAAGTGGGTCCGCATCACTGACCTCTATTACCTAGGTTGTATATATCAGTGGTCCAGATCGGCCTGCTCTCACGTCTAACGAAGTTGCATAGTTCGGGAGCTATCTACCTCTATACCTGAGTTTACGATTACTATGATTAAGATTCTTCTGGTCAGATCTAAAAAAGATAACGATTTGTGAGTTTCTAGACCGCAGTTCCTAACTCGGTTTGAAAACTGTGTAGCTGTGTGGTGATTATATTTGATCAGTAGTACCATGGACGTAAGAAAATAGTTTTGTATAGCTTTAAAAAAAACCTTTGACATCAATGTTAAACGTCCTGCTCTAGCGGGCAATATTTGTTTCTTTTTTGCATTTCTAAAGCGAGCTGCATCGTGGAGCCAGCATGGTGCTGCACGCTTGCAGTCTATCTATCTATCTCTGTAAAATATTTCAAGTGGCCGCTAGGCCTGTAGAAATAAAATGGTGCATTAGGCATAAAAATAAGATCACAAATAAGCATAGACTTATTTATCTAAGTCTGAAGGATAAAAGTATAAGATCGCTTGGTCTAGTTATAAGAGAATCAGATGTTAAAATTTCATCGCACGGTTAAAAAAAGAGTGTTTCATTGCACTTGTATTGATTGTGTGTCTGATATTGGAGCCTCGAGTAAAATAGGATGAGTTCTTAATTACAAATCTATTAAAATCGACCATTAGGTCTTGGCTTAAAATTTTTTGCAGTGTGCTTTCGTCCTTGATGCGTCTTCTCTCTGCAAGTGTTTGCCATCCCATTTTCACCATTTCTGATGATATACTATCAAATTTTCTTAAATTGTTGGCCCACCTAAAAGCTTTTCGGTTAATGGATTCTAAATCTTGTATACTATAATCAAAATGTGGACTCCAGATTTCCGAAGCGTACTCTAGCAGTGGACGACACACACTATAGTATGCTGTCCTTTTGACATTAGGAGATGTTTTCTTAAGGGTCCGCATAAGCAGTCAAAACTCTTCTTGAAAATTAAGAATGATTACTGGCATTAAAGAATGGTTACTGGTGTTTTGCTGGTGCTGTAAATGCTTAGATTTATTCTAGATACTAGAAATATAAGGTATATATATAAAAGAGTGCTAAAAACATAATGCATTGGAAAAATACCACAAAGGTTTACTGCTCTTAATAAAATGTTACGCTGCTAAAAATAGATCATAGACAGATGTTTTATAAGCAACTATGTTCTTGATGACAGTTTGTGTTGCAACAGTGTCTTTTAGTGCAGTCTGTTAAATTTCTAATTGTAATTTTCCTTCGAAATATTGGACTAAGTTTTAGATTTTATTTTACTTATTTTAGGTGGTAGATGTTGCATAAAACTGGCGATTTCCAAGTCGAAATCAACAATCAAGGTATGTCTTTTTGAGGTTGTGATCTAAAGTTGATGTGACGTGATGCTGTCAAAATATCTCTATTTCATTTAATCAGCGGTAAAAGTTCCTCATGGAATTAATTTTATCATAATTTTTGCTACATCAACAATTTAGATATATTTTATAAACATATTATGCAACGCTTAATGGAGCAGAACAGATTTTGCCATATTGTATTATTCGTTAACTTTTTTTATCTTTATCAAATGTTTATTTTCAGTTTCATGCTCTACTAATCCATGATAGTCTCACTAACGCATTAGACAAGCCTGCTGACATTATTATAGTACCAAGACATGATTCTGAGCGAAGTCACTACTCTCTAATGGTTAGTATTCTTATGCTGCACTTTTATACTAAAAGACTATGTCAAGATATTAATTTTGAGAACAATTAGTGTTGCATGGCTGTGCGTAGTTATTATAATTGTTTTAAAATTTTAAAACAGCACATCTTTTATATAGCGTGTAACTTGAATAATATAGCTGTTTTGTAGGCACGGGAATACTTGCTCTGCGTGTATCTATAGCATGCAACTTGCATTAGCTTGCATAGCTTTATATACAAGTTGTATATGGTACTCTGTTTGCAGCTGGTAGATAGGAAACTTGGAAATCTTCATTCAATGGACTCTCTTTCTTACAAAGGACAACAGACCATTGAAAAAAGGTGAGCATGAAATTCTTCACTAGGTTTGTCGGTAAATCTTACAAAAAGCAACAGTTATTGCCTTTGCATTCTAGCATAAATGGTTTAATCCAAAAACTCACTGTTAGCAACAATATTTGCAGGAAGCTTGTTTCTGTTGATGAGAGGTTTGCTGATTATGCTGTGACAGATAGTGAGATGGCGGCTATGCAACAGAAAGATTGTGTAAGCTGTGGACTGTATGTTACCAAGGTGAAGCTGTGGACTGTATGTTATCAAGGTGAGTGACACTCTCATTCGTAGAGGTCTCAAGACTTCAACAATTATCAGTAGGAAACGTCTGGTTGGATTATTTATCTACACATTAACTATTACTAAGGAACCTAGTCCTATTCTGTCAATTTTCATTGTTAACCACAATGTTTTTTCAGCAAAATTAATGTGATTCCTTGTAGGGGGTTACGCAATAATCTTGAACTTTCTAGATATTAGGCAAATTTTTGTTGTTGTTAACTTATTAAAGAATAATTCTAAGAATCTCCATTTTTATAATGTTATTAATATTTTCAGCATGCGCAACGATATGTTGAATCGTTTGAGCTAGAAAATAGAAAAGATGGTGATATGTCTTTAAATCCTTCCACATACCGTAAAGAATTATTGGCAAGTATAAAGGTATGTGAAACAATAACTATTACCAGCAGATTTAGCACATCTGTATATCTTGTATGTAAATAGATGTTAAGATACTTCCTCACTTATTTGGTTTAATTTTCTCAACCTGAACTAACAACTTTTTAACATTTTTGCATTGAATTTCGTTTTTAACCAGTTGTCTTTATTTATGTTAGGAAGATGGTCGAGCATTGGCGGATATCAAGCTCTCTATTGAAGCAGGTAGGTTGAAGATGTAAGCCACATACAGGCTAACAAGTTGTGTATTTGTATCATGTTAATACATAAAACTTATTTTACTGTGTTCACCAATCTAGAGCATGAGAATACTATTCTGATATCTTTAAATAGTATAGTGTTGGCATCTACAGACATTACCTGCTTTATATATATCTAATGCATGTTCTTAACCCTTTGGCTACGGCGCGCTTACAGCCGGGAGAATACCAGCGTACGGAGGCAATTACTAGGGCGATTTGAGCCTTCGGCATGACTGCATAAAAACTGCAGTAACTTACATCACAATTCTGATAGTTACATAAATTAATATGCATAGGAAAGCTGAGAAATTTCTCTACAAGCTGATATTTTTTCTATGCAGATAGCTTGCAAATGCTTTCCAGCTAAAGTCTCAATTTGTTGAAGCTATTAATTTTTTTTGTACACCATTTTCAATTGTATTTTCCTAATCGATAAAGGTGATTGACAATGTTGTATAAATAATACTTGCACGTATTCATAGGTTCTCAACAATTTGCAAAAAAAAATTGGTCGTCAGAGAGCATAGAAAGTGGAGTTATGAGCTCCGATGCATTGCGGGAGCGCCACTCGAAATTCTCAGTGCATGACCCAAAAGACCAGCGAAAAATGGAGGCCTGACAATGTTGCCTAAACTTCGCTATAACTTACATGCAAATTGGAATAAATGAATATGCATTTGAAAGCTTAGAAATTTCTCAACAGGCAGCCATTAATTCCCTGCAAATCGGCCCTGCAAATTTATTCGTCTGTGGATATTTCTATCAACATTGTGATGTGTCAATGGTGCCACCTTTCTATCATAAAACATCGATAACAAATACATTTTTGGAAGCAATAACTCTGAAAATGGTTTATGATAAGCATCTGCACGGTGTCATATGTTTGCAAGAGTTTGCAAAGAAACTGGTTGTCCAAGTCGTCCTTTCCAAGCCAGCAAGCTTTCATCTATAGATATGAATTTACCAGGCAGCGAAACAGAATATAACCGGTCGCATATCATCGCAAAAACATCTAACTTGAAAAATCTATTGCTAGCAGGCTGTTCAAAATTGTCAGCAAAATGCACAGTAGAAAGTAAACTTGCTTCTATTTTTCTTTCTATTTTTAATTTTATTAAAAATCAGTGTAAATAATAAAGGTTTGTGGACCAGTAAGACAACAGGGTAGGCTTTTTGAAAATACTTATGCAAAACTAAATAAATAACTCGCCAAATATCTTTACCATCCACAGGCTCCGAAGCATCACGATGTTTTTGGAGGCCATATTTATTCGTTTCGTTAAATATAACATTGATAATGGCCGATGTTATAAAAAGCTTTAATATTAAAAATACTTATCTGTTTAAAAATTCGAACTTGCTCCTGCCAAGCTGTCAGCAAAATGTAATTTTTTGTTGTTGTAAGTCAGCTCCTCTTTGAAATCCGTAAATACTCCTGGTTTCATCGCCGGCCGTTTCACTCTCACTTTCGCAATCCAATTCACCCTGTTGATCTTATTTTTCACTTTCATCGTCTACCCCACAATCTTCTGACCTGATATCCTTTTCTTCACTTCCAAACCAGTCGATGTCTTCCTCTAAACCAACTTTTTTAGCAGAGCTTGAACAACCGCGTGCGTTCATGATGAATAGATTTCCATAAAAGATCACATCTTTGCAAAGTGTATTGCTTGCACATGCGTATTAGGGATTATTTATACCCTCAAAACAGTATTACAAAGCCAACGGAAATTGATCAAATTACTCATTTTAATGCTGTTTTTTTAATAAATAATATATTTTAAAAAAGGTCCATCGCAGGCCGAATTTTTTCGGGATTCGTTCGCTGAGACAATGCTTGTATTCCGGGTTTTTACGGATTTTGTAAGCAAAGGGTTAACTAAATCAAAACTTTGTGAAGTAGTCTGTAACGTTTTCTATTTATTTATTTGTGTAATAGCCAAGGAAGAATCCACCAGAGGAGCAGTGAAGTGTTTCACGACAACAGAAGATCATGAAGCTACCAACTGGAATGGCAAGGAGCTTACAGAAAACCCTGTGGAATTTCCTGCTGTCTCACTAGATGCTCAGCTTATATATTATAAAATCAAGTACCTGAAGCGCTATAAAACACACCATACTAGTTATGGTGTATTTAATGTAGTTCCAGCCGAAGATTACGAACATTGTCGACAGGAGCATGTATCTGGAATGTATTATGATATTCAGATGGTAAATGAGACCATTTTATATTATCTTAAAGAGAGTAGCTCTGACTATCAGGTCATTAGTCGGCAACTTATTAGACTGAGTCCAGCTGTACTAGAAGCTTACGAGTCATGGTGTAAGAAGTTGACTCCAGAAGATGACAATAGTAGGCCATCTCCAGCATATTATGGTATGGAAAAATCCATTGCGCATAGCTAAACATATGTTTTCTTGGTATGCTTTCCAATGTACACATGTATGCGGATAACTGGCATATCTTCAATATGTTTTAAAACAATATTTTATTGCTTGTTCACACCGGACTATTATTGTGTATTACCTGTTATTTGATGCCCTGATTCAGTAGTAACTACTGTTTTATTAAATTTTATGTTGCATACATTTATATAGTTTAGCCATCCTGTATTTCTAGTCAGTTTGTTTGCATTAGCAGAATGTGCATCAAGACAGTGTGTACTCAGCTGTACTCAGTGTGTACTTTTTCTTTATACAATTTTGCAACTTGGTGTATTCAACTTTTTCAACGGTTTTTCTATTTGGTACATATTAGATTTCGTTGAGAGATGCTATGTAAACCTAAATAATATATAACTTTTACATACAACATACAATGATAATGCCTTCTCATAACTCTAAGCTTGAGTTTGTATGAAGTCATAAAACTTTTATGTAGCCAGGCTAATACTTGCTGCTCAAGTCCACGAAGTTGAAATAAGATAACTGTTTTGTAGCTAGGCTAAAATTTGCTGAAAAGTCAGGTTCCAATATGTATTTAATAGAAATATAACTGTTTTGTAGCTGGGCTAATAATTGCTGAAAAGTCAGGTTCTAACATGTATTTAATAAAAATATAACTGTTTTGTAGCTGGGCTAATATTGCTGAAAAGTCAGGTTCTAATATGTATTTAATAGAAATATAACTGTTTTGTAGTTATGCTAATATTTGCTGAAAAGTCAGGTTCCAATATGTATTTAATAGAAATATAACTGTTTTGTAGCTAGGCTAATATTTGCTGAAAAGTCAGGTTCTAACATGTATTTAATAGAAATATAACTGTTTTGTAGCTGGGCTAATATTTGCTGAAAAATCAGGTTCCAATATGTATTTAATAGAAATATAACTGTTTTGTAGCTGGGCTAATAATTGCTGAAAAGTCAGGTTTTAACATGTATTTAATAGAAATATAACTGTTTTGTAGCTGGGCTAATAATTGCTGAAAAGTCAGGTTCTAGCATGTATTTAATAGAAAAATAACTGTTTTGTAGCTAGGCTAATATTTGCTGAAAAATCAGGTTCCAATATGTATTTAATAGAAATATAACTGTTTTGTAGCTAGGCTTATAATTGCTGAAAAGTCAGGTTCTAATCTGTATTGTAATTAGAAGAAAAAGTATAACTGTTTTGTGGGCAAGCCAAAATCTGCTGTAGTCATATAAAATAACTGCTTTGCAATATAGTACATACGTAATAGTTTGTAATAATATTATCAATGTACAAGCTCTATTCAAGAGTATACTAAAAACCATTTACAACAACGGCCTACTGCAACTACGCAGTACAACTAGCATTAGCAGTTTTGCAGTTCCGTAGAAACGACCTTGTCAACGCGCAGTTATATTGTAGGCGTCAAAATTTATTTCTGTGTACATTCCGCAACCGAGTTAGGAATTGCAGCTAGAAACTCACAAATCGTTATCTTTTTTAGATCTGACCCGCAGTTATATTGTAGGCGTCAAAATTTATTTCTGTGTACATTCCGCAACCGAGTTAGGAATTGCAGCTAGAAACTCACAAATCGTTATCTTTTTTAGATCTGACCTAAGATTCTACGTTCCACTCAGCTCTACTTCACAGAGAAAGGCGACCGGCGAAATGCTCTTGCCTCAAAAATTCCTCCAAAATTCCGGTGGGGCTATTTAGCAAGTGGTAGCTAGGCTAACATGTCGTGATTTGTTTGGTCAGGTATAATTGCAGTGGCTCAAAACCTGGTCAGTTTCTGGGTCGTTTTGTAGAGGTGGAGCTTAATCCGGAAATGCAAATGTTTTGTCGGCACCAAGCGACGAGGTTTTAAGCAAGTGCCAATGTTTAGTCGGTTAGAAATTGAGTCTGTAATCTTTTTATTTTTTGTAACAAAATAAGACATAAACATCGTTTTAGACAAATATTTAATCAAAAATATGAGATCTTTCATCAAACTAGCATAACGTATTCACATAGTTGTTTATCGTAGTTTTGTCGTGTTAAGACGAAATAGTAACATGCTCACGAAACGGAAAAAATTCTTTTCAAAAATACATCATTAATTATTCTGTATTTGTTTATACAGTGTGCATGAAAAATATCTTACATACGTTGTAATATGATTGCACTTACATGTATGTAACGCGGTATTATATAAGTTATTGAATATTTGTGATTATGTTCTAACCAAATAAAATGCACATTGAAACAATTGTCTACCCTGCTACCATTCTGAGAGCTAAAGAAGATTCTATTTCATTTTAGTGTAACTATTTATGTTAGCGTATCGTAAGACAAAGATTGTGAAAAGGCAACAGAAGACATTAGTCTATCTTATCTTTACTACAAACACCGACTTCTCCAACAACTAACTTTATTTAGATTTTGAACATGACCGCACTCTGTAGGTATTCATTTGTCAATTTGCTTATATATTTATTATTTATGTACAGCAATGTATGACCAAAAAAGTTTTCTTGATTTGTTAGGCAAAAATATTTTCTTACTGTTGGCATGATGATGTATTTTCTTGCTCCAATATAAATAATGCATGTGGCAATTGTTGTGCATCATTGTTAGCAGCTTTCCCGTTACCTCCACAAGCACAATGTAGCCAATTCTGGAAAATCAGAGGGCAGCACACAAAAAACCTTTAGCATGATGTATGTCTATTGGCATTGCTGACGTTGTACAACATACATTGTTTGAAAAGTCGATGCGCAATGACAAAATGTCTGGTGATGGACCACTGGAACAATGATGGGAAGTAGGTTGTTTTAGTTATCGGACGAATCTATTATGATAAATTGTAAAGTTTAATAATTTTACTTTATTTGATATAAAAAGAAAATGTTGCACATAACTTAATTACTACCACATCAGCACCAAAGCCATAAAAGGCCTTTAACAAGCACAAATGAGAACAGAATAACACAGTAGAAAAGGGCTACATATACTACATGTAGATATGTGAAAATAAGTGAATATAAGTTTGGGTTATTTAAAAAAAAATCAGTGTTGAAAATCCTGAATGTTTTAAGTATGTAGGTATGTTTTAATTGATCAATATATTCACTCAAAATTGAGCACAGTACAAGCTGAAACAGTTCGAGTTTTTGCATATAAAAGTATTCCTATCTAGAACAAGTTTGTTCTCTATGGCTGCAGATGAATTGGCAATGAGGTGGAGGGCACGCCAGATGCCGTCTGGCGTGACCTCCCTTCATTGCCAGTTCACCCACAGCTATAGGGAACAAATTTGTTCTATGCCTATCTAGATATTGCATGTATTAGAAAGCCTCAGGAAGCATTTTTGCTCTGCCATTTCTTACTCCCTGCAAACTCCTCTTGGAAATCCTTGATCTAAAATAAAAACAATCATAGCATGTGTATTTACATCTCCTTGAACTTGTAAAGTACTGTGAATGCAGTATTCAAGTGGCATTATTTGCGACGATTTTTGACTTTGACAGGAATATTATTTGTTAATTTAATGAAGTAGATTGGAAAGTTACATTGGACATTGTGATTAGCTGGAAGTTAATTTGGCGATCTCAAAAAACCGGGCAAATCTGCTTTTGCTAGTTCCTGACTTTTATTACTTTATTACTATTTGTTTTTAACAAATTCTTTCCCCATGGAAGAGTTGCAAGATTTTATGATAGATCATTGTCAAGATACCCGTTTAAAAAGTAAAAATCAATTAAAGTTGAAAAAGTGTTTGTCTTCTAAGGGACAGAGATCGATATTTTTTAGTGCAATGAAATTATATAATAAATTTTTGAGTGATTGTGCGGGCTCTGCTCCGGGTCAGCTGAAGGCGAAGTTGGTGGAGCGCCTGTGGGCGTCCTGGGACTGTCCTTCCTGACTCTGGTGCTCCGGAGTGTGCGCTTATCGCTGATTCTGTTTCTTTTCCTACTGCTTGCTGGGGCTGCCTTGACTCTAGCCTCTGGCTATCTGGCATGTCCTATTGCTACTCTGTGTATTTTTTTACTCATACTGTCATGTTATTATTACGCAATAAAAATCAAATCAAATCAAAATCAAAAAAAATCAAAATCAATTACTGTTTTTACAGTAGTTTTATTTCACAATTATTTCCTGGCTTCATATATCTTCTCCGATCCTACATTGCTCAACCGACTTAGCCCATAGAGTTGACTTGTAGAAGACAACAGCGAAATTAGTCCAAGTACTCAGTCTATGAATCGGATGGTGTTGTGGCACCTTGTTATCAATTTCTCAAAGAGTTGATAACAACTCCAAAGATGCTCCCAAATCTTGATTAGAGATTTGTGAATTACATCAAATCACCAATCATGAGATTGGCATCAAAGCACCATAAAAATGGATTACCCAGTTTGTAAATTAAATCAAATTAAAACCATCAATTACATAGTGGATGATGGTTTTAATTTCATTTTATTTGAAAGCTGAACAGTCACCCTTCTAAGTGATTTGATTTGGAGCAAAACGCATGCCAGCGATTTGATATGCTTTACAAATCTGGAATCAAAGATTTGGGAGCATCGCTGCACAACTCTCTCCAATTCAGACACTGAGCACTTACACTAAAGTGACACGAAAGCATCATGCAACAGGGTTCTAATTTTAAAACTGAGTTACTGAATATTACCACTCACCGGACTGTTAGGTATGAAAGTAACATCAGGTGTCTGAGTTACATCTATAATGCTGTCGTTTGTGGCATTTCGTAGATGCTCCCCACATCTATGGAAGCTTGTATAGCCTCTGCTCTTACTCCTACCAGTCCTGAGCAAGCACTGCATTTCCTCCTTATCTTGAGCTATAAATCAGAATGCTCGAGGCATTGAACGTTTGGCTGGGTGTGAACAGGCAACTTAACAAATATTGCAGTTGGCAGCAAATAATTTGTTTCTAAAACCTAATCCTGCCTACACAAGGGGTTCTTCTGCATTATCCTACTATAACTTCACGTTTTTCTAGCTACTAATATAGGGCTATAAATGGCTTGAAGATCCGCCTACCAATGAAATTCCACATTTAACCATAATTAATATTGCACGATTTACCTAAAATTTTATTGCTGGTTATGTGAGCGAGTACCTCAGTGTTACTATCAGATGTATTGTCTTAAGGATGCGGTCTCTTTGTTGGATTCTGTGACTAAAAATGTAAACAATACGTAAATTATGTATATCGACACCATGTGACAACATATATGAATTTATGCACATGCATAGCATATTTATATTTGTGGGCACAATCTAACTAAATTCAAATTGGCAAAAGAGTCCAAACAAAGGCCTTGTTGCAGGGCTCCAAAATAAGCGTTCATTTTATCTTGCTTTTAATGATTGTTTTTTGCAAATTTTAGGTGTAAAATATTAAATGTAAAATATAATATTACGTCCAAGTTTAACCAAAGGTGTGAACTGCGATATAATACTATCTGGCGCATGTGTGAGGCCTCGGGATGAGAAATTCTCAAGAAAAAATGAGACAGATTGCCGTAAACTTCACTGGCTATTGGGTCAAGGATATGGCATCTGAGCATTCCAATCAAGTCCTTGTTTCTTTGCAATTCTACCAAATTTCTATGAGAGTGTAGATGAATTAAAATAAGAGAAAATGTTTTTGAACTTTGATGTACTGTGAGACCGAAAGCAAAGTATCGAATACAGCTTAGACATGTCGCAACCCTCACAGTAGTGTAGACTTAGATTTACTGCATTCTCTGATTTCGGCTTACAAGAATATAAATGTACACGCACGCTTTTGTTACAAGATAGCTATTTCAGAAATAAGACAAATTACAATCCATAAAAGTAATAAATATTATTTATCATCTCTATGTAAAATCCATACTATACTATCTGTGCATTTGCAAAGACATGGAAGGATAGCCCTGTCTAAATATATTGGACATACAATGGCCGAGTTTTGCTGTCCAAAAATATCCCTTATAATAGGCTGAGTAAAATATTCTTGGTGTATCGGTAACTTACCCTCCGCTGTTCTTTGTACTTTTCCTTCTGGGTTTGCTGTCTTTCAGGGCCGTACATGCAGCCATACTCTTTTTCTTCGCCATACTCTTTTTCTTCGCCATACATACATAAATAGCCTTGACTGTCATGAATGACGTTCTTACCTCTCCAAATATCTTCACCTTGCTAAATTAGAGCAGATAAAATTTTAAAATTAAGAAACATGGTACAGATTTTTTAGATTCAATGGCTGAAGACGTTGTAGGTTTTTAGCCTTACTTGATTGCTAACACTCAATTGGGAACTAACTGCTGCATGTATATGATGCTTGATACATTTATTGCTTGCTTGATTGTAGTTATTAATATATACAATGATTTTTAATGTCATTTCAATTGCATGCCAATGCTTGTACACTGAAGCCCATGTATATCTTCTAATCAAGGCTGCACTATAAGCTTGATTGTAATCCACTGCATGTCTGTATATACACGAATATCCACTTAGTCAAATTAAGCTTAAGAGTTGAGTGTCTATAGAGAGTAATCCTTTATTGCTGAGAGGTAGATGGTGTGTATCCAGTGTGAGTTGCTAGTGAACTGATGAAAATTGTGTCAACTCTGCTTCAAGTAGGGCCTGTGACGTGATAGATCACATGGTACAAAAACAAACCAAAAAGGGCTTCATAAAACTGCAGCATAAAAACATATAAGCTACTATTGACATGTACTTCTATTGCACAACAACCAAGCATAGGCCTACATTTTACAATCAAGGTTACACTTCACAATCAAGGTTACACTAAAATATCCAAGGTATAAAATGTTCATTTTCAACACAAGATCACAAATTAGGCAGTGGAGAAAAAGTGCTTTAAGGATATGAGATTACCTTCAAAAAGTCTTTCATGCTTGTTGAATATGCCGTCCTCATGGTTTGTGTAAAACTTGTTGCCATATTCGATTCCATGGGCTTTGATGGCTTGCTCAGTCTCGTCTAACAATGAGGCAAGAAGGAGCGGCATAATGCTTAAATGCACTGCAATTAAAAAATATATTTGGTAGGCCCTCAGGCTCCTCGTAGAAGTTGACTGTCGTCAGCGATCATGTCATTCAGCTATCGAGGCTTCGATAACCTACCGACATGATTGCCGACTACAGGCACGGGAGGCCTGTAGGTAGGCCTATATAGAAGATGAAATGATGACTACAAAAAGTCAGTTATAAATACATGATGACCCACTGAGGTCTTCTTTTAGGGTTGAAGCAATATGAATATGCAGTGCATTTCAATTAATTTTTTAAGACAAATTGCAAGCAGTAAGCGACTCTGACTACTGAGGACTACTGATCACAGGCAGGCTGTCTAGTCCAAAAATATAACTGCCCTGCATTGCAGAAGACTACAAAAACTTGCTTTACCTTGCCTCCTCTCCTACACTTTTTGTGAACCAAACAGATGAGATACAGCCTAGGCCTGGCAGTGCTACTGACAGCGCACCATTGTAGTAACAAGTTCAAATAAAATTTGAGATACACAATTAAATGGTTGTTCCTTAGGTAGCTACATACTGTTGTTGTTTCAAAATGTACTACAGTTGAGACTTGGTAGTAATATAAAGTTAGTTGTTAAAAAAGTGTGTGCTTGCAGCAAATACAGTAAAGATAAGAAACTGATGTTTTCTGTTGCCTTCATTTTTACAATCAATGCCTAACGAGATGCTAATACTAATATTTACAGTGAAACAAAATAGAATCATTTTAGACTCTCAGAATGGTAACAAAGTGGACAACCGTTATGTTATGCATTTTATTTGTTCAGAACACAATCGTAACTTTTCAATATTTTATGTAATACCGCTTTACAAAAGTGTATCCATATTAAAAAAATATAAAACTATTTTTCAAATATAAACGAATACAGAATAATTAATGGTGTATTTTTGAGAAGATTTTTCCGTTTTGTGAGCGTGTTACCATTTATTCTTAACAAGAAAAAACTACGATAAACAGCTATGTAAATACTCATATTTGTAATTAAAAATTTGCTTGGAAAAGATGCTTACGTGATATTTTGTTAAACAAAAAGATAACTACTCGATTTCTCAACAACTAAACGTTTGCAGTGGTTCGACTAACTTTAAAGCTTTTGTATTTCCGGATTAAGCTCCACCCCTACAAAACGACCCAGAAACTGACCAGGTTTTGAGCCACTGCAATTATACCTGACCGATTTGTTTAGGTAGTCACGGCAACGCGATTCTTACGTATGGAAGTCATCGTACTTAGTGTCTACGTACGTGCGAACTCTTGCTCAAGTTAAGGATTTCTTTGTTAATAGTGAGTCTACGAAAAAGTAGATTGAGAGAACATATTAAAATTATAAAATTTGATCTGTTCTAAAAATCTAACTAGAGATACATTTAATCATGACAAGCCTAACAAACAAAGCAAGTTTTTGGTATATACGTAGTTCTAAATGTTATGTGAAACAAAGGTAATGCGCAACAGCCTATCTTATCATGCTATCGTATTTTGCAAATTTGCGTAGCATGACTGCTACAAACAACAATGAAATATTTGTTCAAATGTACTCGATATTTGTTACATGCTGCAATACATTATTACAAGGTTGATACCACGTAGGCAAATTATACAACGATGTAATAACAAGGCTTTATTTTCTTTTAAAAATCGATAAGTAAACTTTTAGTTTTGTTTCATGACTGCCACAACCAGATTTAAAAATATTCTTTTATACGCATCCTTGACCTAGTTTTTTGCCTCAACGCATCTATTACAGTCCAAACGTGCCAGTGTAAAAATGAATGTTATATGCAAACATGGCCATGTGCTAAAAACTTCAAATCATTCTTCAATGTACAGTCCTGCAGGTCTTACAAATCAAATAGTATAAGGTTATGGCATATTTTTATTATATGTGAGCCTATTACATAGCATTATATTACCTATTACCTATTACATATTACCAGAGATGTTTTTAAAGCTTTAAAAATGACTCGATTCAATCCAATTCTCACCAAAAAATTTGCTATCTACTTCACAATTTTTTGTAGAAGTGTAAAAATTTTCAGTGATGTTAATCAAATTGCTTTCTACAGTTTGTCCAGAATGCATATTGAACAGCACCAGAACATTACATTTCTCATTTATCAAAACTAGCCACCAGCTTTGCATCATCACCGACACTCAAGTGATATCACATCGAATTAGTCAACACATCCCTACACATAGCTAACAGTTACAGCAGCAAAAGCAATAACTATTAAAACAATAATTTCTGCCAGCTGACATATACAAACAACCAAAAAAAATAATACAGGTGAAATTACTCTTATGTATAGCAGGCAACTCGTGATCTGTGAGTAGTTAACCCTCTAAGCCAACATCACACAAGAAGGAGCAATGGCTCTCTTCTTCAGTTTGTTGAAGAGGCGTTCTCTGTGTTTCTCTGACTCCTTGACAACAACAGGTACCACTGGCTGAGCAGAATGTGGCCCCAGGAGTTTCACTCTCTTCTATTCATCTCCAAGGGCTAGTCTGAGATGTTATAAAATGCACCCTTTTCACTGACTTACGCATTAATAAAAACTACCCTTTATCACTTCATCACCACAGACTAATTGCCCCCTTTTTAGCTCAGTCACTGCTCCTACTTAGAACAGGGATTTTACCCTCTTAACACTACTTAGTACAGGTATTTTAAATGCTCATGAATAGCCCTTTCTACTGTGTAGAACTCTATGAGACGGGTTTGGCCCCTAACCACTGCAGCAAGCTAAAAAAACATAGACTTTTTTATGAAAACACTCTAAAGTGTCTGGCCACCAAGAAAACACCCCTAAAATGTGCTTTTTCGTCGAGCCCTTGGAGATGAAAGTTGAGAGTGAAACCCCTGGGAATGTGGCAACCATTTTTCAAGTTCTAAAAGCAAATACAAGTTGGTGAAAACTATTAGTGAGTAAAAAAAACTGAAAGCATTGTAGGTAAACTGCACGCAGCAAATTGAAATAGTATGGTGAATTATTGCCAATGCGCATACATTGCAATATCAGGACTGCAATTATTATTACATTCCACCATACATATATATACATGTATATGTACTCCTCACTTAAGTAATTTATGTTATTATTGTAGTGTTGTTTATAAAAAAAAATTTTAATAATAAATTTATTCAATTATTTGTTTGTAACAGACCATTTTAACTTTTAGAATATTATAATAATCATTGTTTATTTATTAACCACCACTATTAGCAAATGACAAATAAATGTTGTGAATAACAAATAAATAGATAATAATCACAACAATCAATCGTTTAGATAATAGATAGTTTGAGATACACCAAAAATTAAAAGCTTAGAATAGAGCAATAATAATTAAAGATAATGCTCTCTCTCATTCATTTGCTACATTTAGACTCCTTCATTCATTTTTATTTAATATAGCACAATAAATACCTAAATAAATAATAAACTACCTACCCCTGCAGGCACTGCTAAGTTTGAAGAAAAGGTGGCATTATTGCTAGCACTAGTCCTAATAGTAGTGGTCATCATATTTATAATATGTCTAGCATTCTGCTAGACATATTATTATATGATGTTATTCAATAATGTGTCTAACTAGAATTTTATTTAGAATATAATATATACTATTATAATATATAATATATACTAATATAACTAGAATTTTATTTAATACCTGGCGTTGCACAGGTATTAAAAACAGTGGCAGGTAACGTAGTGGCCTGCCACTTGCCATTAGCCTGGCTCCCAACGTATTGGGAGTGGCTCAGTTTATTATCAAATGCAGATAGGCTGCTTTAAGTAGTTATTGTTAATAGCTCCTAGGTAAGGTCTGATCTTGATTATTGACTGTTTTAATCAATTTATCTAATTGATTGATGTAACCAAGATCTTATAGTTGACCCTTCCAAA